>NW_012116411.1:186987-294855 GCF_000951035.1 Colobus angolensis palliatus
TAATTATAATATAATATTTATATTGTATGTAATAAGAAAACCATTAATAGAGAGTATAGTAGTGTCTGAACCAGAGTTTCCTAAATCCATATAGTATGATCAGCATGAATATACTTTCAGAACAATGGAATGCAATATTCAAAATAGTTTCTTGGAAAAATTTGAAAACAGTATCCCCATACCCACATTAATATAAGAATAGATCCTGCAGAGACTGTTTTTAGAATAATTTCCTAGCTAGTAATAGTTGTAAAAATGTGAAATTGTATTGCAGAACACAATATTTGATTCTCATAGAGCATTGGATCGCAACCTTGACAGCACTTACAAATTACCTGGAGTGTTTGCAATAGAACTCATTCCTGGTTCTTACCTCCCAGAGATTCTGATTTCACTGATCTGGCATAGAGCCCAGATTTGGGGATTTTAAAAAAAAACACAAAAACACTCTCTAGGTGATTTTAATATGCAGGCAAGGTTGAGATCCTTTGATTTAGAGTGATCATCTCATCTTCAGTATGACTCCCAGCAGAGAGCCAGGTATAGTTGTATCCGCTGAGAGCACAATACCAAATTCCAAGATAAATTCCAGAAATCCCCTCTCCATGACTCAAACCTCAGAATGCAATGTTACAGGTTTTTTCATGAAATTTTGTTTGGGATTATAAAAACTTTGGTATTGAGATAAAATACATAAACCAAGTCTCAGCCTGGGTTTTTGGTATTTTCCTATAGTAAAATTGGCCTTGGATCTGTTTTTTGTGGGGGATGGGAGATAGAGAAAAGGTAATGTTTTAGTACAGTGTTTTCCATCTTCCATTAGTAGATCATGAAGTCACTTTAGTGGATCATGACCAGCATTGTTTTAAATGAAGTAAAACAGAACATGATTAAAAAAATAGAGAATATAGAAGTACATTGCAATTAATAAGAATAATTATTACTCCATAAAACTTTAGTCTCAGTTATATGTGCTTACATACATACAAGTATGTGGCTACTTTATTACAATGTAAAATGTATTTCTTAGTATGAGTCATGGTAAAAACATTGTATGTCAACATTATAGAGGACATGGAATATTTGAAACACAAGGGCTCGAGGAGCAGCTGTGGTATGAAGGAATGAGTACTGGATTTGGTATGAATATCTGTGCTTCAATTTTGGTTCTGCCAGTGACTTTCAGCTTCTAGTTATACACCTGTAAAGTAAAAGTGATAGTATTCTCTTCCTTGGCTAACACAGAGGATTGTTTTAGATGCTAAATGGTCTTGCAAATATTTACTATTTATCTTCTATATATCAAACTATTCTGAGAACTGAAGATGTAAGACAAGACACAGTATGGCAATGTGAAGGGAAGTTTTACTTTTTGTTGCTGCAAAAATAGTGTACCATTCATTCCATTCACTCCGTGACCCTTATTGTCTCATTGCTTTCTTCTTTACATCACCATAGAAAAGGAAAGTAAAATCCCAGGGAAAGCAAAAGAAAAAAAAAAAAAAGAAAAAAAAGAAAAAAAAAGAAAATTATTGAGATTCGTTGTTAAGGTGTGATTTTTTTTCAAACTCAGGGCCAAGATATGAACTCAAAGTCTGATATAACTTTGAATTATAGGACCTGGGCTTTTTGAGAGATTACAGGCTTTCTTGAGATGCATTTCAAAAACTTGGCTTGAAATATCAGTAGTAAAAGACGAAATGACTTGCTACTACTATACTTTGTAATGTAAAAGGTATTTCTCTCACATGGAAGGAGGTGAAGTTTAACTGAGGAGATACAATGATTCAGGAAACTGACATAGAAAAACAATACAAGTAGGTGCTGGTATGGTTCTATGAGAAGTGAAGTCCTATGTTTTACTATAATTCGTAATTCCTGCATCAAGCATGAATGAGAGAATTAACAACCTAAGAAACCCACGTGTGTGCTTCACCTTTCAAATGGTGGCCAGGGCAAAATTCTAACTTCATGGAGAAGCTTAATGAGGTGCTGAAAAATGGAATATCAGCTGAGTCAGCTACTTAAATGGATGGATCTGAGGGCAGTTTCAGGGAATATTAAACACCTGGGTATGGCAAATAAGCAAACATTCAAAAGTTTTCTGTACTTCTCAGAGGGGAACATAAATGTCCGAAAGAGAGAAAGTGTGCAGCAAGTATCCCCAGAGCTGGGGTGAGGATGCATAGACCCAGTGAATAAACATAATGACAAATCCAAAATTATTTAGCAGACACCAACATGGGAGGTGCAGGAGCAGGTGCATGGGGATTAGGGAAGACACCTACTTCCTTTTCCCTTTGTCAAGATACATGTAAGCCCACTGCATTGGGGATGGCACCCAGAAGGAGAGAGAGGTGGGAGCATAAAACATAGAATTGACTGAGCTCAAATGCTAAACATATTGGGTTAAAATTCTATATTTACTCAAAAAAATCTAAGAAAATCTGGAAATGGTCGGGTGTACCTGGTTACGTTTAATAAAGAGAAACACACTGGCAAACAAAAATGTGTGTTTTGCATACCTGCTGAGAATATAAAATAAGCATACCCCCTTGGCCTTGAGGAACTCATAGTGTGATAAGAAAAACCACATATTAATTAATTAATTAAATGTTGAATGTATACACTTAAGGTGTGTACATTCTTTTTGTTAGGGCAGAGTATGAACAAAAGAATCTATAATTTTATTGCTGTTGTTGTTACTATTGCAAATACTTGCCTCTGCACCAGTAAGGCTACTAAAAAGGATGAGAAGAACTTGTGGAAACAGTAGAGATCTTTGCTCTTTTTACATGTCTCTCTTCTATGCAGGGAATAGAATTCACTGGAGCTGACAATAAATGAGGTTTGTATAAGCTTTGAGTCAGCACAAATAATCTGATTGTCAGACTCACATAAACCAGAGATTTTTCAGACTATCAGACACTAGCAATAATTTCAAGAATATGGGCATTCAAGAGGCTAATCCAAAACTGAGAGAAGTCTGGGACTCTGAGGACTATGCCCCAGGTCTTCCTTCTGCACTGGACACATAGTCTCTGGCTCAGAATAGACAAAGTCTGTGAGTAAGATACATAGTTATTGAATCATACGGTGGGAAGCAGTTATTAATTGTTTACAAAACATTCTATGAAGTGTCTTCAAAAAGTTCTTGAGAAATGTGTATTATGAAAAATCTGTGCATTGATTGCTAAAAATTTTTTGCATCATAATCAATTAGTATTAACTTTTTATGACATGTTTGAACAAGATCTAGTTTGGGGCACTGAGAAAAATAAGACATCAGTCTGTAAAGGGCCCCTATCAGAGCTAAAATTGAGGGAAAAACAACATCAAATTTATGGCGAAGCTTGGGTGGAAGAATGATAAAATTATTAACGCTCTATGAAGGGTTTATGGGGATAATGCCCCATAGGAATCAGCAGTTTGTTTACAAGTGGATAATTCATTTTAAGAAGGAATGAGATGATGTCAAAGTTGAAACCTGCAGCAGGTTTCATCTGCTGACCTGACCATCCACATCAATTTTTGAGAAAAAAATTCATTTTGTTCATGGCCTAATTGAAGAGGATGAAAAATTAGCAGCAAAAGAATAGTCAACATCACAGACATCTCAATGGTTCAGCTTGCCCGATTCTGACTGAAAAATTAAAGTTGAGCAAACTTTCCAATCCATGAGTTCCAAAATAATTTTGCCCAGATGAACTGCAGATGAGAGCTGAGCTTTCTTTTTTCAAAAAAGTATATATTTTTTATTTCAATAGCTTTTAGGTACAAATGGTTTTTGGTTACATGGATTATACAGGTGAATTTTGAGATTTAGTGTGCCTGTCATCCAAGTAGTTTACATTATATCCAGTATGTAGTTTTTTCTCCCTCTATCCTCCCAATCCTCCCCTTTCTGAGTATTCATAATTCATTATATCATTCTGTATGCCTTTGCATACCCATAGCTTAGCTCTCAGTTATAAGTGAAAATATATGATATTTGATTTTCCATTCCTGAGTTACTTCACTTAGAATAATGGCCTCCAGCTCCTTTCAAGGGAAATTTTAAACAAGGGGGATCAAGACCATGAGGCATTTCTTCAAAGAATTGTTCAGGGAGTTGAAACATAGCATTAGGACAATGCACAATTAAAGCAATGGCTACCAAGAGGTGATGGAAATGGTCCAGTCAAAGCGTAAGCGACTGGTCAAAAGGTCATGGCAACAGATTTTTGGGGATGCTCAAGGTATTTTGCTTGTTGACCTTCTGGAGGGCAAAAGAATAGTAACATCTGCTTATAATGACAGGATTTTGAGAGTTAGCCAAAGCTTTAACAGGAAACCCCACAGAAAGCTTCACCAGAGAGCCTCACTTCACTACAACAATGCTCCTGCTCATTCCTTTCATCAAACAAAGACAATTTTGCAAGAGGTTCAATGGGGAATCATTAAGCATCCACCTTACAGTCTTGATATCGGTCCTCTGACTTTTAGTGTCCAAGTCTTAAAAAATCTTTAAGAGGCACTCAGTTTTCTTTAGTTAATAGTGTAAAGACTGCATTGACTTGGTTATGTTCACAGAACCTTCAATTCTTTAGGAATTTAGTAAGTGACTGGTTTCATTGCTTACAAAAATATTGATGGCGCTTATGTTGAGGAATAAAGTTTATATACATTTTTTATTTTTAGCTTTTAATTTCATTTTTTTCGTGAACTTCTTGACATTTCCTCATATTTTATTTATCTCAGCTTACATGCCATTTTCCAAGGGGTTGGGGGGTCATACTCATAAACCCAGAGATTCTGGGTTTAATTTCTATAGTACATAACCAGAGACATCCTGTTAAGAATGCCCAATAGTTAAAGACACTTATCTCAGCAAATATTATTAGATTATTTGCCAAGAGGTCTAATTATCATGTTAACAAAGTTGGACAGGGTAACCTGACCTATTCGCTTTTTCTTTCTAGCATGTTCTTGATAAAGGAAGTGAATGAATCTGAGCAGGCAGCTTCAACTCCCTTTTCCATAACTTTTTTTTTTTTCTTTTTTTTTTTTGAGACCGCATCTCGCCCTGTAGCCCAGGTTGGAGTGCAGTGGCGCGATCTCGGCTCACTGCAAGCTCCACCTCCCGGGTTCACATTCTCCTGCCTCAGCCTCCCTAGTAGCTGGGACCACAGGCACCTGCCAACAAGCCCGGCTAATTTGTGTGTGTGTGTGTGTGTGTGTGTGTGTGTGTTTTTAGTAGAGACGGGATTTCACCGTGTTAGCCAGGATGGTCTTGATCTCCTGACCTCTAGTGATCCGCTCACCTCGGCCTCCCAAAGTGCTGGGATTACAGGCGTGAGCCCCCGCGCCCGGCCTTCCTTAACTTTAATCAAGATGGGCTAGTCCTCTACTTATGATAGAAAGAAAAGATGAAATGCCTTAAATGGAGACATAAACATAGGCTGTCTTTCTGTGAATACATTTTTATTCTGTTTTCCAGAATCTTTTTAGTTAACGCATTTTTATTTTTGAAACAAAAGCAAAATAGTTCAAATTATAAAATTAACCTCTATTAATTGAAAAAGATTCGGCAATACAAAACACTCAGGAGATAAACATATCACATATAATTTTGCATTCCTGTGATAAAGTGTTACAATTTTCACATATGTATTTTAAAAAATAAACGATATCACTTTATATATGCTGTTATGTAATCTTCTTTTTAAAGTTAATTATAGTATTCATCTATTTTTATTTTTTTATTTTTTTGAGATGGAATTTCACTCTTGTTTGCCAGGCCGGAATGCAATGGCATGATCTCAGCTCACTGCAACCTCCATCTCCCGGGTTCAAGCACACACCTCAGTCTCCCGAGTAGCTGCGATTGGGGGTACCTGCCATCACACCTGGCTAAGTTTTGCATTTTTAGTAGAGAGGAGGTTTCACCATGTTGACAGGGATGGTCTTGAACTCCTGATCTCAGGTGATCCACCCACCTCAAACTCCCAAAGTACTGGGATTATAGGTGTGAGTCACCATGTCCAGCCAGTAAATATTCATCTATTTTATAATATGTATGTAGATATATCAAAATCAAAGTTATTCTCATGATTTAACAAAGTTTTATCAAAGATATTTCAAAATTCAGGCTGGTAAATAGAGTAGAATACTAAGTACAGATACTGTAATTATTTTTAGGTTATCAAAATTGGAAATCAACAAACTTATGGGCTTTAAAAATATTTTTAGAACAAAATATTTTATTTATGTGAATAATCTGTAGAAAATAAAGCTGTATTGTCCGGTATGCTAGCACTTTGCTGCATGCGTCTACTTAAATTTAAACTAATTAAAATGAAATAAGATCAATAATTCAGTTCCATGGTTGCAGTAGCCACATTTTAAGTGCTTGATAGTCATATGTTGCTATTGGCTACAATGCAATATAATACTACAATACACAAATATAAAATATTTCCATCATCACAGAAAGTTCTGTTGGTGAGTGTTGGTGTAAAGTTCTAAATATGTCACAATCTAAGTTTAACCCATTTGTTGAGCACCAAGTATGTGTTAGATTTTGTATTAGGCACTTCTCACTGTTCCCATGTGTTGTTTTACTTAAGACTCAAAAAGACTGTGGGAACGACGTTGTTATATCCACATTGCAGGTTTTAAAAAAAGAAAAGTGGTGGCTCATGAAAGTGAAGTGATTTGATTAAAAGCATAAGCAAGGGTGGGCATGGTGGCTCACATCTGTAATCCCAGCACTTTGGGAAGCCGAGGCAGGCAGATCACCTGAGGTCAGGAGTTCGAAACCAGCCTGACCAACATGGTGAAACCTCATCTCTACTAAAAATACAAAAATGCCAGGCATGGTGGCATGCACTTGTAATCCCAGCTACTCAGGAGGGTGAGGCAGGAGAATTGCTTGAACCTGGGAGGCGGAGGTTGCAGTGAGCTGAGATCTTGCCATTGCACTCCAGCCTGGGTGACAGAGTGGGATTCCATCTATTAAAAAAAAAAAAAAAAGCATAAGTAATTAGCTATATCCTGTCCAAGCTCCTAGTAGCTTTACATCTGGTTACTTGGGGCACTTGTTCTCATAGTGAATAGGCTGCTGATCTCTGCTGTGAGAGCCTAAGGAAACCCAACCCCTTGCATTCCACACGGAGTATCAGATGTGGAAAGAAACAGCTCTGTCTACTAGGTTCTTCATGGCCGCATCTTCGTAAATGATTGGGACTCTTGGAATGTGGCCCTCAGCTGCTCACCTGAAGCCTTAATATAAAGTCTCAGCTTTTCAACATTCCTCACAAAGCCCATCACACCCTTGCCTGAAGCTAACTCTCCTTCATCATTTTTTTCCATTCTCTACTTCCCAATGTGTATGTCAGTCATGTCAGGTTATAACTCCCAAAAGAGACATCGTGTTGCTCACTACCTTCACGTGTGTTGCTCACTTGACCTGAAAGCCTTTTTTACTCTTTTCAGTCTATTAAACTCCTGATGATTTTTCATAGCTCAGGTCCTGCTTCCCCCAGGATGCTTTAATGTAACCATAAAGAGAATGATTAGAAGTCCCCCAGCATATCCTTATAGTGCCCTGTTCTCATGTGCTCCTTAAAGCATGCTTGTCATGGAGTCATCATTGATTAGCTCATGTTTCTCCATGTTTCTTCTTGAGAGCTGGACCCATATCTTAATTTTGAATAATACCAAATACAGATATAAATGTTCCATCAATGGAGCACCTTTATTTTCCAGATAGGAAGTATCATATTATCTGAAGATTGGAAAGTAGAAGGAGAGAGAATCCTTTCTCAGGAAAAATAGACCTCAAAAGATCAGAGAATGTCCACCTTTTTTCCATATTCCCTTTGTTCCTTTTCCCCCGAAACAGATGAGGACCGGCACCCATCTTTGATGGTCCTGACACTAAAATGATCTCTAGGAATACCTTGGCTTCCTTCTTTAGAATATGGAGAAAAAAGGGAAAAACCCCACATACAAGTGTCTGTAACAACTTGAGAAGGTGGCAGCAGAAGCCTTGTCTGATAGCCTTGCTCTCCTCCAAGGCCATAAATGGACCCCATTCCGTGTGCTTGAGAGGAAGGCCTCTGTTTCCCTCGCATCCCAGCTCCCAGCCAGGCTGCCTGAATCTTTCAAGATGTTCTCCTATCCCTTCATTAACTCTCCTCTGTGCCAAAGGGAGCTGCTTGCCGTGACACCTGCCATAATATGTCAGCAGCTGACATGCAATCGCTTCGTGGAGGATACTGCTTGGTCACAGGACTCACATCAGACTGACACACTGCCTCTCCTTGATGGAAAAGAGCAATTCTTCCACATTCTTAGGTAGAAAAAAACTGGTATAAAATGCTAAACTCCTGTATCAATGTGATGTGAATAGGGACATTATAAATACAGGAATTTTTATAACTGTCATTCACCTTTCTAGCCTTGGGATGCATGGCACATGGTTATGATAATCACTTGCCCTCGTCTCAAGCATATTGATTCATTTATCCGTACACTTACTCATTTATGTATTCAGAAAATGCGGGGGGCAAAATCCAGGCAGTTTCAGGAAGTGCTAAGGGACTGAGAGGTCAACAAAACATGGTCTCTGCCATTAATAACATCTCATTCAAGCAGGAGACACAGGCATATAACCATGATTATAATGCAGTGAGACAAGGGCCTGGAAGAGAGTCAAGCACAAAGCACTGTCAGGTGAACAGAATAGAAAGTGCCATTCATGATGCCTGAGGGAACTGGGGAGGGTTTCATGGGGAAATGAAATAGCAGCTGATATTCGCAGGACAATGGCATTTTCCTGGTCTGGGTAGGGAAGCAGTCAGTCTGGTAGGGGCAATAGCAGGTGCATAGGAGGTAAGTGTAAAGGAGCATGGCCTGCAGTGTTCCGAGTCTGGAGGTGAGATAAACAGGTAAGGGTCATAAGAGTTGGCACTGGACAGCACAGCAGGGAACACATTGTACAAGGCCTTAAAAGCCCTAATAAGAAGCTTGAACTTTCTATGTTGACGTGGAAGAGTCATCAATTATTTTTGTAGGGTTGAGCATAATCAGGGATTTTAAGATGAGTGCTCCCCAACTTAATGGAGTCAGAAGCAATAATATACTTTTGCACTTCTGTCTCTCCTCCTTGTTTATTTGCATCTTTCCCTATCTGTTTTTAATAAGGATTAAAAACTCTCAAAGACACACAAAAGGCCTGGTAGTTTATGCTTGTGGGTAGTGTGAAAAGAGGGGAGCTTGGCAGGCTGACTCTTACTCTATTGGTTCCAGCAGGCCCTAGCAGCACACTAGACAAAAAAAGGAAATCTGAGAACCTTGGGGTTTGTAGAGTGAGGAAACCATGGGGCTCAAGGATACCAATATGGGACAGAGAAGGGTCAAGTGACCTTGGAGCCTCACTGCCTGATCCCCTGTTGTAGTGAAGGCTGATCTGATGCCAAAAGATATGCAGGGGAAGGGTCTCGAGGACACTCACACTATAAGGTAAAAGCCAAGAGACATGGAAACACTGCGAATAGCAGACTCATCAGTGCAGATAAAGGCCAATGCTTTGCTGATTGTGTATATGCTTGAGCAGGGTATATCCATTAAAATTTGTGTGTGTAGATAGAGGCTGATGAGAAGATATCAATAATAAAATGGCCACATGGGTCTTTTTTTTAATGCTCTAAAGAAGATGATTAACCCTAAAAGACTGAGATATTGTCTGAGATTATGCCAGGTAACATGTGTGTTGGGTTTAGTCAGATCTAAGTTTGAATCCCATTTCTACTGTTCACTATTTCTGTAATCCCTGGGAAATTGCTTACAGTCACCAACTCTCTGTCTCCTACTTTATAAAACAGGCATGAAAATACTTACCTCTCAGCATAATGGAGAGGACTAACTGCAGTAATGTGTGTAAAATGCTCAGCCTATTGCCAGGCATTCAAAGAATGGCAATTATTATCTTACGTAGTTTGTATATTTTGTAGGTAGCCTGGTGTCAGGCATTCAAGAACCTTAGAAATACTCTTTGGTGTGACTTCTCCTGGCTTTCAAGTACACTGGGAGTTTAAATTAATCTTTTGCAAGTATAAGACACATTAAGAGTTATCACCGGTTGGTATTGAAGGAGATAGTCATTTGTCAGTAATATTGACCCAAGGAAAACCAGTCAGGTGTAAAAGGCATCATTTTGAAATGATGTGATAAATGAAGCTCCATCATTTGTATGAGGAGATAGAAATAGGGTCAGATCTTATGGGCCTGCTCTGTCATAGTTAAATAGTCGTTGCAATCCCAATAAGCAGGATTCCTTAGTCTTCATATGAGGCTGGCATTGGAGGTACTGGTCCATGGAAAGAATGGAGATAAAATTTGTGTACCAAAAGTATCAAAACCTGAGACAGAATGACTATTTGAGAAAAAGTAATAATTTCAAAGTGCGATAAATAGGCATCAGTGTTCCCACAAAAATTAGTACATTTAAAAATATTTATTTGAGTATGTATATCATTCATTTATTAGAATTATTCAGTGACAAACCTTCAGTGCCCATGTCTGAAGGCCAGCAAATTTTATTAAAATTTAACCAACAGCAGAGGAAATTTTGACATGCTGCTGTTATTCCTTCAGCATTCAGGTTTATGTTTAATTCAGTGTTTCATAATTTGCTATGAAATAAACTTCCTGCTATGAAAAATTTACAAATGTGGAGCAATGGGAGCATATGTCAGGTAGAGTATGATATTATTCTCTGCTTAAAGAATTGTTTATGTGCCATGAACTTACTCTTGTGTATTTAAAAGGAAGATAGAACTTAATATTAGATGCTAAAGAAACAGAAAGGTTTATATTTAATTTCCTGATCACATATACAAATGAGAGGTTCATCGTCTGCCCTGCATTGTTCTAGACACTTCTGGGATGGCACAACCTCCTATCTGGTTTCCCTGCTTCTGGCCTCTCTGGCCTCTAATTTCTCCCCATTACTGTGAGAATTCCCTTTATAAAATGAATACGTATTCCAACCTTAGCTTTATTTTTAGCAATACATAATTTTACCTATTTATGGGGTACATGTGATATTTTGCTGTATGCATACAACCATCAACTCAGGGTATTTAGGATATTCATCACCTCAAATATTTATCATTTCTTTGTGTTAGGAACATTTCAAGCCTTCTCTTCTGATTATTTTGAAATACACAATAAATTTTTGTTAACTGTACTCACCCTACTGTGCTGCTGGACACTAGAATTTATTCCTTCTAACAGTATGTTTTTATGCATTAACCAGCCTCTCTTCATCCACCCTCCTCCACCCTTCCAGTCTTTTGGAACCATCATTCTACTCTCTCCCTCCATGAGATCAACTTTTTTCACTCGCATATATGAGTGAGAACATGCAATATTTAACTTTCTGTACCTGGATTATTTCACTTAACATAATGGCCTCCAGTTTCGTCCATGTTGCTGTAAATAACAGAATTTCATTATTTTTATGTCTGAATATTATTCTATTGTGCATATATACCACATTTTCTTTATACATTCATTTTTTGTTGATGGATGCTTAGGTTGATTCTATATTTTGGCTATTGTGAATAGTGCCATAATAAACGTGGGGTGCAGGAATCCCTTTGATATACTGATTTCCTTTCCTTTGAATAAATACTCAGTAGTGGGATTGCCAGATCATAGAGCAGTTCTAGTTTTAGTTTGTAGAGAAACCCCACACTGTTTTCCATAATGGCTATACTAATTTACATTCTCATGAACAGTGTAGAAGAGTTCCCTTCTCTCTGCATTCTCACCAGCATTTATTATTTTTTGTCTTTGCGATTATAGCCATTCTAACTGGGTCAAGATAATACCTCACTGTGGTATTTATTTGCATTTCCCATATGATTAGTGATGTTGAGCATTTTAAAAATATACCTGTTGCCCAGTCCCATCTTCTTTTGAGAAATGTCTATTTGGGTCCTTTGCCTACTTTTAAATGGGAGATATAGATAAGCATATATATTTGCTGTTAAGTTGTTTGAGTTCTTGGCCATGTTTCTCACCATATACAAAAATCAACTCAAAATAGATTGAAGACTTAAACATAATACCCCAAACTGTAAAACTACTAGAAAAAAAATTAGAGAGAAACAACTTCAGGATATTGGTCTAAGATTTTATGGCTAAGACTACAAAAGCACAGGCCATGAAAACAAAGGAAATGATCAACAGAGTGAAGAGACAACATGTTGAATGGGGGAAAATATTTGTAAGCTACTCATCTGAAAAAAATTAGTATTGAGAATATACAAGAGAATCAAGCAACCCTAGTTTCTGAAGGTTTCTCTCTGTCTTCTCTCTCTCTTTCCTCTCCCCATCTTGTAGCATCAGGAAACTTTGATCTCCAGTGGCTTTTGTAGTTTCTAGCAAGAGAAGTAATGGGTCACAGGCAATGTCTGCTAGGATTTACAAGCCCCAGAGGAGTCAATAGTTCTAGGAGAAGCAGTTGCAATCGTTGTAGTGGTCTCTACAACCACCATCAGTAGTGAGTACTCACCTGGGTTTGTTAATATCATTTCCTCTTTTTTGTCCCTACAATCCTGGTAACTTCCTGTAGTTTCCAGTCTCTGTGTTACAACCACTTTTCCTTTATCTTCCTCAACACTTCAAACACTGACACAAATATCCTCTATCAAAGTACCTCTGTTTGAAATGAATAATGTGACTTCCATTTTCGTGATTGACTCAAGGTCCTATCAGCGTGTGAGTACAGGTGGGGTCAGAGTAACAATAATGGCCCAAAATGTCTGCTTTTTGCCATTAACTGCTGTACAGATCTTAGGCACCTGTGACATTGCTCTCACTAAGCATTAATAGGGAGTTCATAGGAAGATCTCCTGTGTGTCAGTTCAGCTGCACAGAGTTGCTGCAATGCCCAGGTTCTTGGGCATCTGTCGTCTCCTATCATGTATTATCCTCACAATCACTGCTTTGCTGCAGTTTTTCTAGGCACTGCCTCTGGTGCCAAAGCATTGCACATGCTCCCTTCTATACTTCACCATCCCTTTTCACCTAGCACCCAAGCAACATTACTTGTGTCACTGAAAATCAGTCCCTCATAAAAATACTCCTTCAAATCAGGTCTAAAAGTCCCATATTAGGTAGAATATGAGCTAGAATGATATAACAAAAAGATTCCAACACATTGTGGCTTCAGCATGATAAAAGTTTATTTCTGTCAATGTGTTTTCTGGAAGTGAGAAGCCTGGGGCTGATGTTAGTTGTTCTGTCTCACCCAGTTTGATGAATTAATTCCTGCCATCCTCAAAATATGGCTTTTATCTTTGTTTCCAAAATGGCTACCTTGTTACCATTTCCCAGACAGAGGAAAAAGGGAGACTTTGCTTAAGGAGATGACTGGAAGTATTATAGACTTCACTTCTGTACACATACCTCTACCTGTAACTAATTCACATAGCCACACCTATTGGGACAGAGACTAGGAAATTTGTCTTGACTGGACAATCAGATGCCAAGTTAAAACTCTGGGGTTCAGAGTACCATGTGCAGATAGATGTGTTTTGAGATCTAAGCAAGAGCACCCTGTGGAGACAGTAGGGGAGGTGACACCAAACCCATGCTCTGCTTACCAAGCTATGAGCCTCAGCCCATCATCTTTACGCAAAACCTCATCTGCTTGTCAAGCCATGTGTCCACAGGGTTATCTCTGCCCCAAAGGGCACCTTTGTTTCACTTGTACAAGGGGACTTTTTAGACTCGTGGCAGTTCTGGAGACTTCTAATAAAATACATTAGCAGTCTGTATCACAGATTGTCTCTGTGTAGGGTTCATGTCTAGGCCATGGGGCTGAGGAAAGTTGGGGAGAATTTAGAAACAGACACTATTCTTTGGCCTCCAGTTTTCTCTCTCTTCTATATGAGCACCATACAAAAATCTTGTTCCAACCAAAAACAGACTGATAAAAATTACCTCTTGTAAATTAACTACCTCTCTAATCTTCCCTACTAATTCATTCACCTCTTTTATTACCACTGGTCTGAATTAGCTATTAGTAATCCTAAGTTACATGTAAGGAAACTGAGGCTCAGAGATATTGGGTAACTTGCCTAAGGTCACACAGCTTGTAAGGGATTAGATATGAATTTGAATCCAGGTCTGTCTGACTCCAAAGCCATTGCTGTTTTTGTTATATGACACTGCCTATTAAGTTA
The DNA here is from genome assembly GCF_000951035.1 of Colobus angolensis palliatus. Taxonomy (NCBI): domain Eukaryota; kingdom Metazoa; phylum Chordata; class Mammalia; order Primates; family Cercopithecidae; genus Colobus; species Colobus angolensis. The sequence goes on from NW_012116411.1 coordinate 201,231, forward strand.
CAAGCACTAGCACCTTGTGATAAAAAATGGGCTACCTGTAATATGAACATTTTTAATAGAGAAATTCCAAGAAACAGGACATCACCAGGGCCACAATGTCATTGTGGTTTACACTTCCCATGAACTCTTTCCAATAAACATTTCATTTAAATTTAATAAAGCAGTTAATAAAGCCATAAAGGTTAATTACTAGTTAAAGGAAAAATATGACTTCACTTTGGTGAACATGTGAAAAATGAATCAACTTCTTTCTCAGTTAACCCAGGATTATACAGGCAATAAAGCATGATTATGGATTTAACATGTTAATTCCCAGTAGATTTAATAGCATTGCCGTGAAATACATGACCAATTGCTAACCCATCTGACAAGCCTTCAGACAGCACTAATCAAGATTAAATCACTTGGCCCACATGTGGATGCAATATATCTTTCAAGACAGAATGACCATAATTCTTCATCTTGGAGGTAGTATACATCCCTGGTGATAGGATGAGAAGCAGAGAAGAAAAAAGTGAGGAACACAATTTGTGATCTCAATCTGACACCTCACTTTAGAAGCTATTTTTGAAGAAAATAACCTTTACCTTATTTTCATAATTTTAAGATTCTCTCCAGGGTTTATTGCTGGTGGAATGACTCAGGCTTTACCTGTAACTTGGGACATAAAGCAAAGCATCCACATCCCTTAAAATATTTTGCCTTTCTAAAATAGATTACTGGCAGAGTCAACCCTTTGTACCTCTGCTCTTACATATTTCAGCAACTCTTCAGGTTTCATCACTGTGATTTCAACTTTTAAGAAACTGAATCCTAAATAACACCATATTTCCTTTCTCATGAATCGTACTGCCTGGTAACCGTAAAAGAAAAGCGTTGTGTTCTTTTGATTATCTGAAGATTAGGAATAGGGGTCTGAGAACTATGGGCTTTGGGCCAAATCTGGCCCACTACCAGTTTTGTAAATAAAGTTTTATTAGTATTAAGCCAAACCCTTTCAGTTATGTATCATCTCTGGCCATTTTCATGCTACAACAGCAGAGGTGGCAAGTTGTGACAGACAGTATATTTTCCCAAAGCTTAAAATATTTATTATCTGGCCCCTTACATAACCATTTTGCTGATTCCTGGTTAAGAGTTTCATTTTTTGTTAATTCAAATTCAACTGAAACATGGATATTTTCAGGGCCTTCTATTTCTCCCATTTATATAGCCCATTTTGTTTCCCAATTGTCTAAAGTCTCATATCAAAATTTCTTCTCACTTCACTTTTTAGTGATTAGAATTAAATATGGGGCCTTGTGCTCTAATACACAAAAGATTCTGAAAAACATGAATTCATTGCCTCTCCACCAACAGCAACATTTTGTTGTTGTTGTTGTTGTTGTTTTACAAGGAAACAGTAAACTGGCTCTATACTGCTTGGCGTCAGAGCCCAGGAGATTAAACCAGCTAATATATTTAAAGGTTGATGCCACTGTTCCTTGCACATTGTATATGTTCATTAATTGCTGGTTTCTTCCTCTTCCTTTCTTCCTCCATTATTACCCATGTTACCTAGGGTACCTTTCTTAAGTCCTCTGTGCCTTGATATTTTTATCTATAAAATAGGAATTATGATAATAATAATATACCCACCTCATAGAGTTTTTGGTAGGATTTAAAAAGGTAACACAAGCAATATATTCAGAATAGTGCTGGGCACACAGTAAGCACTACACCAGTGTTGCTCACCATTATCACAATGATCTTCCTTCTCATCTTCATCACCTTCATTTCTTTAAAAGTGGTTAGTCATGTTGGAAAGGATTAACCCATTACCCACTGGCTAATTAAAAAAAAAAAAAGGATTTACTTAGGTAAGTGTGAGGTATAGGATTGTAAAATCGAACCAGTCCTGTGTTTAAGTCAAGCTCTGTCACCTTGCATTTTTTGGGGGTTGGGGGTCAAACTTGCTTTGTCACCCAGGCTGGAGTGCAGTGGCATGCTCATGGCTTACTGCAGGCCTGACTGCCCAAGCTCAAGCAATCCTCCTCCCACCTCAGCCTCTCAGCCTCGATAGTAGCTGGGACTTACAAGCGTGTGTAGTCACACCCAACTAATTTTTGAATTTTTTGTAGAGATGGGGTTTCCCCATGTTGCCCAGGCTAGTCTTGAACTCCTGGGCTCAAGCGATCCATCCACCTTGGCCTCCCAAAGTCCTAGAATTACAGGTGTGAGCCACTTTGCCCAGCCCACTGTTTTGGTATCTCAAATATTTTATTTAGCTTCTATGCATCTGAGTTTTCACATTTGTGATATGAAGTAAACAATACAGATCTCATCAGTGAGTTGAAGAGTCAACCAGCTAATATATTTAAAGGCTGATGTCACTGTTCCTTGCACATTGTATAGGTTCATAGTTGCTGGTCTCTTCTTCTCTGCATCTGTGCCCTTGAAGGTGGCCTGACTCTCCTGAATGTTTTTCATTTCCTGATTGTTCATGCTCTGAGCTCCAATCATGCTCGTTACTTCACAATTTTCCATTTGCCCTCCTCTTTTCTCTGACTCTTTGTGATGGTAGACTTTAGTGTCACCTTGAATGGTCTAAGGGGTACCCAGATGGCTGATTTCTGGGTGTGTCTGCGGTGGGAGGGTGAGGGTGGTGTTTCCAAAAGAAGAGATTAACATTTGACTTGATAGACTGAGTAAAGAAGATCGACCTCACCAATGTGAGCAGGCATCATCCAATCTGTTGAGGCTGGAACACAACAAAAAGGCAGAGAAAGGGAAAATTCCCTCCCCTCCTTGACCTGGGACATCCATCATTCCTTGCCCTTGGCCATGGGATGTCCTGGTTCTTGGGCCATTGGACTCTGAGACTTGCACCAGCACCCACTCCCTGATTCTCAGGCTTTTGGCTTAGGACAGGGAGTTATACCATCATCTCCTCTGGTTCTCAGGCCTTTGAAATTAGACTGAATTATTCCGCTGACTTTCCTGGGTTTCCCATTTGCAAATGGCATAACGTGGGACTTGTTCAGCCTTCAAAATTCTATGAGTTAATTCCCATAATAAATTCCCTCATATATATCCATGTATATCCTACTGGCTTTTCTTATCTGGAGAATTCTGATTAATACACTCAATTAATACACTTAATTTGTAGTGCGCTAATTCTTGTGTTCAGACCAACTTGTGTTTTCTCATATGATAAACCTTTAATAATGACAATAGTAATAATAGCTTGTTTATGCTCTTTCTCACTCTCTCTCCTCTCCCCTGCTCACTGCCCCACATATAAATGTATGTATCTACCACTATGTGCCAGGCAATGTTTTAAGAATTTTACATTTTATTGAACCCTCATAACTACCCTTTGGGTCAGATACTATTGTTATCTCCATTCTATAGATGAGGAAATTGAGCAATGGAGGTTCCAAAAGTTGACCAATTATTAGCACAGAGTAAGGATTTAACTCCAGGTAGTCTATCGCTGGAGTCCACGCTTTTAGCCACTATACTATTCTGCTTCCCTAAATGCTTTACAAAATCTTAATGGACTTCGTAAACATACTCTACCAATGCATTTCTGCCTTGGTATATGCATTCATGTGTGTTTCATGTATGGAATATCCATCCATTTTTACACATACAATGTAAAATTTATATAGTGTTCGTGTATTTTTTCTAAAAATAAACTCATTCAAGTAGTAATAAATAAGGAATGACTATTTAAATTCATTAATTATATTCTATTTACACTACTGTCAACCTCAAATTTTTGTTTGACCTGAAATCTTATTTATTATAGTCACCACTGTCGGCTACTCCTTGATAACAAACTTATTTAAAAATTTTGGTCAAATAATAATTTATGGCTAGCATTCACCTCTAAAACTGCTATTTTAAAGAAGTGATTCTCAAAATATTCTGCATATAAAACACCAGGGGATAATATTAAAATTTAATTTTTGGTTTGGGTTGGGGCCCATGATTCTGAATTTCCATCAAGTAGCAAGTGTCTTTTGATATAGTACATGAAGACTTTCATGTTAACATGTAAGTGATTATCTATCTATGGGCATCCTTTGGAATCTCCTTGGGCTTTACTTTGCCTGGGCACAGTTGATTGACTTTCAGGTTCAAATACAAAAGAGTGATTGAAATGGATCATGATGGATTTCATGGCAAGGGTCCTTTTTGAGTCACTGTTTCCTCATGATGCCTCCTACAACCACTGATCCTATTCAATTCGTATCTAAAATTTTGTTCTGTATCCTTCATCATCAATTTTTTCCAGTCAGCATTAACTAAGCACTTACTATGTGCTAGGCTGGTCCTTTCCTTGAAGAAATTCTCATTCTTAAGGGAAGGATATAGGGAGAGTGAACTCAGACATGCAAGCTAAAAATAGCAAAATAAGTATTTTTGGTTTTACAATAGAAGTTTGAGGGTGCAGGCTGGGCGCGGTGGCTCATGTCTGAAATCCTAAAACTTTGGGAAGCCGAGGCAGGCAAATTATTTGAGCCCAGGAGTTCAAGACTAGCCTGGCAACATGGCGAAGCCCCATTTTTACAAAAAACACAAAAATTAGCCAGGTGTGGTGGCACATTCCTGTAGTTCCAGCTACTTGGGAGGCTGAGACAGGAGGAGGTTGAGGCTGCAGTGATCCATGCTCACATCACTGCGCTGCAGCCTAGATGACAGAATGAGACCCTGTCTCAATTAAGAAAGAAAACAAAAGAAAAAAGGGGAGGGGAGGGGAGGGGAGAGGAGGGGAGGAAGAGAGGAGAGGAGAGGAGGGGAGGGGAGGAGGGGAGGGGAGAGGAGAGGAGAGGAGAGAAGAGAAGGAAAGAGAAGTTTGAGGGCAGAAAGAAAGTGATTGTTCACTTCTAACAGCTTGACAGTTGGGAAAATATAAAGTAAAACTTCAAAAAGATTCTGTCCCTTAAATGGATTATAGCAAGTGTTCTCTAAACAACAGAGGAGCAAAGACTTTGGAAGCTAAGAAGTTAGCATGAAGATGGGCAATGGCCTGACCTGATTCAGAAACTGACTTGCTACTGGTATTGTTGAATTTTAATTAAAAAGAAAAAAAGCAAAGAATCTGCTGTAGTAGAGACTGGGAAAGTATTGAAGGGTTAAGCAGAGGAGTGATTATCACTGCCTTGCATTTATGCACCTATTCTTCTGAGTTATAAGTATATATAGACAATAAGTATATATGCACAATCCTCATATCTCAAAATATGTTTTATGTAATATACAAAATAATATTTATAACATATTTGTTTGTTATGAAGCCTAATATTAAAATATACTTGTCAACCCACTATTCAGCTTTATACTTTGAATATTACTGAAACTCTTGAAGCTGTGTTCAGATACTTTCTAATTTACATTAATAAATAATGAGACAAAACTGCACGTGACAGCATTTCCATACAATGTTCTAAAGTTTTACATTGGAGCGCTTAATAACGTGACAAAATTTCTCATCAGTCCTTAGTTGTAAAATACTTTCAGCTGCTCAATAGTCACTTTGATGTGAATAACTTAATTAAATCAAAAATCGAAGATTTATAGCATATTCAAAATGGAAAGAAATCTAGAGATCCTCTAGCAGAGTGTTTCCAAGTCCAGATTGTATTACAGTCCAATAAACCACTTAAAATCCACTATAGACCTCAATGAGACAAAGAAGTCCAGATGAGCATGAAAGATGAGCCCAATCAAAGCCACTGGCACCGAGAAGGGGGAGGAAGGCTCAGATACAAGGCGGTAGCATTGTTTTACACAACATCAGATCAGTGGTTCAAAAAGGGACTGAACCAATTACATTTAACTGAGGTGATAACTGAATTGCAGAGAAGTTAGCTTATCCTATATCATACAGTTCAACAATACCAAACCATTAGAGAAAATATGTTTATGGAACAACAACATGGAAGACACTGGAGTAAGTGTTGTGATGGAGACGCATTTTGCCTAAGACAAGGAAGTTATAATCTATTTTATTGGTAAGAGATGATGTGTGCAGATAACGGTGTGTTCCTGTGCATGATGTATATGTATGTATGTCTGTGCTTGTGTGTTAGTCTACCAGGACAAATGGGTGGAGGAATGGATAGAAGCTAAAGGATTCTCTGTGCAACAGGAACCAATGAAGAATTTTAGGCAGGCAAATTACATGAATAAATGTGTAATATTAGAATGACAGGTCCGGGTGCAGTGGCTCACGCCTGTAATCCCAGCACTTTGGGAGGCCGAGGCGGGCGGATCACGAGGTCAGGAGATCGAGACCATCCTGGCTAACATGGTGAAACTCCGTCTCTACTAAAAATACAAAAATTAGCGGGCATGGTGGCAGGCGCCTATAGTCCCAGCTACTTGGGAGGCTGAGGCAGAAGAATGGTGTGAACCCGGGAGGCGGAGCTTGCAGTGAGCCGAGATGGCACCACTGCACTCCAGCCTGGGCGACTCCGTGTCAAAAAAAAAAAAAAAAAAAAAAAAAATGACAGTAGCAGTGTGGATGATTACCTGGAGAAAGAGAGCCCAGACTCAGGGAAAGAAGTTAAGAGGATACTGTAAGTGTTCCACTGTGCACAGGTGGAAAGCCCTTTCTAAGATGTATCTATGGGGATTGATAAATTCTCATTAGTTAAAAGATGCACAATGGAAAGCTATAAGTATTAATAATTCATTCATTTTTATATTCACTCCTGACAATGACTTTCAAGTATATTCAGACACCTCATTTCTCCTTATCTGCTTTTTATTAGACAGATAAAATATACCTCAAGTAGTATCACTCCAAAGAGCACTAGGGAGTTAAGGACAGAGATAAAAACTGGCCCTGGACCTCCAAGGTTTCAGCTGACTCACATGCCGTAGAAGATATTGTGTGAACTGAGCCATATGTATTGAAAATCAGTCACCTGCCTACTCCCAGCTGGCTGAGATGAACCCCATTGGCATCAAAAGGACAATTCAGGGTGAACTTAGGAAAGAGGAATTGGTTTTTATCCTTATAAATAAATAGAAGTGACCCTTTGGCACCTCATCCTGTATGATTATGTTAGTATTCTGGATTTAGAATGAAAAAGTGCTCTCAGTAGCAGAGAAGACTAGGTGTTTAAGGGTTATAAGTATTTCTGAGTTAGATTTGAAAAATTCAGTCAACCAGAATAAGCTATAAAAAGGCAAAGCATGGGCAGTTAGAACTACAGTTTTACTCTCAGCTCTGTTGCTTGTTATGATATAATCTCTTTGAAACTCATTTTCCTTGTTGACAAGATGAGCGTAATTAATCCAACCTTACTCACTTTTTGTGATAGTAAAATGACACAGTGTTTGTGAATGTGTTCACCAGAGGATGTGAAAGATGATAAATAAAAGTGGCAGCAACATCTAAAAAGTAGGTAGTACCAGGTTGTGGTTTAAGATCATTTACTCGAGTTGGGGCCGTCTAGGTTTGAGTTCAAACTACAACATTTACTAGCTTTCCTCATTGATAAAATGTGGATTAAAGTACTGCCTCATAGAATTTGTATGTGTGTGTGTATATATCACAAATAGTAAACTTTCAATATTTGTTATTGTCATGGTGTTTTCATTAAATATATATTCCCATCCATGAAATACTGTTTCTATATTTAATGGTATGACATTTTTGATTGATTAGAAAATTTATTTGACTCTTTAATGAGTCTTGACATCTTTGAGATAGATTGAAATTTAGAAAACATCCAGTCAAATTTTTCACATTATGGAATCCAGCCAAGCATGAACACTTCTAAGGATGAGAATTCCTTTTCTTCATTGGCCTCTTTCCCCACTCTTAAAGGAACCATATGACTAATCTAATAGGAAAGGCTTTCTTTGATTAAACAGGAATCACCTTCCTGAAACTTTACCCTTAAAAGAAGCCAGATTTGCTCTCCAAATTATTTACAAAAATACACTTTCCTTTAAAACAATCATTTGTGTATTTGAAGACATTGATATGTCTACTTTGCTTTTCTTTACCAAGAGAAATTCTCTACGTCTTTGAATGCAGCCTAGCATTACTAGCTCATAAGTATACTTTTGACTACAATAACAGTTTTACTTTCTTTTTTATAAAGCTGCTGCTAGACTGTGGTGTTCTGAACTACTATAAATTGATTTCATGTTTCTAATTTCAGGACTTTGCATATATTTCCATGAATCTCTACCATGAAAGGTTTAGCTACTGGTTGATAGTAGAAAACTCACCTAACTTGATAAGAGGTTACATACAAAAAAAGGGGAAATATGGCAATGTTTACAACTAAATTTACTGGAACACCTATATTTCTGTTATGTGGGTTTTCTAAGATTTCTTTAGAAACATGTCTTTATTCTTTTTCAAAAGGGTTAAGAAAGTAAATAAAATTCTGTTTAAATATCACAAATTTGAATTTTGAGTCCTGTGCTAACTTTAGGTACTCTGTGACTGCTGTGGACTCAGCCTGGTTTCATGCCTGTTTACAACTTGGCATCAGCTTCCCTTCTCAGCGTATCTCTCAGGATTTTCCAGCTACACTAGAAGTGGGGTTCTAGACAATTTCATTTTTCTTCCTTTTCTTCAGGTCTCTCCTTTTTCTTGACAGCCCTTGCCAATAAATTCACCTGGTAAACTCCTACTCACCTTTTGGGACCATACCCATATATGACTTCCAAAAAGTCTTCAGAAACGTCCCCAAGACAATTATTGCTCCCTGTTCATTCTCTAACAGACTCCATTGTGCCAATTCCCAGTGCCTTGCTTGATTGAAAGTGAATAAAAATCCTGATTTAATAAAGGAGGCATACAGGAAATGTACTGACACAATACTTAGGGAGGGTTAAAATAATACAGCCACATAAAAGATAGAATGACAGCTTGGGTTCTAGAAGATCCAGGTCCTACTTCCAAGACTCTCTTCACCTGACTTGTCTCACTTTACTCTGTTAGCTTTCTCCTGTCTTACCTCAAACTGACTTTCTCATACTGAGAAATACAGCTCTTGATAGTATTAGGTTGGTGCAAAAGTAATTTTTGTCATTACTTTTAATGGCAAAAACTGCAATTACTTTTGCACCAACTTAATATCTAAACTTTAAATTTCTCACCATGTGCTAACAGGGAAAAAGAATGACCCTTTTGTTCAGAACTATTTTGACAAATACCAGGGAAATACTATATTGTGCGGCCAGAGGGGCAAAATACTGATTAGCTTGGTTTAAGTAGCCGTCATCATTGAGCCATGGTACTATAGATGGAGAATCAGAGTTATCTAAAAGAAAAAAAAATAGTATCTAATGAAGACATCTGGATGTCAGGGCATGTGGAGGTACAGTTTTCGAGAAAGGGTGATAGTAAAAAGTGTGCCAAAAATTCCACAGATGCTCATTTTTACATATTTATTTACATCTGTTTTGGTAACTAGGCTGTGAAATACTTTAAGGCAATGCCTATACCTTAAGACAGTGACCCTGCCTTTATTTTCCAGGGACTAAAAATGCATTAGGTCTAAAACCTAATAGACCTCAATAGATATTATTATTTTTTAAATAACTGATATTGTTTGGCTCTGTCGCCATCCAAATTTTATCTTGAATTGTAATCCAAATTGTAATTCCCACATGTTGAGGGAGAGACTTTGTGGGAGGTAAATAGATTATGGTGGCAGTGTCCCCATGCTGTTCTCATGATAATGAGTTCTCATGAGATCTGATGGTTTTATAAGGGGCATTCCCCACCTTTGCTCTGCACTTCTCTCTCCTGCTGCCATGTGAAGAAAGATGTTTTCGCTTCCCCTTCCGCCATGATTGTAAGCTTCTTGAGGCCTCTCCAGGCATGCTGAATTGTGAATCAATTAAACCTCTTTCTTTGATAAATTATCCAGTCTCAGGCAGTTCTTTATAGCAGTGTGAGAACAAACTAATACAATAACACATGTGTTTAGTAACATACTTAAGAATAACTTGTGTTAGGAAACATACTTTTATTTTTAGTATAATCTTCAGGGTGTTTGGAACTTTGAACAGTCAATCTTTACAGTTAAATCTAGAAGCAAAAAAATAAGTCAAATATTTTAATAATTGATTTCATAAGAAAAAATGTTGGGAGAAATATTTACATATATGACCAATTTAATGATTTGCATTTGTCTCCAAAGTCAACTTTGAATTTAATAACCAGGCTTTTACTTTCAGTTATAAAGTGATGGATAAATCTTTTCAATAATGTTTTTAGATTATATTCATACCCTTTGAAAGTATGAATAACTAGCTTGGTGGCTAGTTTAGTAGACTGATTTACCTCTTAAAACAATTTGCACCTATGTTTCTGATAGTATGTTTCTTTTGTATTCTTCCTTGACCCAGTGAATATTCTGAAGATTCAAATGCTGTTTTGTGGATTTGCCTCCTGCAGGAGTGTGAACACTCAGACCACTCATTTGTCTTATATCATCCAGATTGACCAGTTCATCACTGACATCCTCTGTGATGTGTATGTCTGAATAATGGCATTTGGTTTTTCTGTGCCTAGCTGCTCTGGTTCTTCCAGCTCTAGGAAATGTAGTTTCTTGCTTTATCTCCTGTTTACTTGGGGATCTGTGTTCCTGGAGATGTAGGCATGTGGCACTGTTACAGTGTCTTCCTGCTTGGGAAGCACCTTCACTTTTAGAAGGACACTTGGGTCTCTTCCCAGCAGTTGAAGAAAGCTTCACGTATTGGACTGTGGTTGAAGATGGCCTCCCATAGTTTGATTCATTGCCGTGTGCATGCTTTTCTTTTGAGGGCTCACAGCATATATTCTGGGTGAAGTGTTCACTTCTGTGACTTCCTCTCAGAGAGAGATTACTCGATTCTCTGCTTGCAGATCTCTTTCTAGATCCAACACACCAGGATTTGGATCTGTGAGTACTGGACCTTGATCGTCTTTGGATTCTTCTCCTGGAGTGTGAACCAATTTCTACAGATTGGGAGAGTTGTCTACACTTCATCCTCTTTTTTCTGAAAGAACTCAGTTTCCTGCCATCTCTCTCAGGAGAAAAGGCATTTTCTGAAATGCAACTCCAAGAGGGGTCTCTCTCTCTGGATTTGCAACTTTTCAAGGATCTTTCTCTGGACAGTCTTTGAAAGGTCTTTGGTGAAGGATCTGAGTATTTGTTATTTTCTTCTTCTTTTTTCTGAAAGTTTATCTTCTGGCCAAGGCTCAAACCCTTTCTTTCTCTTAAACTATATTTCTGTGGATGAACCTGATTAGAAATTGCGAGGGTACGGAAGGTGTGTGTGGTTGTGTCACTCTTTCCCAGATCGTGGACATGATCAGGAAACAACTTTATCCCTTCTGTCTTTTTCTCTTGAACTTTTTTTTTGCAATTCAGTAAGCCTGGGCACCTTTCCCTTGGAGCAGCCCACTTCTGGAGTATATTATTCATAGAAATGGTGCTTTTGTGGTCGCTTGATTCTGCTTTGTCTTTGAGTCCACCATAGATTTTGCTTACTGTTTCATCATAGACTGGTGGGATTTCAGATTTCTTCAAGGAAAAGTTACCATTTGGAAACTGTTTCAAGCCTGACAGGGGCCTGTCCTCTTTATCCCATTGACCCTGGGTGTTTTTAGATTGCTTTGTATTATGTTGAGATATCAGTAGAGTGTGATCCTTTGGCAGAGGTGAAACAAGAGCTGATACGAGGGGCTTCTTGGTTACATATGGTGAAGCAGCAGAGCACTGATAGATGGCTCGCTGGTCATAGGTATCCATGTTGTAAGGTGAATGAACAAAACTAATAAACTCATGTAGGAAATGGTGGGTGTGTTGTAAGAGATAAGGTTCCAGGAGGTGAATGAAGGACTCACTGTCCAAGTCATATTCTGTCATGTGATGGAGGATGGTGGTTAGGATGTTCTTCACTGTGTAGCCATAATTTCCATAAACAGCTGTTAGTTCCCGTTTCAGCCATGGAACCAGCCGGTGTAGGCAACCAGGGTTTCTTTTAAAATAATTAGCCGTGAAGTGCTTATGAGGTTTGTAGCCTTGAACATGCGTCACCCAAATTCCAGAATAATACAGAGCTCTTCTGAACTTCATAACCACCTGATCTCTAAAGTAGCTCAGGGACATGGAGTTTGGCTGGAACTTCCCACTATCCCCAAACTTTCTCAGTAACTCTTGGATAGTCCGCTCTCTCAATGGCTTGATTTTCCTTTTGATATCCTCAAGGTTCCAAATGGGATGATTGTTTTGAGAAGAACCCACATAGCTTTCCTCATCTGAGGGAAGAACTGCTGAGTCTTCTTTGTTATCACTCTCTGGCTTGGTGGGACAACACTGAGAAGGAAAGTACTGCATGCTAGAAGAAAGCATGGATTTCTTCCTTGATCTTGAATGTAAAGAGCCATTGCCACTCTCATGGGAACAGGGGTTCCAATCAGACTCATTCTGAGGACCCTGTGAACAATTAGGACACTCACAGTGAGATGAGAGATCTAATGACATTGCTGTTATATTGGATTATATATTTCACAGTCGAATACGAGAAAGATTGGCTCAAATCAACTCCTCACTTGCCATGAAAAATGTCTTTTAAAAGCACTCCATTCCTGTTTTCATAATACATTTTATCTCCATGGAATAAATGGAGAATAAAGTTAAACAAACTATTCCTCAAATTAATAATAATGTGCTCATAAAACCCAATGTAGATAAGGCAATGGGGATACAGGCATAGATTTTCTTTTTCTCTCTCAGATTAGTTGTTGCAAACTCTGAAAAGCAAATTAGAAATAAACATCAAAGTTTAAGTACTATATTCTTTGATTTAGCAATTCTAATTCTATAAATTTAATCTAGCTGTTGGAACCATATATATATATATGGAACTTATATGTGTGTGTGTGTGTATATATATATGTTGACTTTATTTTTGTAACAACAAGAAACTGAAAACAACTTAAATATCCATCAGTAGGGGACTTGTTAAATAAATGATATTTCATTCATAGTATTTAATATTATACAGCTATTCAAAACATGATGCAAAGTACATGTTAATATAAGAAGATTGCTGAATACATTTTTAAATTAAAAAGCTTATATAGAAGTATGAAAGACTATTATAAACTCTTAAACAGTAAGCATTAATTTCTGTTAGCATTGTGAACTCAAAACCTGAAAAGTTTTTCTATTAGGAATAACAAAATAAGGCTAGCTATAATAATTATGTATATACATACACACACACATATATGTGAGTGTGTGTGTGAGATTGTGTGTGTGCGTGCATGTATGTGTATGCTGAGTTGAGAGGAAATAAGCAAAATTGCCAAACATTAAAGAACCAGAGATAATTAGGAATCCAGAAAAGGAAGTGAGTTCTAATACCGCTAGTTATCCATATCTGGTGTTCTTGAGCTTTAATTCTGATAGAACTGATAGCTGCAGATGATCAGAGACAAAGAATGGATTCTGTTGAAAGTTAAATATTTAATAGGAAACCCCTCCCTAAATCTGTGTATCCAAATGTTTACAGTCTCGCAAAAAGGCGAATTTGAAAAAACAAAAAATCACCCCACAAAAGAGTCAACAAGAAATCTTAGAAGAGCTATAACTAGAAACAAGTCAGTGTGTTTGCAGACTAAATTCAAACAATCAGTTTTCTTAAAAATCTCAAGAGCATAATTTATTTTGAGTTCCATACTGATCCCAGGCAACTAGTATAGGCAAACCCAAATTTTCTCTGGAGGAATGCAGCTTAAACCCAGGTCTTATGACACATTTCCTATAAATTAGTTCACAGTCAAAAATCACCAACAAACAAAAAATCGGTCATCATATGCATTAGTCCACAGAAATAACAGAGAGCAAATTTGGCTTCTAAAGGAACTCGAAAATTATACACTGAGTATGTTCAAACAAATAAAGGTGTTTTGAAAGTGTTATTAAAAAAAGAGTGTATAAAATATGACAAAAGGGATTTGAAACATAACCAGATAGCATTTCAAGAAATAAAAATATAAATATTGAAATTTTAAAATGAATGGATAAAATAAACACAAAATAGACATAGATGAAGAGACTTATTAGTACATTAAGATGGAGATCTGAAAGAATGCATAGAATGCATCACGGAGAGAGAAAGAGATGGACATTTGGAAGATAAAGACAACTTTTAAGTAAGACTGTTTAAGATGTTTAGGAAATAATAGAGAAAATGAAGGAAAAGTGATATTCAAACATATCTAACAACTTTCTGGAATGTGTAAAATATGTAAATCATCAGTTTCAGAATTATGATAAATTCCAAGTATAATAACTAAAAAGAAACCCCCTCTAAAATAGATCAAAGTAAAACTGTTGTACACCAAAGATGAAGTGACTGCCCAGTTGTAATTATATAAATCAAACAAAAAAAGACTATATCTTCAAAGTACTGATTAAAGCAAACCTGTCATCTTGGAAATATATATCCAATGAAAGTGCCTTTCAAGGATTAGGTCAAAATTTGAATTTTGAGAGAAAGACATTTGTCAGAAACTAAACCCCAAAAAAGTTAAAGACCAACCAACCCTTTCTAAAAGAACATGTGAAAGATGTAGTTCAGAAGGAAAATTGTACAAAAATGACTACAGAAGGAACTGGTGAGATGAAAGACAAAATGGTAAACAAAAATGGTAAACATATGGATCAATCTAAGCAAGACATGTATAAAACAACATTATAAATGTCTATATTGTGGGATTAAAATGAAAATAAAGCTCCAATATAAAAAAAGTTGGAAGGTGAGTAATTCAACTCAAAACATTTTAAAGTTTTTGTTTTATTATGAAGCTTAAGATGTGTATGAAATTTGGACATAGTTAAATATATATATTAAAATGTCTACAATAAACACTAAAATAATAGAAATGGGCCACATACAAACTTGTAAAAAGGACAGACAGTGGAATTAAAGAGGAAAACATCAATGAAATTCAATATAAAAATAAAATAAGCAAGTCAAATAATGAATAAAATAGAATTTCATATGTAAATTTTAAAATAATAAATATAAAATTTAAACGGATATTCTTATGGGGCAAAACTACTTGTAAAGAAATCAATGAAACTGACAAACTCTGAAATGAAGATAGTGTTTCTTACCAGGTGTTAGAGAGGGAGATAAATGCCATCAAGAAGAGACATGCAGAGGTCTTCAAAGGTGGTAGATGTGTTCTATTCCTTAGCCAAGGGGGTGGGTATTATGCATTTACTTTATTGTTACTATTTAAAACTTACATATGTTACACATCTTTTCTAATATTTAATTAAATTTTTAATTCAAAAAAGATACACAGCACATGCTTGGATATATACAGAAAATTTCTGGACAGCTATACAAAAGATGCCAATATAGATGTAGATAGTTGAATTTGATGTAAGGATAGGAAAACAAAGCTTACATGTAGTTTCCAACTTATACTGAAAATGTAATTTTTAAAACCATTCACATGTATTATTTTCCTAATTAAAAAACTAGCTAAAAATAAAATCATATATCACATAAAATACATCTTGAAATCTTGATCTACACATTTTGAGCATTTTGGGCTGGCATGTTTGATGAAAAATTGCTCATATTTTTTTTTTTTTTTTTTTTTTTGACGGAGTCTTGCTCTGTTGCCCAGGCTGGAGTGCAGTGGCTGGATCTCAGCTCACTATAAGCTCCGACTCTTGGGTTTACGCCATTCTCCTGCCTCAGCCTCCCGAGTAGCTGGGACTACAGGCGCCCGCCACGTCGCCCGGCTAGTTTTTTGTATTTTTTAGTAGAGACGGGGTTTCACCGTGTTAGCCAGGATGGTTTCGATCTCGGGACCTCGTGATCCGCCCGTCTCGGCCTCCCAAAGTGCTGGGATTACAGGCTTGAGCCACCGTGCCCGGCCTGAAAAATTGCTCACATTTTTAATAGTTAATATTTTTCATTTAGTTTGACTTCTCATTATCTTTGACATTTTTCCATGATAGAATCTACTTCTAGTTTTTTTTATTTTTATTTTTATTTTTTGAGACAGAGTCTCACTCTTCCACCCAGGCTAGAGTGCAGTGGCACCATCTTGGCTCACTGCATCCTCTGCCTCCCAGGTTCAAGCGATTCTCCTGCCTCTACCTCCTGAGTAGCTGGGATTATAGGCACCTGCCATCACACCCGGCTAATTTTTGTATTTTTAGTGGAGACAGGGTTTCACCATGTTGGGCAGGCTGGTCTCGAACTCCTGACCTCAGGTGATCTGCCTGCCTCGGCCTAAGTGCTGAGATTACAGGTGTGAGCCACCGTGCCTGGAAAACTTCTAGTTTTTTAACTCGTAGAATACTAGAGTTGGAAAGAATTTCAGAGATCATATTGTGTAGTAGTTTTCAAGGCTTTTGAAGGCAAAGAACTCTTGTAATAAAATCATACTGTGCAACACATTAGACATAACTCAGTCCTGTCTCTACCTCCCAACTTCCTCAGCACTGCCCACCTCACCCCATGCATGGTTCTCCAATACAGCTCCACTAAATTATTGGGGTCACCATGGAGTTTAGCTTTACAAAACTCTTGTCTACTTCACATCTAACTAGTGCAGAAATCTATATAACCCATAGCAGATTGTTACCTGGTTTCTGTTCCAATTCTGCCTCACAACTTTAGGTATTCTTAGACATGGTTCATTCCATTTCACTGCAGCTTGGTCTAAGGATAAAGTTTTTCCTTGCTGCTAGCTAAGATCTTTTGTTATATAATTTCAAATTACTAGGCCAAACTGTGTCCTGGCTCAAATTTCCCATTCTTCTCCCTAGCCACACTAATCCCTTCCACCAAACTATAAGAGCCTCTCACATGTGAAGGCAGTTAGCTTATGGCCCCACACAACACAACTCTCTGACCCTAGCAACTGGGGTCTCTGTCCTGGCCTCCTCAATTTGGAACTACCTTAGGACCTCTTCCATCTGTGCCCTTTCACAGAGGGGAGGAGCTGATGAAACTAAGGCTGTCTGTACTCCCTTTTCCCCATAGATGATCCTTCTGTTTTCTAGAACTCCTAAATTTCTTGCCTAAACAGTCCTTCCACAGCCTGCACTAACCTCATTCTAGGTCTATCCTCAAGGGCAGACCACATGGTCAACATACACAAACCTAGAGTAGAGAAGTGGACATGAGGTGAGTAGATGGAATTTGTGAATGGAGACTGGAGTGCAAGAGGCTACTTATGATGCTAGTTATAAAAGGGACAGGATGCAGATAATGAGGTTTTCCATTTGTACTTTTACCTCAACCCCCACAAATATTAAGAGCAATCCTACTCTCAAAACTTTTATTTTTCCGATCTTATAATTTCTACTGTCTTCGAGTTCAATTTTATGATAGCTAATCCAATTCCTGCTAATACTAGGTTGCCAAATTAAAAATAACCTGTGTCTAGATCCCTCCAAGTTAAACAGTTTTAGTGAATTATTAATTTTTAAGCAAATATAGCCAAGCTGATTGCCTAACTTCCATCCCTTCTGTTGAGGTTTCAAGCCATCCTTTCCAGAGGTAATGCTTTCACCAAGTCTTCATTCACCTAGAAAGTAAAAATGACAGAAATTACATTATTTAGCAAATTTACCTCCTGGAGGATTTGGAGGTATCCGCAGTCATTTGAGCCTTAGCTTGCTGGATTAATTTGGTTGTAGTGGATCACCTACACCTGTTTTGTTTGCCTTAGAGACAGAATTTAGAACACAGGGCAAGTTCTGCTATGGTCTAGGCAAAGAGAGAGCTCCAAGTTTTCCATGAAGCTTGGCATATTTTGTTTCCCAGCACTGTCCCAAGTGCCTTTAAGATGCAATCCTGAATAAAATGGGATTCAAATCCATGACTTAGAGGGTGCCAGAACTCTTTGTTTCAGTAGACCAATCAGAGCCAATGTTCTAACAAGTAGTCTGATTCAGAAGAGAGCAACAGTGCTTGGTGGAATATCACTTTTCCTGATGAATGAATTCTCCAAAGTAAAAGTTGCTGATGTCCTAATAATATTTGGATTTAAATTATTTAATAGGAAAATTGTCACTTTCTCTTTAAATGAAAGTTATGAATAAACCTGTGAGCATGTATTTGAGGTGGGTTGATCAACATCTTGGTTGTTTGTGTACCAACATTTTGGACTCAAAATGATACAAATTTGTTGATTATTTTTTCAGGCCCTTTACTTGTCCATGGCTAAATACCAGTTAAGACAAAAAACACAATTGGAAGGTCACTTAAAATAGAACATTTTTCTTTTCTGTTGCTTTTATGACTGATAAGCTCACTTAAAGTTTAGTCATGCTTACCCAGGTTATTCAACCTCTCTCAGATCCAGAACGAAACCAATTTAGCTCACAGGATATTTGGAGGGATTATGTGAGCTACTCTGTGTTAGTGCTTGGCATCTAATAACAGTTCAATAGAACAGACATTTTAATGTTACTTTTAGCGTGCATCATTGAGAATGTCCAAGACAGTGCATCGTCTTTTATAAAAATTGTGTTTTGTGTGATTTTTTTTAACCCAAAATTGATACCAATTCTGTTACCCCTGTAACTTTTAGGCAATATAGAACCACGTATCTTCGTACCTATGTCAGCAGTATGTAGAGGAAAGAAGAGTACCGAAATGAGTTTTTGTTCTAGCAGTACCCCCAGCACATACCCCTATGCTCCCTGAACCTCAGCTTACTTACCTGTGAAATGAAGCTTGTAGAAAGGTTCAGGCCAGGTAAAGTGGCTCACGGCTGCAATCCCAGTACTTTGGGAGACCGAGGTGGGTGGACCACAAGGTCAGGAGTTCGAGATCAGCCTGGCCAAGATGGTGAAACCCCATGTCTACTAAAAAAGAAAAGTACCGCGTGGTGGCGGGCGCCTGTAGTCCTAGCTATTCGAGAGGCTGAGGCAGGGAATTGCTTGAACCCAGGAGGCAGAGGCTGCAGTGAGCCGAGATCTCACCACTGCAGTCCAGCCTAGGCAACAGACTGAGACTCCGTCTCAAAAAAAAAAGAAAATAAAAAGATTCAAACAAGATAATAGGTGGTAAAAATACTCTGTAAAATACAATAATTAGTAACAAAGTGCACTTAGGAGATAGTCCCCTGTAGACAGTGTCTAGCACAGTAAAAAATACTCAGTAAATATCTGTTGGAAGAAAGAAGGAGTGGGTAGAGCTGTAAGGAGAATGAGAGGGAAAAACAAAAGGAAAATTCATAAGGGAGGGACATTAAATTTTCTCTTTTTTATTCATACATAGTAATAATTAATACTTATGGGGTACTTGTCATATTTTAATACATGCATACTATCTGTAATGATCAAATCAGGGTATTTAGGATATTCATCACCTTGAATATTATTTCTTTGCATTGGGAACATTTCAAATCTACTTATTTTGAAATATACAATATATTGTTGTAACTGTAGTTATCCTACTGTGCTATTCAAATCCTAGAATTTATTCCTTCTAACTGCATGTTTGCAACTATTAACCAACCTCTCTTCACCAACCCCCCACCCACATTCTTCCAAGCCTCTAGTAATTATTACTCTACTTTGTCTTCATGAAACCAATTATTTTAGCTTCCACATATGACTAAGGACATGTGATATTTTCTTTCTGTGCCTGGATTATTTCACTTAACATAATGATCTCTAGTTTCAGTCATGTTGCTGTAAATTACAGGATTTTATTCTTTTTTTATGTCTGGGTAATATTCCATGTGTACATATACCACATTTTCTATATCCATTCATCTGTTGATTCCTTATCTTGGCTATTGCGAGTAGTGCCACAGTAAATTTGGGAGTGCAAACCTCTTTTTCTGTATACTGATTTCCTTTTCTTTGGATGGATATCCAGCAGTGGGATTTCTGGATCACATAGTAGTTCTATTTTTAGGTTTTGGAAAGCCCCCATACTGATTTCCATAATGGCTGTACTAATTTACATTCCTACCAATAGTATATGAAAGTTCCCTCTTCTCTGCATCCTTACTAGCATTTGTTATTTTTTGACTTTTTGGTAATAGCCACTCTAACTAGGGTAAGATGATATCTCATTGTGGTTTTGATTTGCATTTCCTTGAGGATTAGTGATGTTGAGAATTTTTTGATATACCTTTTGGCCAAGTTTCTCTTTGAGCTGCTTATATTTCAATCTGTCTCTTCATTTTTTTTTTCCTCCACCACTTTCTTCCTTTCCTTTTCTTATTTTTACTTCTTCAGTTCCTAATTTCCCCAAATTATGAATCAGCTTAGAAGGGAAAGGGTTGTTGGGAGAGGGATACACTGGCATCCACAGTGAGATATTTCCAGTGGCTTAGGAAGATCTTAAGATAACAATGGCAAGATGATGTGTAACAAGTAACCTAATCAGTGATAGCCAAGAGATCAAATTCTTCATTATTTCACTTCAGTCCTCAGCTAGAAACTTGGAAGTCTGGCTCTTCTGGCTTTTTAAAAGTCATGTGGCTTTAGAGCAGAGTTTCTCCACTGAGCACTATTAAGGCCAGATAATTCTTTTCTATGTACAATAGATTGTTAAGTACCATCCCTATTCTCTACCCACTACATATCATTAGTACTTCCTCCACCCCAATATGACAAAAAATGTCTTCAGAGATTGTCAAATGTCCTGGCAGGAAAGAATTGCCCCCCAGTTGAAAACTACTATTCTAAAGCATAAAATTATTGTGTTTTGAGATAGTTTTCCCTACTGGAGCCGGAGTAGTTCTCCTACCCCAAAGTTCTGGTGTGAATTCATGGGAATGATCAAGTGTGAAATAGTTGAGAGAGCATGAGCTTTGAAGCCAGGAAATCTAAGCTTGAATTTTGACATCTTTCATTTGTATTTGTTTTTCATAGGCAACTTAGTTAACTTCTCTGTATTTTACTTACTCAATCTATGTACTAGAATATGGAAGTTTCCTTCATAGCACTTATCACCACCAACTATGTGTCTATTTTTTTCTCTGCCTTCACTAGAATGTAAGATTCATGAGGAAAGAAGGGTAGAGTCTTTGGGTTATAACCACTGTGTCCCCATTGCTTAGAATAAGTCAGGCATATAGGAAGGCCTCATATGTACTTGTTCAATAATTTTTCTATAAGTAGCACAAAGTCCATGTCTAGTACATAGTAGGCATCAGCAACTGTACTTTCAGTTGGTTCTTATTCATGGCAGTTATGTTCTATAATGCCATCACAAACACTGAATTAAGCAAACTGAACCACTGCTCCTAGGGGAAATATGGGGTTGGGTTCCCTTGGGCCTCTGGTAACATTTTCATCAATAGCACAATATATACCTCATTTCAGCTGTGTCTGTTTGAAGAAATTCTGTTTTATATATGCTGTTGATTCATTAACATTGAACTCACAGCCAGCAGCACTATAACTCATGCCTGAACTAACTTCATCAAACTCATGTGTTTTCTCTAAAGGCATATTATGTATGATTTCCCTTGTACTTAGGAAAAACAGACAACATTTTAGAACTATATTTGGGGACCATTTGAAAGAGCAAATCTTTAACAAAAAAGCATAAAAATGCAAAAACCATGGCACTAACTTGTTGTGAGAAAAACATGGGACTCAACTTCCTCTCCTCCCCTCAAACTTGAAAGTTGCTGAGAGACCACAGAGTGAGTTGGATAAGTCCAGCTTGGTGAGTAGATGAGTTTAATAGGACTTACATACAGGGCACTCCTGGATGGTGGCAGGACAGCTCTAGAGATCTGTGGCACCACCCATCTCTAAACTGCTTTCAAGCTAATTTTCTGGCTCTTCGCCTCCTGTGTTTGAGTGAGGAGACTGTCTTTCTTGATAGGTTCTCAGATACTCTCTGGGATGTTGGGTTCTCAGAAACACCTGCTTTTTGGCTGGGCACCATCGTCTTGGTTCACTGTTCAGCCTTCAGGGATAAGGCAGCAGACATATGCCTTTAAATGACCTGGTGGGGGATCTGTCACACTGCATGAGTAGATCATGGACAGGACACTTACTTACAGTACGAGAGCTGAAACAAGAAGGCAGAATGTCACCTTGTTTTACTTCAGCTGCAAATATGTACCCTGGTGAGTCAAATTTTTTGCCACACTGCATATGTCCATAGATGACCATGAAAATGTCACAATCATTGATTTGGAGGTTAAAAATAAATGCTGGTATGTGGACAAATTTATAAATTTATAAATATAGAATCCACAAATAATAAGGATTAACCATATTCGTGGACAAAGTCAGCTTCTGCAAAAGAATACAAGATACTTACTAACTTAATTATCAGGGAGAGTAATGAAACTTCAACCCGAGTGTGGTATTTTCTTATTTTTATCTAACAACAGAATACAACTTCTCTCACCAAGGTACCCCCTTTACCAACACACAAAAGAAAATGGGGATTACAACTTCCTGGGTGAATGCTTTGTTCCCATTCTACGTTCCTTGTGATTCCTCATTTTCCAAATATTAGGGGATTTTCCAGTTATCTTATTGTTATTGATTTCTAGTTCAATTGCACTGTGGTCTGAGAACATACATTCTTTGATCTCTATACTTTTAAATTTGTTAAGTTGTGTTTTCTGGGTCAGAGAATGGTTTATCTTGTTGTATGTTCCATGTGAACTTGAGAAGCATGTACAATCTGCTGTTGTTGGATGAAGCATCTATAAATATCAATTAGATCAAGTTGATTGATAGTGTGGCTTAGGTCAGCCATAACCTTACTGATTTTCTGCCTGACTGATCTATCAATTACTGAAAGAAGAGTGGTATTGAAGTTTCCAACTATAATAGTGCATTTTTCTTTTTCTCCTTGCAGTTCTATGTTTTCACTTTATGTAGTTCGATGCTTTGTTGTTAAAAGCATGTCTTATTGAAGAATTTATCCTTTTATCATTATATAATGTCCCTCTTTATCTCTGATAATTTTTCTTATTCTGCAGTCTGCATTGTTTAAATTGAATATAGCTACTTCAGCTATCTTTTGATTAGTGTTAGCATGGTATATCATCATCCTTTTATTTTGAATCTAAATCTTTATATGTAAAAGGGGTTTCTTGTAGAATGAGTCTCATTTTTTAACTATTCTGTTAGTCTCTGCCTTTTATTGCTGTATTTAGACCCTTCACATTTAAAGTAATTATTGATATAGTTGGGTTAATAGCTATCATGTTTTTAACTGTTTTCTATTTATTGCATTTGTTTTTTGCTTATTTCATTTAATTAACTAACTTTTTTGGTACTTCATCAGAGTCTTGCAAACACTCCATGAGGGAAATATCTTGGATTGGTTCCCATTTAGAGATAAAGAAACCAAAGTTATTAAAATAAAGTGATGTAACCAAGGTTACATACAATAAAAATGACAGCAAGAATTTGAAATTTGTGAGTGTTCTTTACATGACAACATTATCTATCATATATTCAGCAAACTCATCAACAAAACTCTGATAAAGCTTCCAAAACACATAAAACTATGCCCTCAAAATTTCTAAAATCTACATGCCTCCTCAAGGTTTTTTCTCTCCAAAAACAATCTGGGAACATTTAAGAACCCAGAATATTTGCTTTAGTTAAACCAAAACACCATAGATTAAGTAACAGCCAGTGAATAACAAATTCTAACAAATTCTAACATGGTTAGCATAAGAGCAAGAACAAAATGGAAAAATGTAATTTTTGCTTCTTCACAGAGACTGATATTATACATGAAAATTAAGCATACAGTTTCAGGGTGCCAGGTTTCTTAAAGAGCAAGAAAAAATTGTAGCCCTATTCTCAGCCAGGCTGTTCAGTTTATCTTCCCATAGACTGAGGTCATTTAAAATGAATTGTTACAACCTGGCTCCTGAATGACGATCTATTTCCCTATAAAAGTGCCTCTCCCTGCTTCCATGGGGAAGAGAGGAAAGACAAAACTGTCTCTAACCCCAAACTATAATTTTAGTAATTACTAAACCAAGTGACTGCAGCCATAATTGAGTCATTCAAAGCCAAATGGTAACAATAATTATTTTGTCAAATTTGAATAAAAAAGAGTTTTTTTGGAGGGAAGAAGTGGAGTTGAGCTCAGGAGACCTGAACTGTCAGTCACAGAGCAGGAGACTTTTCCAAGCAGAGACGATCTTCCTGGCACTGTGGTTCTCTTTTGTGACTATGATAGACGTTCCTCGTTACAGATTATGGCCTTGTCACACTTAAACTAATCTCTCTTCCTGTTTTCAGGCCCAGATCATTGCCCTGGGCAGCAGTCATCAATTTACATGGAGAGGCACCTGAAGAAACACAAAACCTATTTATCACACTTGCTCAGAGTGTACTAACAGCGACTTCAAACTAAGCATGGATCCACATTTCAATCAGGCTATACCTCTGCAGCATCATAAATAGTGTCAAGATATATTAAGAAAATAGATGGAAGAGGAGAGAGAGAGACTCATGTGAAATATGGAGGTCAGCGAACTCAACCCTCATATGACCACTTTGGTGTCTATATGAATTCAGTATAGCTTAGATAATATCCAAACATTTTAAAGTCACCTGCTTACTTGGGAATGGGCACTTCACCATGACAGTTGATGAAACAGAAGCCATATTTGGTTAGAAATTCAGAAACCAGAGAGGAAGGGGTTCATATCCTTGAATCTTCTTCCCTCTAACTAACCAACTATTGTCTGTGCATCCAGTTACTAGTTTCAATACAGACAATATTTCCTACTTGCCCTTCTTAGGTTCTATCTTCCATTCAGAATGGTCGGTACTATTTCTGCTGAAAGCTGAGTTTGCCCCACTTTCTTCTAAGGAATGTACTTTCTTCCCAATGTTATAAATTTTTCAGACTTCACTAAAGATGCAAATGACATTGCTGATATTCTGTCATGGTCAGGGAGTTAAGGGGGAAGCAAATCTTTCAATGTCAGTGGATTCAAGGTCCTAGTGTCCCATCAGTTCAAAGGGAAATGAATTGAACAGAATCAGGAGTCACTTATTTGGAACAATTTCGCACCTTTCCCCTCCCCCAAATATTCTTTTCTTTGTTAATATTCATGTCAGTTGCATATATAATAATCTAGAACAAGGCTGTCAAACGATGCCTTTGGGTCAAATCTTATTCCCTATTATGGTAAATAATGTTATATTGGAATATATAATATATATATATAGGAATATATAATATATATATAGGAATATATTATATATATATATATAGGAATATATAATAGCCACATCTGCTTGTTTGCTTATTTTCTATAGCTGCTTTCCTGCTACAAGGGCAGAGTTGAGTAGTTCTGCAGAGACCATATGGCTCACAAAGTTGAAAATATTCACAATTTGACTCTGCAGAAAACACCTGCAGAACACTGATCTAGAATGTGATCAGAATGTATTTATTTTGAATAACTTGCATGTTTTCCCTCAAAAAAATCTTCTTTCATGGATACGCCTATCAATGTCATACAGCAAGCTAGAACATACTAAACACAATTTATTTTGAATAGTTTTGCATGCCCTTTTCCCATGAAAGGTTCTTCTCCTTATGTTGATATGCCCTGTCACTTTCACAAGATCGTTATTTGAGTTGATGTATTTTACTCTTTTTCCTACCAAGTCTCCATTAGAATGACCAAATATATATAAAACTGAACTGAATTTTAATAATACAAAATAATATAAAATGTGCTCGTGATGCCAATAAAAGATAGAAAAGGGAGAGTTGTGACTATAATCAATAATTAAATTTAAAAAATATGTTTATATCTCACTTTGGATACTACTCATCAAACTAATCACAATTAACTCTATATTAAAACTTAAAATTGAGACCAAACTACACTGAAAGATAAGTAAATTGCCTTACAAGCTTTAATTGCCAAATCAGAAAAAAGTGAATTAAGGAATTAATGTTTTTTAAATTTAAGAATTTTTAAAAAGTGCACAACAAAAATACAGAAACAAAGGTGAAATAAAAGTAAAAGCAAATGATCCTGAAATAGGAACCAGAAAGATAGGTGAATTGATAAAGCAGAGATGATGTAAAACATAATTAATAAATGAGAAGACTCTGGAGTACTGGCTATGAAGACACATACTTTGGAGCCAAAAAGGCCTGGGTCTGAACCTCAGCTCCACCACTTAATGGATGTGTCATCTCTGATGATCTATTTCTCTTCTCATAGAAGAGGACTCGGATGTGCAGATAACCAGAGGCTTCTCAATGGTAATGTGCATAAAAGCACAAAGCGTTAATGATAGTTACAGAGGAAAGGCAAGAAACAACCTCAAATGTTCAGGAAAGGACTTTCAAAGGAGCTAGAAATATACGCTTAAGAACGAAGAGTGGGCCAAACAAAGAAATGTGCATGACTCCAAATAAATGTTATATTATGGGGAAAGAAATAATAATTGCAAATGTATTTGTTGAATAATAACTGCACATTTATATGTTTATCTCCTACTTTAGATTGTGAGCTTTCTGATAATAGAATATGTTGTTCCTTTGGTGAAAGAATGAACAAACACCTTCATCTTTTTAACAAATTCACTGAGATAATTTACATGCCACAAAATTTACCCATTTGAAGTGTATAATTCAATACATTTTAGTAAATAGACCAAGTTGCACAATGATGACCACAATTCACTTTAGAGCATTTCTGTCACCTCCGTAAGCTTCCTTGTGTCCAGTTACAGTTAATCCTCATTCCTATCCCTGTTTTGTGATTGACAAAACTGATACTCAGAAAAATTATTTGACTTTCTTATGGCCATGGAAATGAGTGTGATAAACAGGTCTAGAACTCAAGACTACTGACATCCTTTATGTCCAAACCCACTTCACTATACCATACAATGCTCTCTGCCATGATAATGTAACAATAATTAAACCTGAGAATCAGGTATTTCACTCTCTCTTTTTTTTTTTATCATCAACAACTATATTGTCATTGTTATTTCTATTTTCATTATCATTGATGAGGATTATATTATAAAATAAAATAGCCGGGCGCAGTGGCTCAAGCCTGTAATCCCAGCACTTTGGGAGGCCGAGGCGGGCGGATCACAAGGTCAGGAGATCGAGACCATCCTGGCTAACACGGTGAAACCCCGTCTCTACTAAAAAAAAAAAGTACAAAAAACTAGCCGGGCAAGGTGGCGGGCACCTGTAGTCCCAGCTACTCGGGAGGCTGAGGCAGGAGAATGGCATAAACTCGGGAGGCGGAGCTTGCAGTGAGCTGAGATCCGGCCACTGCGCTCCAGCTTGGGCGACAGAGCGAGACTCCGTCTCAAAAAAAATAAAATAAAATAAAATAAAATAAAATATATAGCGTTCACTGTTACCTATTCTAGGCATTATGCTGTATAGATTGTCTCCTTTAGAATAGAGGCTATCATACCACGTGGCAGCTCCAACAATCCCTGAGTTTCAAATGTGCTTGAAGACTCTTCTGTCAGAGCCATTTTCAATTTTAATGATTATATTTGCCTAGCAGCCAACTTGGCAAACTCAGTCCAGAATCTTAAAATCTATCAGTAAAATGAGTGATAAAAGAAGGGACATGCATTAGAAATCCTAATCCCACGTGAGGCAGGGTTGTATGGTCAAACTTTTGCCTAACACTATCAACATCTTAAAATAGACAAATGGAAACAAAAGAAAAATCAGTAAGTCTGCAGTGTGGTCATAAGCAGCTTAACTTCTTTTTCTCTATTAGACTTGATTTTTTGTATGTGTAGCTTTTCTCTGCTAATCAAGAAACCATTAGATATCAAAGTTCTATGTATAGTGAAATTCTTTTAGTCCCAGAGTACTACCTTGATTGGCTCTGCTGTTGTTAGAGCATGGCAAAAATGAATTTCCCGTAAATTCTCTGTGCACCAATGATGTTTTGGTTCATGCTTTGAGTAATGGACTAAATCAGCTCTCTTAACAGGCATCTGTTCATAACTCACTAATATAGCATGATTATTTGGTGAAAACAAGCACTTTTCAAAACACTTTTGCAGAGATCTACTTAGGAAGAAGATAATGCTGGGAGATCAAAATGAGAATAAAAAGTGGATGCGCAGTCCTTACATCAAGCTAATTAACAGCTTGGCACTTCTAACACTGAAAGCACGCAATTATCATGGGCCAAAATACTGGTCATCAACATTTCTGTAATGCAGCTGGCACCAAAAGTATCGTACAAATAACTTCCAGCAAAGGCTAATGGAGGCAGACATAATGCCCCAGACCAGCTTGAAAATGGAGACTGGAACCCACAGCAATTAGACATTTCATTATGGAAAAAGTAACCGTGGCCATTCAAGAGTGACATGATTAAGATATCCAATTGCCTCTCGAAAATAAACTGCTACCATCTTTTATTCTGCTCCGTGTGAGGATGAACCTTTATCTTGTCAAAAATGTCTAAGCATATGTATAACATTCCCACAGGCAGTGGAGTAAGAGACACTCAGAATGCTCTATTCATGAGGGGGCATTGCTGAAAAAGATGTTTTTCCTTTTCATATACACCTAACATTGTGTACAGATACCTAGGGGTCTTGTGTGGATCTGAACTCTATCCATGAGGGTTCCTAATGTAATGCCTTTAGTGGGTATAAAATATATAACAGGCAATGTTAAAGGATTATTCAGGGAGTTTGTTTTGATGGAAAAATAAACTGAACAAATACAGACTAATTAAAAATATATGTATTGTGTGTCTGATATGGGTTAAGTACTGTGGTAGGCACCCAGATACACAGGAAAATAAATAATCATCTTTGCCCTTGAGAGTTTCCCATTTTAGTGGGAAAGGCCCATTTTTAAAGAAATAGATTCAATATAAAATGTTAACTGTTCAGAGGGCAAAATTTCCAGGATAAAAAAAGGACCAAAGTAGAACACTGGGATGAAAGCTAGAGGAGCGAGTTGGGGGAGAGTTGAGTGAAGGTCTCACGGGGATTACTCTAGATTTAATTTACTACAGCACATATGCGTACATTTCTGGGGCTTATGATATTTCAATTTCCCCATGAGATCCTATCACTGAGAAAGATGAACCCTGAATATCTGGGACAGGTCTCAGTTAATTTACAAAGTTTATTTTGCCAAGATCGAGAACATGGACCCATGACACAGTCTCAGAAAGTCCTGGCAAAATGTGCCCCAAGGTGGCCGGGGCACAGCTTGGTTTCATATTTCTTAGGAAGATATGAGACATCAATCAATATGTATAAGATGTACATGGGTTCCGTCTGGAAAGGCAGGAGAACTTAAGCAGGGAGGGGGCTTCCAGGTCACAGGTAGGTGAGAGACAAATGGTTGCATTCTTTTGAGATTCTGATTAACCTTTCTAAAGGAAGGAATTGGATATGAATTCATTTTAGTGAGCAGAGACATGACTTTGAATAGAATGGGAGGCAGGTTTGTCCTAAGCAGTTCACAGCTTGACTTTTTTCTTTAGCTTAGTGATTTTGGGGGCCCCAAGATTTATTTTGCATTCACATTTCCTCACTTTTATTTTTAAAATCTTTTGGAGAAATTCTGATTCTTACTGTCTCATAGAGACGACCATTCCTTTCATTTCTTTCCTCTAGGGACTCATTCCTTTGTAGGATTTATGTATGCATAAAATGATGTATAAAGTAATATAAACATAATCTTATTGTAGGCACCTAAAAGCATGATTCTGAAAATGACTCCATAATCTTCACCAGATTGCTCAAAAAGGGTCAACGGAACAAATTAGTTTAAAAAACAAAAATGATTGAGGTGTGTTATCTTAACAACCCTGGCTCATTCACCATCCATGAAGGTATAGAAAGAGACTGACTTCAAATGCTGGCTCAGAACTTCCCACATGATAACAAGTGAACTACTTAATCCTGGTGAACTTTATATTTCTCATTTGTGAAATTAGAATAATAATAATAAATTGAGAGAGTTAAGGTAAATGAAGTATTTGAAGAATCATCACATATACAAAGTAAGTACTCAATAAATGTTAGTTTCCTTTCAATTTTACCTTCTCTGTAACTATCTTAATAACCTTTCCCAGTTGATAGAGTAACCACATCTCTACCAATTTGTTTCTTTTTGGAAATACTGCATTTTCAGTTATTTATTACTTGAAATTAATGTCAGTCTAGGAAATTTCTGTCTCGTTTTCTCTTTCAACAACAAGGACAATAATATGTTAGCATGTAAAGTGTCCTGGACTAGAAAACCAATGACTCTCTCCTCTTCCCCAGCTATGAGACTTGACCATTCAAACTTCTAGATTTCCAGCTCCTGAAAAGTTACTACACTATGTACATTTTCTCATCCTTTTTATTACCAAGAGCCCTTTCCCTTATTTTTTATATAAATCAATGTTTTGAAAATTTTTATTGCCATAGACACTGTATTATAGAATAATCATTTCCTTAAAGTTTATTAATCAAATATAAATTAATTGATCTTTTAATTAGCATGAGCTAATCAGTATTACCACACAGAATTACTATAATTTCAGGCAAAATCAAAGAAAAGTGGAAATTTATTTTCAAAGGTGAATGTATTACAACCTAGTTGGCACTTTCTTGCTGGCTGCTCAGAATAAAACACCTGGAGACAGCAGGTATTGCAGCAAAGAAAGAGTTTAATAATTGCAAGGCAGGTGAGTGAGGATTAAAGGAGATATTTCTCAAATCCACCTCCCCTAGGATTTGGAGAATTGGGTTCTTAAGAATTGTTTGGTGGGCAGAGGGCTAGGAAAGGGGTTCTACTGATTGGTTGGACTGGGGATGAAATCACAGGGATGCCAAAACTGTCTTCATGCACTAAGTCAGTAGCTCCTGGATAGAAGTCACCAGTCCCAGTGCAATCAGTTGGTTCATCACAATGCAAAGTCTGAAAAATATTGTAATGACCACTCTTAGGTTTCACAGTTGGGGAAGTTAAAGCAAGCTATAAAACAATGACTGGTTACTATTTAACAATTCCTGTACCTTAACAGCATCCAGGTCACTACTATAATTTTAACCTTGTGGGCTTTTATTAGTTTTATAGAGACAGTTTCAGTCCCTAAATAGGAAGGGCATTACCTTTGGAAAATGACTATTATCAACCTTGACTTAAAGTTAAACTATAAACTAATTCCTCAGATAAACTGTAAGTTAAATTCCTTCCATAGTTAACTTGGTCGATGCACAGAAATGAGCAAAGATCATTAGCTTGTTGTTAGAAATGCAAAATGCTTGTTCCCCAGTGCCACAAAGAAATAGCACTTGAACATAAATTTAATTTTCTCAGCAAGGCCATTTTTACTTTCTACAGAAAGGGTACACTCGCCAGCAGTCTTGCCATAAGACTACCCTGAACAAAGGAAAAGCAAACGTATTTATCCCTTATGCAATTGGGTCATCCTTACTGCTGTGTCCTGCATCTATTGGCTGGAGCTGGACCTCACGGTCTAAAGTGATACCCAAATTGCTAACAACCTAAAACTTTCCTAAACAGGTAAGTGCAAGGGAGAACAAAGAAGAAGAGGAAGTTGCTTACAGAAAGTTTAAGGAAGCAATAACATTTCCAAATAAGGAAGAGGCATAAGCTCTAAGCTAAGACTTGCCTGGGCCTGTCCAGACATGCCTGAGTAAGTGAAAGCAACTAACTGGGCTGAAGTGTAAGAACTAATAGTTGATAGGAGGCTTTAGAGTAAGAAGCTATTATTCCTAGTGTCTAATATTTTATTGTTAAACCAAGACAAGCTTTGAAGAGGAACTTTTCTACTTTCTACACTTGTGATGAAGTAAGTTTGTTAGATTTATCTCACTGGTATAGTTTTGCAAATATAGTTTGAAGTGAAAAATTTTGTACAGTTTTTTGGTTTGTTGCAAAAAATTAGTAAACTGCTTCATTCTTCTCCAACCCTCATCTCCATTACTTATCTTTTAAATTCCTAAGTGTCAGGGCACACTATAGGAATAGATCATTTCTAGATTTATTTCATCTCTAAATTCTATTAAAATTCACAAACAACTCCAGGTACATTTTATCTAATCTACCTCTGCAATAATTTTAAATTACCCCTCAATATTCAATCATATTAGCAATGAGTGTTTCGTATTTTTCAAAGTTGTTCAGAAAAGTTAAAAATATTTTGCTTCCCATGTGTGAACCCAGAAAGTCTGAGAAAGGTCTCAGTTAATTTAGGAAGTTTATTTTGCCAAGGTTGAGGACATACCCGTGACACAACCTCAGGAAGTCCTGATACATGTGCCCAAGATGGATGGGGCACAGCTTGGTTTTACACATTTTGGGGAAACATGAGACAATCCATCAATATATGTAAGAAGTACATTGGTTTGTTCTGAAAAGGTGGGACAACCTGAAGCAAAGGCAGGAAGACTGGAAGTAGGGAGGGAGCTTCCAGGTCACAGATGGGTGAGACACAAAAGGTTGTCTTCTTTAGAGTTTCTGATTAGCCTTTCCAAAGGAGGCAATCAGATACGCATGTATCTCAGTGAGCAGAGGGATAGCTTTGAATAGAATGGGGGGCAGGTTTGCCCTAAGCAGTTTCCAGCTTGAATTTTCCTTAGTGATTTTGAGAGCCCAAGATATTTTCCTTTCAAACATGTATTTTGTTTTCATTGCATTTGCTTTGCCTTTAGACCTTTAAGCTGTTGTGCCAAACAGCCAATGACCCTAATTATTGTACTTTGCCTGACTGTTTAGAGACCTACATTATTAAGATTGTTGGTAGTCACTGAGGAAATGTTATGCTTTAAATCTGTGATTCTGAAAAACTATGATTTTTTCCATTTTTCCTAATGGCTGGGATAACTATAGATACATTTGATATCTCATTCTTCCCATCCCCACTTTGCACTTGTGCTTAGAGAAAATCACTCTCTTAAAATGAGTATTTATTTTACTAGGCCACAGTTTAAAAAATATAAATGACATTTATTATTGTTTAGAAAAGTCCATAAACAATATGTAGTATTTTGTTTTTAAATTTTAAACGAGTAGTATAGTACTTCTGGTTTCTCCTTTTTCAACTTGCTTTTTTATGCTCAGTGTTGAATTTTTGAGAGGTATCCACGTTGATACATATTGTTTATCTTAACTGGAATGATAATCCATTGCTTGAATGTATTCCATTTTATTCATTCTTCTAACGGATTCCTGCACCCTAGCACCTTCTGGTCCCTATGCAAATAGACTCCTGGTGGGGCTGCCCTATTAGTCTACTAAACAAAGCCAAACAGGCCTAGATTCTGATATGGACTGATGTAAAGCTCAAACCAAGAACTTCACTGTTTCAAATATAGATTGTCTTATTATTTTTAGTCCTGTCTCAACTCATAGAGGCAAGAAAGTAAAATGTTTCATATGCAAATAACACATAGAATGTTGCTAATATATTGAGTATACTATATTCTGTTCTTTGTAAAAGATGGGTCTGGGCAAGCTTCATTAGCTCTCTATCAAAGGAATGGGAATGCAAGGGAATGAGAAGGAAGAGTGCCCAGATGCTTTTTGAAGTATAGGAATTTCTCCTGCAAGTTTTCATAGCTTGAATAAGCTATGATATTGATTATGTAATTAAGGAATCAAATTTGTATTACTTGCATTATTCTAAAGCTACTGGCAATTATAATCTTGCAAACTTCTAGTTCTAAACTTTTACTGAATCATTTTTATGTGATTTTTAATAATGGAAGGTTTCTTAAAAATGTCATTATTGGGCTGGGCATAGTGGCTCATGCTTGCAATCCTAGCACTTTGGAGGCCGAGGCAGGTGGATCACCTGAGGTCAGAAGTTTGAGATCAGCCTGGCTAACATGGTGAAACCCTGTCTCTACAAAAAATACAAAATTAGCTGGGCGTGGTGGCACGGGTCTGTAATCCCAGCTACTCTGTAGGCTGAGGCAGGAGAACACTTGAACCCAGGAGGCGGAGGTTGCAGTGAGCTGAGTTTGCACCACTGCACTCCAGCCTGGGTGACAGAGCGAGACTCCATCTCAAAAAAAGAAAAAAAATAAAAGCCATTATTGGATTATGGCATAGAGAAAGTATTCTGACTTTTTTTTGAAATAAGTACTATGAATCTTCTTTGAAAATACTTAATAATTTTGCCATTAAGAAAATGACCTTCTTCAAGTTGACAGCCAAATCAAGAACTCAATTCCATTTACAATAACCACAAAGAATAAAATATCTAGGAATACAGTTAACCAAGGAGTGAAGATCTCTACAAGAAGAACCTACAAAACACTAAAAAGAAATCACTGGTAGCACAAGGAAATTGAAAAATCCCATGCTTATGGATTTGAAAACTCAATATTGTGAAAATGGCCATACTGCTCAAAGCAATATACAATTCAACAAAATTCCTATTAAATTACCAATGTCAGTTTTCACAGAATTAGAAAAAGCTTCCTAAAACTTTTATAGAACCAAAAAAAAAAGGGGGGGGCCTGAATAGCCAAAACAATCCTGAAGTAAAAAGAACAAAGCTGGAGGCATCACATTATTTGACTTTAAGCTATACTACAAGGCTATAGTAATGAAAACAGCATGGTACAGGTAAAGAAATAGACACATAGATTAAGGGAACAGAATAGAGACTAGAAATAAAGCCACATGCCTACAACTAACTGATCTTCAACAAGGTGACAAAAATATACCATGGAGAAAGGACATCCCTATTTAATAAAGGATGCTGGGAAAATTGGATAGCCATATGCAGAAGAATGAAGCTAGGCCTCTATCTCCCACCATATACAAAAATTAACTTAAGATTGAATAAAGGATTAAATGCAAGACCTGAAACTATGAAAGTCCCTGAAAGAAACCTAAGGAAAACTCGTCTGGACATTGGTCTGGGCAAAGAATTTATGACCAAGTCCTCAAAATGAAATGCAATGAAAACAAAAATAGACAAATAGGACTTAAACTAAAGAGCTTTAGTACAGCACAAGAAATAATCAAGAGTAAACACACAACATACAAAATGAGAGAAAATATTTGTAAACTATGCATCCAGCAAAGAAATAATATCCAGAATCTGTAAGGAACTAAAACAACTCAGTAAGAACAAAACAAATAATCCCATTAAAAAGTGGGCAAAAGACATGAACAGACACTTCTCAAAAGAAGATATACAAGCAGCCAACAAACATATAAAAAATATTCAACATCAGTAATCATCAGAGATGCAAATTAAAACCACAATGAGTTACCTTCTCACACCAGGCAGAATGCCTATTATTAAAAAGTCAAAAAGTAACAGATGTTACTTTTTGGAGTAACGAAAAGGAGAAAAGGAAATGCTTATACATTGTTGGTGGGAATGTAAATTAGTACAACCTAGATGGAAAACATTATGGAGATTTTTCAAAGAACTAAAAGTAGATCTACCATTTAACCTGGCAATTCTACTACACTACTGGGGATCTACTCAAAGAAGTCATTATATCAAAAATACACTGCACTCATATGTCTATCACCACACTATTCACAGTTGCAAAGACATGGAATCAACCTAAGTGTCCATCAATGTGTGATCAGATAAAGAAAATGTGATATAGATAAACCATGGAATACTACACAGCCATGGAAAACAATGAAATCATGTCTTTTGCAGCAACATGGATGGAATTTGATGTCCAATTTTAATCTAAAAAATATTTATATTTAATAAATAATATTTATGTTTTAATATTTTAAAATATATACATTTTCTAATGTCAAAACCCAATGTCTATGGTTTTTCAATATGTAAATAGAAAAATATTACCTAAAAGAAATCCTACACCTTGAATTTATATTCTAAGGGCTTTCTTTACCATTAAGGGTGAATGTTGACAACAGAATAACATCCTTGCTTCATTATAAAATTTACAAATTATAGAAGGTTTTAGCCAGACATTCAACCATTTGTATAATAGTTCAACTCGTCACTGAAAAACTTGTCTCATTGTAAAAATAGGGCAAAAAGGCAGAAAATGATTATTTTTACATTTTCATAGCAAGAAAACATGGATGTTAGAAAAACTAGAAGTGGAAAGCCAAAGGGGGAAAAGTGAATAGAGAGTCAAATATATAAAAAGAAAGTTTTATGGGGATGATAACATAAGAAAGTTTATTAATTTGATGTGAACCTAGAAGAGAGAATGTCAGTGAGAAAGGGGTATATTGTTTTGAAGAAGGCAGTGACACAATTAATGTACACGTGACTATTAAAGCTAAACATACATATACCCTGTGTCACAGAAATTCTACCCCTGGATAAATATCCAGCACAGTAGGGCTTGTACACGAATGTTCGTAACAGCTTTGTTTATAATAGGCAAAAAACTGGAAACCATCCAAATATCCATCAACAATAGATAAATGGATTCAGGTGTACCCAGACAATGGACTATTACACAGCAATAAAAAAGAATGAACTACTAATACATGCAATGATATTAATTAATCTCACAGATATAATGAGTGAATGTCAGAAACCAAAGGTTCTTTGGTGTATGGTTGTATTTACACAAAGTTCAAAAGCCAGAAAAGTCATCTACAGAAATAATGGTCAGATTAGTGGTTACTTTTGAGGGGTACTAACTGGGAGGGGCATCAGGATACTTCTGAGATACTGGAAATATTCAAAATCTTGATTTGAATGGTGGTTATGTGGTTTATATATGTAAAAATTAATATTGCTATGTACCAAAGATTTTTGCCCTTAACTGTAGGTTATATATCAATAAATTATTATTATATGAATATGCTACTTAAAAGCTAAATGGCTCAAAACACAGATGGTATTCAGAATATCGGCTTACCAGTATATCATGAGCCTTGTCCCATCAGAAGGCCCAACCGGACAAGATGTCCGCCATGAGTCAACTGCTCTCCAGAACAGACAGAAATTCCACGCAGAAGAGACAGCAATTCTAGCTGTAAAAACCCTCCTTCACAAGGCTGCTTAGTTTATACCTCCACTGACGATTTCCTCAGAACTCTATATTTATTTATCCTAGTTGACATTTTCTTTAAAACTGAAAATGACATTTATTTATTTATTTATTTATTTATTTATTTGAGACTGAGTCTGGCTCTGCCGCCCAGGCTGGAGTGCAGTGGCCGGATCTCAGCTCACTGCAAGCTCCGCCTCCCGGGTTCACGCCATTCTCTTGCCTCAGCCTCCCGAGTAGCTGGGACTACAGGCATCCGCCACCACGCCTGGCTAATTTTTTCTGTTTTTAGTAAAGACAAGGTTTCACCGTGTTAGCCAGGATGGTCTCGATCTCCTGACCTCGTGATCTGCTCACCTCAGCCTCCCAGAGTGCTGGGATTACAGGCATGAGCCACCATGCCCGGCCTTTGTTTTTATTTCAAACTCCTTCATTTCCTGTCACCATTGTTTCTTCAAGCTCTCATACAAATGCAGGCTTTCTCAATATTCTCTAAAATTAAGAAATCATTTAGCATTGAAGAGCTCTGCTTAAACTCCACCTTATCTGTCACACTAAGTTAAATCGTACCCCATGAGTATTTAAAGGAAACACTTGGTTTCATTTCCAACTCCATCATATGCTAGTTTACCTGTCTAAGCGTGTGTCCTCATCCTTACTCTTTTTTTTTTTTTTCTTCATTTTTTACTGTTACCAAATGCAAGTCTGGTGGTCATGACAAGTTCAGTTGAAGAGCTTCTTATAAAAAGTCTTCTGTTACTTTCGTTTCTACCCTCTGTTTGGCTATTCTGGATGCAAGCTGTTTATACTATGTCTGCTTTTTATTTCTCCTGGTACCTATCTCGAAGCTTATCTGCTTTGACTCTGTCTTTTTAAAATTTATCAATTTTTGGCCAGGCGCGGTGGCTCACGCTTGTAATCCCAGTACTTTGGGAGGCCGAGGTGGCCGGATCACCTGAGGTCAGGAATTCGAGACAAGCCTGCCTAACATGGTGAAACCCCATCTCTACTAAAAATACAAAAAAATTAGCCGGGCGTGGTGGCGAGCATCTGTAATCCCAGCTACTCAGGAGCCTGAGGCAGGAAAACCGCTTGGACCTGGGAGGGGGAGGTTGCAGTGAACGGTGTATGACTGCACCACTGTACTCCAGCCTGGGCTACAAGAGTGAAACTCTGTTTCAAAAAAAAAATCAACTTTTCAGTTTTCTGGTTGTGCAACACCTTGAGATACCAGACATAGTGTCTGGTGAACTTCCAGGCATAAGAATCCTGCAAGATAAAAATAAGAAATCTCAGTCCCCCAGCCCCCTTTGCAGACATGGGACTAGCTAGGGAACCAATAGGTGACTTCATTTTATCCAGTCTGACTCAGCAATATAAGAACTTGATTTGGAAGTAAGTGACTTGAGGAAATGGGAGTCAGTTTTTCAGTTGTGTAGGTTGGCACAGCTGTGGAATGGAGTGGGGAGCTTTGAAGGCACCAGTAGTGCTGGTTTTCTTTAGTATTCAGGGAGGCAGTCACCATGATAGAAATTTCCTCATTAGATTAGTTTTGCTTTGTGGTATTAGACGTTGTTCCTGGAATTCCAAACTTGGTTATCTTACTATCTCCCCAATTATGCCCGTTTCCTAATACTCTTTTAAAAAACTTCTGCTAGTCAGCTAGAGTTAGTTACTATTATTTGTATTAATATATAAATAACTCAACTGCCTCTTCAATATAAATGACGAGATTTTAGGTCAGTTCAGTTACCCTATATCCATCCTCTGCCTTCCTTCTCTCTGCTAGATAATCATGTTGTTATTTTAATTATTTTATTAATGATCTGTATAATTGTTTCCATCAATTTTCATCAGTCTCCCTTGGCTTCTTGCTTTCTAATTGGAAGATATTAACATCCCTGCTCTTTCCTCCGCTTTCATCCAACCCAGACCTCTTCCAGCTATC
Source organism: Colobus angolensis palliatus (assembly GCF_000951035.1). Taxonomy (NCBI): domain Eukaryota; kingdom Metazoa; phylum Chordata; class Mammalia; order Primates; family Cercopithecidae; genus Colobus; species Colobus angolensis. The sequence continues at coordinate 240,153 of NW_012116411.1, forward strand.
ACTTCTCGACTTACATCAGCTTCACCTTTATTTTTATATTGTCAGTTAATATTCATATTCTGTTTTGCAACCAGATCCTAGACTTCTTTGCTTTGTTTGTAGGTTGACTCTAAAAGTTAGAAGACATTGCCTGAGTTATTTTAAAATTTTGTGAGTATAATCAGACCATGGAGTGTGTTAGCATTACTTTTCTTCTCTTTGAAACTAATATTATGACCTCTGTACTACATATGGGAAACTTACTAGCATCAGACCCAATGGATTGCTATTTCTTACCTTCAAATAATTGCTTAAAATCTTATCCAATTTCTATTTGCTTAATATTTGAATGATGACTTTGCTTTATCCTTATATTATTTGTTTTTTACCATTCTTAATTACTTCCAATTTTTAGTCATACTTTTATCGTATCAGGTTGTTTTTGGTTTGGGAGGTTTGTTTCCTGTTTTTTGTTGTTTTTTTTCTTAACAGAGCATTGTCATTTTGTTACAACCTAGATTATTTGTCTTCTAGTTCTGCTAATAAGCTGCAAATATAGGACTTCTTTTCTTTGCTCTCCTATAATGAGTTTACTCTTTCCTGGATTACCTAATCTTCCAATGTATTGATTTACTCTCTTCTTTTATTAGAATTCAATCAAATAACCTTCTACAACATGTTAATGATAGATCAAGTTGATAATTCCTTGTGTGCCTGAAAGTATTACTGGTTGAATAATTTGCACCTCTGGGTGGAAAATAACTTTTCTTCAGAGCTTTCAGACATTGCTACTACATCATTCTCTAGTTGACATCCACTTTTGCTGATGCCAAACTGAAGCCACTGTTTCTTATCCTTTTATAATTGACTTGTCATTTTTCTCCAGATGCTTTTAGAGTCATCTCTTTATCTTTGATAGCCTACAGTTTTAAAAAGTTAAGGCTATGTGTATGTCTTTATTCATTTATTGGACTGAACACCTGATGGACCTTTTCAGTCTTAAGACTCATGTCCTGTAGTTCTGAGAAATTTTCTTCCATTATGTTTTTGATAATTTCCTTCTCTTAGTTTTCCCTGTTTTCTCTTTATGGTAATTCTATTAATGGAATATGAGATCAGTACATCTCTTATCTTTTCCCTAAATTATTTTGTTTCCTTAAAAACTTTTGTTTGTTCTTTCTCCTTAGTACTGCTCTCTTTCTCTCTCGTATATGTTGGTGATTCTTGATTGTACACTTTTATTTAAACAAAAGGATGGTATAGCTGATGTCCAACAGCTGGAACACTTTCAAAAAAAGAGGGTTATACATAATGCACAATTTTATTGATATGCCAAACTAATCTCTGATGTGAGAAGTCAATGAAATTGTTTACTTTTGGTGGTGTGGACACTGGGAAACATAGGGAACTTCTAGGACACTGTGTTTTCCATTTCTGGGTCTAGGTGCTGGTTACAGAGGTATAGACCCTTCAAAGGAATTTATCGCAGTAGTGTTATGATTTGTTGAATTTTATGTATATATTTGTACTTCAATAGGAAGGCTTATGGGGGAGAAAGCTGGTAGAAAGCATTTGATAATGAGACGCAGAAAGAAGTAAAAAAAATTAAGAGATGGATGAACAATTAGCGTGCACATTCTGAGATGAACCTTGATCCAAACAGTCTATTTTCCCCACTGCATCCCATGAGGTTTATCAAAACCCTCCTCTTGTGATGTAAAGACAGTCATAGGCACTTAAGATATTTTATGCAGAATATTTATAAACAGGAATCACAGCATCCCTTAACACTGGCCCTAATGTATAAGGAACAAATGGAAACGAGAGAATGCAAGAAAGCAGGAAGGCAAGAAGACAAAAATACAAATGTCACTTTTGTCTCTTTCTTTCTTTCTTTTTCATTTTTTCTTGAGACAGAGTTTCCCTCTGTCACCCAAGCTGCAGTACGGTGGCGCCATCTCAGCTCACTGCACCCTCCGCCTCCCAGGTGCAAGCGATTTCAAGTGATTCTCCTGCCTCAGCCTCCTGAGTAGCTGGGATTACAGATGCGATGTAGCATGTCTTGCTAATTTTGTAGCAAATGCCATTTTCTATGGGGAGTCTTACTGAACTCTGCTTTCTGATTTGGAAGTCCTTCTTTTTTGTTCCCATAGGATCTTTGCAAATCTGAATCATAGAAATTTTAGCCTTGATTACATTTATCCATTAATGTGTCTCTCCTGTCCTCTAGAACATCACTGCCCAATAGAAATATAATATAAGCCATATGTAAAATTTACATTTTCTGGTAGCCATGTCAAAAACAGTAAAAAAGAAACAGGTAAAATTAATTTTCACAATAAAATGCAATAATATTAATAATAAATTTTATTTAATCTAGTATGTCCAAAATATTATTTAACCTGTTGTTAACATAATAAATTATTGGCATATTTTATATTCTTTTTTTAAAACGAAGTCTTTGAAAGCAGTGTGTATTTTGCACTTAAAGCACCTCTCAATTTGAGGTGGCCACATTTCAAGTACTCCACAGCCACATGTAGCTACTGGTTATTATAACCATCAATGCAGCTCTAAAATGAAACACAATGACAGCAGTGACTGTTTCTTCTCTTGACATGTTCAACACTATAACTAACAGTGCAACACCATACAGGAAGTGCTGAATAAATATTCCTTTTCACTATCTCTGTAGATGTATAAAAAACAGATATAATACTTAATCTAAATATTAATTCATTTACTACATTTTGCGATTTACCATGAACTAGGCCTTGTGCTAGATGCCATGGATTAGCATAGGGTATAAACTGGAAAATGGATCACAAAGTGATCTCAAGCTGGCCAATTATGGCTAAAGCTTTATAAACATTCTCAAGAAGGGAAAATTAAAGTTAATGTAGAACATGCCTGCAATTATATTTATCATGTTTATTGCTAAATATTTTGTGGTTCATATTAATTCTAGTAAAGTCATTAAGAGCTGCACTCCAGCCTGGGCGACAAGAGCAAAACGCCATCTCAAAAAAAAAAAAAGAGAGCGAGAGAGATGTATCTGGCCTACAAATTAGAATAATTGAGACATTTCCAGGCACCATCTGCCCAGAAAGAAACTCTAGTGATCAACTCCCTTATACATCCTGTATTAGCTTCTATGACAAAGTACCACAAACTTGATGGCTTAGAACAATGGAAATGTATTGTCTCACATTTCTGGTGGCCAGAAGTTTGAAATCAAGATGTTGATTGGGCTATGATCCCTTTGAAAGCATTAGAGGAGAATCTGTTCTAAGTCTCTCTCCTGGTTTCTAGAAATTTCTTGGGTTGCAGCAGCAAAACTCCAGTCTTCATTTGATAGTCTCCCTTACATTTGTCTCTAACGTACAAATGTACCCTTTTTATAAGAACACAATCATAATGGATTAGAGGTTACTACTATTTCAGTATGATATCATCCTAACTAATCTGCAACAACCTAATTTCCAAATAAGGTCACATTCTTGGGTACTGGGTCTCAGGGCTTTAACATATGAATTTTGGAAAGACACACTTAAACCTGTACCATTCCCCTGTAGAGTGGAGCTCATTCTTTTTTGTGTACTGTTCTCTCCCAAGAGTATTCCAAGTTAATTCATAAAGTATACTTGGGCTAGCACATATCAGATCAGTTGGGGTCCACTACAGAAAACGAAGTGTAGTACCTGTAAGGAAAAGACCTCAAAGATCTGTCTACTCCTACAATAGCCATTTAGTAACAGCAGATAAAGGGAGGTTTAATAGGAAGGAATGAGCCAGCAAACCTTTAGTACAGTCTCCTATCAAGATCAGGTTGTGTTTGTTACTACAATCAGTGGCATTCACAAAAAAGAAATACATGAACTTGTTTTATAAAATTGCCTTGTGAGTAAATATAGTCTGTTTTTGGATGATAAACTTCATGAGCAAAATTGTGTGATTTTGTGTATATTATTTCCAGGTGAAAATGACCCAAAAAATCCATCAGCTGTATTCTCTTGTGAAATTAAATTGCTAGATTCTTACAAATAGAAGGAGAAAAACACCAGTGAAAGAATAAGACAATTAACAAAAACAGGGCTACTTTCTTTTCTTTTTCTGCATAAGGCAATGCTGAGCCAGCAGTAAATGTTTACATTGTTACTTCCACAAAAGTTGTATTTTGTAGTGCAATTTGGAGTGAGTAAACCTAATTTTAAAATTTAGTATTTTTCTGAAAACATCAGCGACTTTGGCCATCAAACTTAAGCATTTTGTGCCTTAGTACTCTCATCTGAAAATAGGAATGTGAGTATTTACTTTGCAGTGCTCAACATGATAATTATTATTCCTGTTAGAAAGAAGTATAATCAATGAAGTAGAAAAAGTAACTGAAACTACAGCAAGAGAGTAGCATGGTGAATATCAACTTGTAACTGCAATGAATAGAATATTGACGGGCAAATATTTCTTCTGGAAATATTTGTGGAAACGGGATTGTAGGAATTGAGCAAGGAGATTCTGAATATACAGGTTAGGATCAGGGCAGTAACTCTGAATTATTATTTTGTATGACTGTTTATCTCTGCATGCTAGCAATAATTGCTTGCACTTGGCAAAAATGATAATTAATGCTATTTCTTCTCCACACATATTTCCTTCACAGGTAGAGTTGGTGATGGCAGCATATGGCTCTAGGAAAGCTTTCAGTGGTTGTGCCATCTTGTAAGGTCAAAGTATTTATAGGAGCTTTGTCTCAACTTACAGAGATAAGAATCCATTTCATTCTCAGTAACACATCAATAAAATATCTCACTGTAGTCAGCCCTTGGTATCTGCAAAGTTCTACATTTGTGGATTCAACCAATTATGGATCAAAAATATTTGGAACAAACCCCAAACAATAAAAAATAGCAATAGAATATACATTTTGAAAACACAGTAGAACAAGTATTTACATAACGTTAACATTGTATTGGGTATTATAATTAACCTGGAGATGATTTAAAGTATATGAGAGGATATGCACAGGATACATGTATATACTACACCATTTTATGTAAAGGATTTGAGCATATGAGGATTTTGGTTTTAGTGGGGGTCCTGGAACCAATCCCCATGGATACCATGGCACCACTGAATGTATCAGGAAGGAATAATTATTTTCTAGAATTACAAGATCCATCAGCTGCCAGCAGAGCTGAAAATGACAACAAACCAGTTTCTAGTTGAGCTACAGTTTACTTGTCTCTAAAGTAGGATGACAACATGCACATACACATGAAGGCTCATACAAGCATTAAATGTTGTAATACCTCTGAAATGGTACATAGTAAATACAAGCAAAAGGAAATTGAGGGAATAAAAACAAAACATATTCCCTGAATGGAAATTGTTCTATCTGTTTGAAATGGTAAGGAGGTATTCAAGTATTCACATGCAGAGTGTGGAAAAATAGCAGAAGCCTCATAGTTCCCATATACCATTAGAAACCCATAGTTTCAGCGTTAAATTATAGTGCCCCAGAATGTCAGAACCATTAGCACCTTAGAAATCTTTCATGTCTAAGAGTTTTCTTTTTGGCAATTGATCGTTGCCTCTTTCCTTATGGGTAGATTTTTTTTGCCTCAGATTGTCTTTTTTCCTTTATTTTCTTATAGATGTCCTGTTTAATCTTTCAAGGATCAGCTTCATGTCAACACCTCTCTAAATTCTTCTTTTTACACAAGAGCCACTAAATGTACGTGGTATCCCTCAGAATTAATGACTGTTGTTTAAAATCCCATATTACCTTGCTTATCAATTCTATTATCAATTTTAATTCTTTGCCTGGTTGACCCCAGAGGCTCTCCTGATCCCACTTAACCATTAATACCCATGCCCCCATGCAATGGTTCAGCCCATGCACTTAACGTTCTGATTTTCAGTTCCTCTTCTTTTCTGTCAACTAGCAACCCCGTCTTTCTTTGTGTTTTGAGCTCAGCAACTCATCTGTTTTTAAGTTATATTTTATACAGCATTTTTAGATGTTACTAGCAAATTTTTTTCATCTTATCTGAGTCTACCATCTTGCCAGAGCTGCTACATTTGCTCAATGCTCAATGTATAACTCTTTGTTATTAAGTATCTGCTTTTCAACCACAGCAACAAAACACTTACTTCTTAAAGGTGGCATTAGACTGTCTGAAAGAAACAGGTGTTCATAATCATACTTTATTCACTTCTTAGCATGTCATTTATTAAAACAACGTGCACCTAGGTTGCATCCAAAAGCTAACTCCGGTGACATGTTAATCCCAGTACCTCTTAACATCACCTCTCGTTCTGCCTCAAACCACAGATGATATTGTGCCCCTATCCAAAATATGTGTGCACTTTGCATATCTTCTCCAAGGTATTTATGAGAATTAAAGAGCTGTATGTAATTAGCAGTGAAGGAACCCTAGTTTGCCCTGTTTCTAGTGTATCTGGATCCTGATTCACATGATGAAATTATTTGCTTTACTTTGGAGACCCAGATAATGAGTGTGTCTTTCTGCTGCTGCTTAGAAGAATTAAGATGCAGCCTTCCCCATTTGTGAAGGCAGGTTTACTACAAGTGATTGATAATGAATAAAAGACAGCAATTAAATGCAATAAGATTAATTACAACTTTTTGAAGAAATTGGATCTGGTGTTAATTTGGTGGTCAATAATAGCACTTGGAATTCTATTTAGCTTTATAATTTAACTTTCCAGCTACTGTTCACAACTAAACCAATTTATGAGAGACAGTTGTTGCTACATGAAAGATGTAGCTGTTCTAGAAATTATGAGCGTACTGTTTATCTTTTCAGATTCAACAAGCTCTTGATTATGTTCCATAAATAGCCACATTCAATTAATTTTTCTTTTATTCTCAGATTTAACCTGAAGGTCTCATACAAACTTAACCTAATAACAATTACAATATGTACAAGAGAGAAAAAATAAAACATATTGTTGGGTGGGATGTTTACTCATGCTAAGATAGTATAGATAATATTCCACCAATATAAACTATTAAAACGAGTGAAATAGCATCCAATTTTCTTATTCTAGAATACTGAAAATAATTCTATTCACTCTCTCTGAATTTTTTTGTCTTTCCTCCCCAGTTTCTTTTTCTTATAATGTCCCTTTTACAAATAGATATTCAGATATCCTTGTGTATTTTATAAACTATGAATATGATTTGAAATATAATTTGTCTGATATGAAGTAGTTTATATTATATCTTATATATAAAATAAAATGTAGATTCAAAAAGAAAAGTGTGCAAATTACAAGAAAGTATAAAAATGATTGTCGATAAAATCTGTAGCAGTTATAATATGTATTATGATGTATTTGCTACATCATAATATGTATTATAGACATGGAGTCTTGCTATGTTGCCCAGGCTGGTCTCAAACTCCCGGTTTCAAGTGATTCTCCTGCCTCACTCAGCCTCCCAAGGTTGCTAGGATTACAGATATAAGTCAATGTGACAGATCTAGATGTAGCATTTTAAAAATTTGTATTTTAGAGAAAATGAAATAGAAAGAACATTAAGTAACTCAATCCCTCACTACTCAAGGTGGTGGCACAGGGTGGTAAGGACGGTGGAGTGATTAGAGAAAGCGTTAGACTTCTCTGGGACCTAGTTTGGGGAGGGAACTGCCAGCCTTCCAGAAAATGCCCCGCATCCTATGTGACAATTGATTCAATGTGTTAGGGGAATAATGATGGCACGTGCAGAGGGACATATTTAGATTGATGGCAAAGGTAGTATTTTCAGTTGCTCATAGGCTGTGAAGCATGCAGAATATCCAAGAAGGAAATCCAGGGGACACCAGGTAGGCTCAAGAGTGCTGAGCAGCAGGTGAATCTGAGGAATCGTGTGGTTGAGATGACCAGATGCAGCAATACAGACCCTACAAACCAAGGCAATAGCAGTGCCATGCACCGGCGCTAGCACTTGCCCATATGCTAGGCACTACCAGTTTTACTGTCACCAAATGCTGTAGGAAAAGAGGCCAGTGCTAGAGATATAAAGGATGAACTAAAACAACTAGGAGCCCACAGAAGAGACATCCACACCTCCATTGCATGAAGGAGTCAGAGTCTATTCTTGCTCAGATAGGAGAAAAGGGTATCCCTAACAGGGAGTTTGCACTTTGAATTGACTGATTATTTACTCTCTTCACCAAGAAATAGACTGTTTAAATCTAAAATGCATGAGTGCTAATGGCACTGAGATCTTCTCTTAGAGTCTTACCTCTCACTTGGTCCTGTAGTCCTGTCCTAAAATTGTCATATTGAACAATATTTCCAGTTAGCGATTAGTTAAGTTATGGAAAACAACTAAAAATACATTCTTTGGCACATCTGAGCTGAAATGAGTAAATATCTACTCTTGTACATTATATCTTAATATCTTTCTCCCACCTATTTTTATGAGAGCCTCAGGTAGCAACATAGGCAACACAGATCGAAAAAGAAATAATTTTACGTCGTCATTTTCCCTTGTGCAGGCAAATATCCAGTCAGCACTCTTAGATGGTTTTCGGGAAGGAGAGACTTCTGCCAATGCTGGTCAAAGACTGTCATTTGTACATCACATCATCAGACCTTCTAGAGGAAAATGATGTCCTCCTCCATACATTTCTCATGTTGCTAAGTTTTTCTTTTGATGTAATTCTTTCTTCTTCACTGGGTCTTAACATCCTTTCCTTAACGGCAATATCTACTTTTGGGGCAAATCTCAAAATCCATATGTATTTTTAAAAAGGACATGGTACAGCAAGAAATGTCACTCTTTAACAGAGGTTATTGTCTTGCTGAAAAATAATTTAGTTCTACCAAACTTTAAACAAATGAATTTCTAAGTCCTCAACCAAATATAAATAGTTTATTTTTCAAATGAAATGAGAAAATGAGTTATAATTTGGTAACATTAAGTCACTATGTTTCATAAAGCTATGCTTCTCCAAATTGCCAAGATACAATTACATTGGAATTATTTCTCCTAATAAATTTTACTGTTGAAAATAATTAATTATGTAGGAATTGTTTTGGTTATTAGGATTCAAGTTTTCATATACATATGTGTGCATGTGTGTGTGTGTGTACACACATGTCCATAATACATGTACATCTATGTGTGTGTGTTTGTATGTATCCAAGTGGAAAGTTTGTTTTCATTGTTCTTAATGGCTTACATATTTTTCCGAAATAGGGCTGTCTCTCTGATGAGAAATATAAGAATTCAAATTGGAGAGGGTAGGCTTTAGAGACAAGCAAACCTGGGTTGAAGCCTGGTTTCAGCTAGCTGTATAAGCTGAACAAGTTGTGCAATTTCTTTGAGTCCTTCAATTTCTGGATCTCTAAAGTATGTGGCTAGGCATGGCAATAAAAATGTTAGCACTGTAGTGCTGTCATGAGGATTAAACATGGTGCTGTAATTAAAGTACTTCACGCAGTGTCTGGCATAAAATAGGTTCTTAATACAAGTTACTCTCTTAGAGACTGAAGTTTCAGATTTCATGTACCATTAAAGTGATGAACTTTTGTTTCAGAATATATAACCTTGGCTTCCCAGAATGTTTCATCTCTGAATTTTATCAACTATTTTTCTCTTGCTCATCATTTGACCCTAAATATATTGTTTATGGTATATCTTTCGATTACAGCCACTTTTTAGGGCTTTCTCTCTTTAGGCAATTCATTCTGACTTCAGATGGAGATGTGCAACATCAATTTATTAAGTTTTGGGTGTAAAAGATATAAGCACTTTAGAATTAAAATATGACTAATTATGATAATTGGTGAATGAATTTGTAGATGAAATTGGGAAACGCTAAGCTACCGCCTGGACAGAAAGTAAAACATTTAGTGTCATCTATGTTTTACTCATGGCTAATGCTCATGTTTATTGAACAAGTGTCTTGGAAAGTTTTAAGACGTTCACGTTTCCATACTAGAAGACAGACAATTTTTTTTTTCAATAAGCCAGTTATACTTACAAAAAAGTAAGCTGGCAAATGTGATTCATAAGCAAGATTCCAAAAATAACAATGAGCATCAAAAAGAACTGGGATACCCTGTGGCTCGTACACTAACCTGCCTTGTGACCTCAGACAACTTATATCCCCTCCCCAGGTCTCAGTTCAAAATTGTGTAAAAGAGAACTTGCAATCTCTAGCATGTTCCAATTTGTGCTCAGCTTCTACACATACATATCCTATAAGAAGCAAATAATACATATTAACCACTACAACTGGCATAGTTTTGGCTGACACCCCACTTGAAATGATCTTTGATGTTCTGTGGGCTTCAAGCCATATGTAGGGAGATAGAGATTAAAGGCGAGCTCTGACAGTGCCATAATATTAGCCTTTCTGGTAACAACTCTACCTCCAGTATGCACAGGAGTCCAGTCCCTGGCTTCTGTGTACTGTGAACACTGAGTCAGCAGGGATCAGATATGCTAACTTATAGTTGAGGTCCTCGAAACATTTTGTAATGGTTACTGTATAGTAGGTGATGAATAAATGTTTGTTGAATGAATGGTAAAATGTTTCCTCTTTGAATAAGGATATCTAGTTACAAGGAGGTCTTCACTGCAGTTTGTTGTGCATTATCTAAACAAAATGGAACACAACAGTACAAAAATACATGCTGAACCTATTAGGAATGGACTGTGATTTTTCCTGGAGATACAAAATCCTAGCCCTGAAAAACTAGGTGGAACAAACGTGTAGATTCTTTATATGTGACATGGTAGAGTAGAAATAAGTAACAAAAATAACACTTAACCTAGCCTGGAAAGAGGTTCTGGCAAGGTGCTTTAGAGGATGTGATTGCTGGGAAGAGTCTTGAAGGACCAGCAGAATACAGACAGGTAAAGAAAGGGAGAAAGACATTCCAGGTTTAAGTAACACACCATGAATGAAGGCATGTGGTTAAAAAACAGTGCTGGTCTCTTCTAGGATTTCGAATTACCAGAGACCATTTAGCAACTGGTAGCAACTTGGAGAATCTACTATATGAGTTCTGAGCAAGATGGATGTTAAGTTATTTACCAGTTGACTGTGGTGGTTAATTCCAGAGGGAATCCTAATCGAGAATCTATTTAACTGACTGCCCCTTAAGAAGGTGGAATATAGCACAGCCATGGCAGCATTCAGACCAGTGCTTCTGACAGGAAAACATAATTGTTAATTTTGAATAGATTGGAATTGAGTATTTTTAAATTCCAGGCCAAAAATCACAGTCAAGTAAAGCTGGACACAATACAGAAAAGCTGATTTTTGTTGTTGTTGACATCTATCTGCCATCAGCCCCAGTAGTATACTGCTAACAATACAGGCATAGGAAGTATACATTGTAGGAGTGTGTCTGAGGTTACATGTACACTTCTGGAATGCACACTTCATGCAAAATTTTCTGATAATTACAATGTGAGGTTTTTAGCATTTTTCCTGTCCTGTTTTGACTCCTACTCCTTGGTTTTACTGTAATGCCAGAAATGCAGGTTAATTTGAGGACACGTTACTGATAAAGGATTGTGTAAACTTTAAGCTACTCATTCTGACATAGGCAAGTGAGTCACCGATGAACATTCAGATGTTGTTAAACTTTATCTTCTCTGTATATAACATACTATATTTAGTTCATTCATTTTTTTATCACAATATTTATTCTGATTTCTTTTTGTATTCCACACTGGAATATATCCTCCTACAGAAAAGAGACCATATCTGTCACTGCTACATTCCCTGTGACTAACCCAATCTTGGCACATCATAGATCCTCAGGAATGTTTCTATCAGCTAATGAATGGCTGATTTTGTGCTCTCCGTAACTGCATAGCAACACATGGCAGCATATAGGAGAATATTCCAAGCATGAAATATACTACACCACAACTTTGCCTCTCACAAGGCTGCTTTGTAAAAACATCTATTACTCTGCCATCTGCCATACAACCTTTCCTTTGTTCATTTCTCAATTGCCACTTTTTAAAATAATTTCTGCTAGCTGCATCATTGCCTCCTTTCCTGCCCTTCATGTTTAGGTGATGATATGGTTTCATTTTGTGTCTCCACCCAGATCTCATCTTGAATTGTAATCCCATAATCCTCACATGTCATGGGAGGAACCTGGTGATGGGTAATTGAATCATAGGGGTGGTTTCCCCCATGCTGTTCTTGTGATAGTGAGGGAGTTCTCATGAGATCTGATGGTTTTCTAAGGGGCTTTTCCCCCTCTACTTGGCACTTCTCCTTGCTGCTGCCATGTGAAGAAGAACGTGTTTTCTTCCCCTTCTGCCATGATTGTAAGTTTCCTGAGGCCTTCCCAGCCATGCTGAACTGTGAATCAATTAAACCTCTTTCCTTTATAAATAACAGTCTCAGATGTGTCCTTATTATTATTATTAATAGCAGCATGAGAACCAGCTAATGCAGAAGGGCATTATATAGGACACCTGGCCTTCTTTGCTTTTCAGATATGATGTCTTTTCAAAGCAAGACAGTCCCAGGGCAGAGCCTTTATTTTCTAACATAGTTTCCTTAGATGATCCACCAAAAACCAAATTTCTCGCTGTACTTGGTTTATTTCCAAATTTCCTCTAGTGACTATTCCAAAACATTACCTTTCTCATATGCTGCATGCCCCTTTCTCATTCACTTTCAGGAGACAGCTTTGTATTGACCAGCAAAACAGGGCACACCTCCCTGCCTACAAACCCATCTGTAATTGTAAATATCATCATAGTTTCCCCTTTAGTCTTAGAAATGCCTTTCTTTCTCCTCAGGGATAACTCTTTCCTTAGGCTCTTGACTCCAGTACCTTCTGTTTACCCAAGTTCTTTGCTCTATCAATTATAACACTTTCCTATATCTTCATCATCATACTTCTACTAGATCACTTCCCTTAGAATATATATACCTCTCATTGCTGGAAAAGGCCTCTCATGACTCCATATCTACCTCCAGATTCTGGACAGTTTCCCCCATTTTTCTGCTCCATTTTCAACCATCATTTCAGTTTTATACTCACTCTAGTGCACAATTAATTTGAACATTTGGCTTACACCCCTGCTACTCCACAGAAACTGCTGTGTCAGAGGTTAGCTACTGGTAATCTTCATATTAACAAATCACAAAAAGAAAAAAACTCTCTGCCCCAAATGATATAGTGGACCTTGATTCTTAAATATATTGAAAGTATTTGTTTTCATTATGCTGTTTTTACCCCACCGTCTGTTCTTCTCACCTTTTAAAACCACTGTTTCTTGGTCTTCTTATTGGTCTATTTCTCCCCGAACACATCTTAAATTATGATGTGTTCCTCCTGTACTGTACCCTCTCCAATTCACTTTCTGCCCCTTGCTTTCTCTGGGTGACCTCATCAGTTATCATGGTTTTACCTAACCCCCCTATACAATTGTTTCAATACAGTTTTGTCAGATTTCATTATTATTATTATTATTATTATTATTTTGAGACAGAGTCTCGCTCTGTTGCCCAGGCTGGAGTGCAGTGGCTCGATCTCTGCTCATGCAAGCTCTGCCCCCGGGTTCATGCCATTCTCCTGCCTCAGTCTCCCAAGTAGCTGGGAGGGATCAAACTACCTTTGATCCCTCCTCTTGGATTAAGATAAACAACTATCTACCATTCCAACTGGCATCACCACATAGATGTTTCAAGCAAATCAGATCCCACACTTCAAAGCTGATTTTGGGAGTTTACATACTAAATCTAGAGTTTACATACTAACATCAGATTTATTCCTCTCATATATCCTCTATTACAATGTATCCTGCCATTATCTACCAAATGACTCCAAGAAGAAATCTAGTGGTTTGGTACACTTCTTCTCTCTATCATTCTCTATATCTATTATCAGTCATGATTTAATCAGAAAAATAGAGCCACCAGAAATGACAGAAAATATAGATTTATGTTAGAAGTTGACTCTAAGGAATTATGGAGACTGGTTCAATAGTTGATCTATGACTGTTCTTTCTTCATCTGGTGCTGGGTCTGGCTCAGGAAAAGCTGAAGAAAAACCAGCAGGAATTAGAGAAGCTGTGGCGCCAGCAGTTGCCCAAGCCAGTTAGGTAAGCCAGTATATCAACAACAGTGTGCATGAGCTGCAACTGTGTCCAGTGCCTTCAGCGACATTCCCTGCATTAAATACGTAATTACTGTTTCACACCTGCATTCCAAATCTCACACAAAATATTTTACAATGCCCATGTTAACCTGAAACAAGGAAGTAAAGGGAATTCTTAAAAACATAATTCCAGCTTAGCTAATTGACACCACACAAACTCATCAAACTATCCAATTAGCTAACAAGTCCTGCCAGTCTCTAGAATCTGTCCCTTTGACTACTTCATTGCTAGAACAAACTAGTTCAACTTGGAATAACCTCCTTCATGGTGCAGTAGCCTCTTTACTGATAGTTTCTTTTTATTTTTAAGCAAGTCCACCTTATACCCATTAATCTATCCTTCATAGCATCACCATACTGCTCTATCTATAAAAATGAATTCTACTTCAGGAAGCCAAGGCGTGCAGATCACGACGTCAAGGAGATCGAGACCATCCTGGCAAACACTGTGAAACCCTGTCTCTACTAAAAATACAAAAAAATTAGCCAGGCATGGTGGCAGGCACCTGTAGTCCCAGCTACTCGGGAAGGTGAGGCAGGAGAATGGCATGAGCCCGGGAGCGGAGCTTGCACGAGCAGAGATCAAGCCACTGCAACTCCAGCGTGGGCAACAGAGCAAGACTCCGTCTCAAAAAAAAGAAAGAAAGAAAGAAAGAAAGAAAGTCTGACAGTATTACTCAACCCATACATAGGTTCCATATCACCCAGAAAATTAAGTTCAAGCATTTTTCCTAATATAAAACTTTTTACAATCTAGCCTCTACCTAATTCTTCAAGCCTCATGGTCATTATTCTCCTTGCCTTAAACTTCAGCAATTCTGCAACATCTACAGTATCTCTGTCCCCAACACATACACACATGTCCCCAACAGATTTATGAATTTGCTTATGTGATACCATCTTTCTCAACAACACCCTACCCCATCTCACTCCATACACAGTTAACATGGCTAAATCTTTCTTGTCCACCTTACATGCAATTTTATTTGGAAAATCTTTCGTTGATCTCCATCCATTCTTCCCTGAGGCCTTGCTTTAGCTCTCCTTCATTTGATCTCTGATAGCAACCATATTTTGCACATTTTACTTTCACAGTAAACACCATATTATTTTGAAATTTTCTATTTGTCCTTTCTACTCTTTGGAAATAGGCTCCTTTAGGATAAGGACTGAGATTAGTTTATTTTATTTTATTTTTCTTGCCCGAACTAACATCAAGTTTGATGCATAAAAGATATTTTACTATGTTAGCTGAACCAAACTGAACTGACAATACCTTCATATCTTGCAGCAAATGTACCCCAGCACTGACCCTGTAATATCAAGGAGTGAGAAAAGAGAAAAATATATGACATTATATTTTATATTCACAGAGAACTATTACCTTATCTCCTTCCAATGTATGCCTTCCACTGCTTCTCTCTAGGAAGATTTTAATGAGATGAGAAAATCTCTCAGAAAATTATGAAGATTTTACTTTCTGTGAGGAGATAATGGTCTCATGAAAAATTTGTATTTTACTAAAATTCTTACATTGAAATAGATTTGGTTGCTCAAGAAAATTAGCTGAAATATAAGATTTATAGGAATTTAATAAAGTCAGATCTGCAATACATATATAAAATCTGTAACTTTTTTATTTTACTTCATTTTATTTTGAGATGGAGTCTTCTTCTGTCACCCAGGCTGGAGTACAGTGGCATGATCTTGGCTCACTGCAGCCTCTGCCTCCTGGGTTCAAGCGATTCTCCTGCCTCAGCCTCCTGAGTAGCTGGGATTACAGGTGTGTGTCACCATGCCCAGCTAATTTTCGTATGTTTTACTAGAGACAAAGTTTCACCATGTTGGCCAGGCTAGTCTCAAACTCTGATGTCAAGTAATCTGCCTGCCTTAGCTTCTCAAAGTGCTGGGATTATAGGCATGAGCTACTGTGCCTGGCCCATAACTTTAAAACTGGCATTGAATAGTTAAAAATATATTGAAACAAATAACCTTATTCCCAATCTTAACAGAGAATATCTAGAAATAAAGCTAACAAGAAATATACATGGTTTTAATGAAGAAAATGATGAAGTGTCACTGACTTGCATAAAGGGAGATTTGAATAAATGACTTTATGAAGTTTCTGTCTGAGAAGAGTGGCTCTTTGAAAATGATGTTAATCATTTTTATTGTGATTAATGGGTTAAATGCAATTTGTTCAAAGTCTAAAGAAAACACTTAAAAGACTTTAACAAAACCATTTAAATGCTCATTTGAAAGCATTAATTAACAAGCATAGGTATGTAAATTTTGAAAAAGAAGAGTTATTAAAGGGACCCAAACCTCTCAGATATTTAAAAATGTATTATAGAGCCAAAATAATTAAAACATTGTTGAAATTAATGAAAGTTTAAAGGAATGGAAAAAGAGTTCTAAAGCATAAACTAATGTGCGTAAGAAATAAAATACGAAGGCAGCATTTTAAATCAGTGAAGAAGGAAGCATTGTTTAATAATCTGGTCTGAGACAATGGCCTATATGTTCAGAAGGAAAATAAAATAAACTTCTGTTTTCATTCTAAAAACCCAAATATATCCCAAATGTATGAAAGAACCACATGTTTTTTAAAAAAGACAAAAACTATCTAATTCAGTGATTCTCAGCCAGGAGTGATTCCGAAGCTGATAAACATGCTGCAACACACAGAAAATCCCCATGTAACAAAGAATTATGCAGTTTAAACTATCAGTAACAGCAATGAGGATCCCTGATCTAATCACAAAGGCAAAGATCAATAGTGATTAGCCATTCATAGTGTTAGCATAAGTAACAATACAAGGAACCAAAAAGCGGTGGCTTTTTTAAAGTGTAAGAAATAAGGCCTTTAGGGCAGTTTCAATTAGAATTAGTCCAGGTCCAATCAAGAAATGGAAACCGTCCAGTGATTTGAACAGGAAACCTTTAATGTAAAACAATATTAACTATGATGGAGTTTGGAATAATGAGAGATTGGCCCATAAGAAGTAAACAAAACTCTAAAAATATAGAAATAATAGATATTAGGACTAGAAATTACTGCTAGAACTGAAATAGAGAATCCAAAAATGAAGTTCCCCCCAAGTGCTGACTCCTTGTGAGGACATGGCTCGCTGAATGGCAGAGAAGTGCTGCAGTGTTATGCCAGTGGAACACGCTAAAAATCTGTCCTCTAAATTTAAGTAGTCAGGGTCTATACATCAGCTAATCCTAAATTACAATGATAGAGTTTTCTTCCTTAGTATTCCTTACCTGTCACAAAGACTAGATAGGAGCTATGACAGATTGTAATCCATGATGGATTCCTCATACTGACATTTAGAATCTAGTCTTCTCCCCAGTTTCTGTTTCCAGACCCTTGCGATGATCAGGTGCATTTTTTGCTATTGAGTTGTGTGAAATTGTGAAATGCTTCTGTGTCCTTAGGATCCATTCCCATTTTTGCTTAAGCAGAGAAAGAGGGAGAGAAAGAAACAATAAAAACAGACAAATGACATAAATAAAAACGAAAGAAGAAAATCAAATGGCTAACATGAAAAACCAATCAACCTTTCCAATCTCTAATTCTTAACTGATAATGCCTCTAAGTATTAAAGAAGGTTCTGAAAAGTTATGCAGAGCTATAATGTTCTCTCTCACTCTTTTTAGTACTCCATTTTTTTAATCTCTTATAGCTCATGATTTCAGTGGAGAATTGATATTAGATAAATTGCTCTCATATATGTAATTGTAAGTTCATTACACCATTCAGTGGTCTAGTTGAAATAAAGTGTAAGAGTAATGACAAGCATTTAACAATAGGAAGTCACCACGGAGCATAAAAATTGAAAAATGCAAAATAAATATCTTGTCTTCCTGAATTAATTGATCTAATCAAGAAGCATGTTGCCATTGATGCCATGATTACTATGATGTACCCACAGGGGAACCTAAAGCCTTTGTTTGCACTTGTGCTAAATGCTATCACAGGATTTATTATCATAGAACTGACACATTTTCAAAACACTGCATTAAAATGAACTGAAAACTGTAACCAGGGAGTTGAGAAATCAAGACCAAATAGTCAACATACCAAAGAGTTTTAATTACTTAAATATGAGAAAGCCAGTATAATAAATAATGACAGATAAAATTTTTTGAGGACTTACTAGATGCCAGGTACAATAACTAGTACATTATCTCATCTCATCAGCTTTTGAGGTTGGTACTATCATTACCTCATTACAAATGAGGGAAATAAGGCTAAAGAGAATAAGTAAGTGGTAGTACTTGGATTCAAATTCTGGTCTAACCACAAAACACATGCTTGTTTGATAAAATATTAATATCCTTATGCCCATTAGATTTTATATACTGTTATTATCATTTTAAAAGTAAAACTTGTGCCTTTGGGCACAAGAAGAAAACAAAATTTTAAAAAGTCAAACAGAAAAACATTAAAACATTGTCATATTTCCTTCCAGCAGTTCACTATTGTGGGAGAAAAAGTAAATGAGATATACATAAAACTGGACTCTGTGGTGACACTTGAGCAATGCAAGAGAATATACTGGAAATTTAAATCAGAACTGGGTTCAAATTTACATGGCTCTGCCATTTTCTAGTAATGTGTCCTTGATCATGTTAAAGTTGTGGCACTAAGGTTTTTTTCTCTAAGAAAATAAAAATTAATAATGTCTATTTCTTAAGGTTTTCTAGGGATCAAATGAGAGCGTATATTTCTGTGCTCCATACAATACTTTCATTGTGATATTTAGTAAATACATATCTTCTCCATTCAGAAAAATGATTTAAATTTAAATTTACTTAAGATTTCCAGAATTCACCGGTATGAACTTCTAGTTAACCCATGCCAAATTATTTAAATCAAAACATCTTGAGGCTGAAGCCAAGTTCATAGTGAGCTGTAAAATCAAACCTGAAGGATTATGTAAGGGGCTACTAAAAATAACAGTCTGGAGATATTCAGCCAAGAAAGATTTTGTGCGGAAGAATCAGATTTAGACAAAAATGAGATTTTAAAGTCGGCAGAAGGGGGCAGCCAAAGAATGGTTTTTCATGCAAGAAACTGAGAACTTTTCAGTCCTGTTTCTAAGAAAAAGACTGAAGACTTCACTCTATGAAAACAGAAAAAAAAAAAAAAAAAAAAAAGGAAAAGAAAAGAACCCAAGGTTTATATCCATCTGTTGGAATACCTGCAATATTAAATATTGTGATTTCAAAGACTTCACAGCAACATTTATATGAAAAGATTTATATGATGCATATGAAATTTTAAAAGCAGAGCATAAAATTG
Organism: Colobus angolensis palliatus; assembly: GCF_000951035.1. NCBI lineage: Eukaryota > Metazoa > Chordata > Mammalia > Primates > Cercopithecidae > Colobus > Colobus angolensis. Next base: position 259,624 of record NW_012116411.1, read on the forward strand.
TATATCTACTATGGTTCCAAACTGTTGATTTATAAGGATTAGGAGTAAACAGAACCAGAAAAAAAAAATGAAACAGTATAATTGAGACGGTGAGATTGTTTTCTCTTTTCTTGTTCAATTCTCTTTACGTTATAAGATTGTGCAGTAAGTGAAAAGTTAGGAAATACTAGTCTATTGAGATGAAGGAGGGCTGAACAAGATCACATCAGAAAGGATCAGAAAGGTGCAGTCCTCACTAAGGATGCTGAGCGAGGATAGTTTCCAGGAAATACGCACAAGGTTTACTGAGCTCACGTTCCCTTACTCCTGAAGTTATGCTGGGGCAGGGAAAGAGATGAGAACCTTGACAAGAAGTCCTGTGGTAGGTTGAGGGCGATGAGAGATTGTTGTTCGAGACAGACTGATGGTACTGTTCAGTAACAATTTTCCGAAACTCCAGTAGGAGGCCTGTTGTTGACCAAGATTTTGACCGTTGCTAAATTTATGGAGCTGTTGTTCAAATCTCTACTTCTCAGCTTCACACACTCCTACAGCCAGGACTTAGAACTTCTTTCATTACTGGCAGAAACAACTGTCAGCAACACAGATATTACTGAAGCTTCCACAGGGAAGGAAAAGGATTTTCTATCACAGCCAGCAGCACACAACCCTCTAGCTTTGCTAATGGCCAAGAAGCTTTCCATCTTCACTTTTTCTCCACTCAATATTTAATCTGTTTAGGTCTTCTTTTTCTTATTTCCATATCTTTTCCTCATCTCTGAATACTTTCTTGTTTTTAGGCATGAAAAGTCAGCCTGGTTACTGCTCCAAGAAGCAAACTTGCATATCCGCAGACATCACCTCACTCAGAAAATAGTCTTCCAATTACCAGAAGTCACTCTTCTAGAAAGGCATTAGAGGACTGAGTAATTAACATGTTTTTTCTTTACTCATTGGCATTGGATATTCTTCACATGTGCTCCAATTAAGCAATGTGATTTTTTTTTGTTTTGTTTTTAACCTTGAGATGTGTTAGAGGCAGACAAAATTAAAAGACAATGCATTTAATAATTATTATTTTTGAAATGAAAATGTGTAAGGACCTTAAAGTTAAAAAGTTTGATATTTTTAAAATGCCTCTGCTATTTCCATATTCATATGCTTTATCTAGCAATGTGCATAATGGTCAAAACAAGAAGTGACATTAATCGAGAAGGGCACCTTAATAAATTAAAGAAAAATGTTAAGCAGAGAAAAATGTCATTTGCAGATTTCTAATAAATGTGGGCATTATACAAATAAAACATTGGTAGTTCTAGCATTTGATTTCTAACAAATGAATTCTGTACCCTGGTGGAAATAGTTTTTGCTTTTGAGTATGCTGCAGTTCATTTTTCATTGCCCAAAATTCTGTAGCCTAAAATGAGAAGGAAAGAACATCTTTCCCCATGAGGGATCGTGACAATTTCTTAATTATAATTGAGGAGATTTCTGAAAATGAATAAGTGGTATATAAATTATATAAATCTATATTCACCTTCCGGGTAAGGAGAGAGTGGAGCTTATTCACCTTCAGGGAAAGGAGAAAGTGTTATTTTTTAGACAAAGGATAAACTAACTTCTAAAACAAACAATCTCAAAATTTCAGAGACTTAATTAAATTAAGTTGTATTAAATATTTCTTTTTTTACATCACAGTTTAGTACAGATCATTTAGGAGCCCAGGCTAAGGGTTTTCCCTCTAGGCTCTCTGTCTTCTAGGGCCTTGGCATTCTTTAATGGGTTCTTTATATCTGATCAAGAGACAAAAAAAAAGTGAAAGAGAGTACAAGAACACACACAAAGAGCTCATGAATTTTGGAGGCCTGGCCTGGAAGGGGCACCCCATGTTTGTTCATCTGCACTTCCTTGGCCAGAATCCAGTCACAAAGCCCTATGAGTGCCTGGGGAGTGGGAAAGATATTCTATCTAAAGCACAAGTAAAGGTGAACACCAACTTTCTATGCCACATTGTATTTAATATGAAATATTTCTATGCCATATTGTATTTAAAATGAAACATTAAAGGCTCCCTTCAACATTTCCCTGGACGGTTGACAATGCTAAAGCCACAGAAAAAAAGAGACGCACAGGAGTTCTGTAGTCATTTAGTTTACCACTACTACTCTCCAGTTTTAGATAACAGGAACAAGAAGAAATATAAGGATATCGAGGTTAAAAAGCTAGTTAGTGGTAGAGTTTCAACAGCAACTCAAGTCTCTTGAGTCCTAGTTCAGTGTTCTTTCTGCCATACCACATGCCTTCAAACAACTAAAGTATTAACATGTAGTATATAGAGTTGACTTAACATGGTGTAACCCTGGAAGGCAAAATGAGATACAAGGGGTTACAGTGAAAGAGAAATGCTTTGTGTTAAATGTATAATATAGTTGAGCCAAGAGAGAATGGGCTACTTAGCAAAATAATAAATTTACCAAAGGAGTGTTAACTGAAAACTCCATGGTCAGTTATCAGGATGTTGCTGAAGTAAGGATTTATATCAGGTAAACTCAAGGGTTCAGCTATCAAAAACTATAATGAAAATGTCTCTTTTCATATTTTTTTGGTCAGAAATTTAAATATTTTGCAGTTGTCTCTATAGGAAAAAAAAGTTACTCCTAATAAAAATTTAACCCTTTTATGAAAAATGCCCTTATCTTTGATTTTTAAGAAGTTCTTGGCCAATTCAAATAATTTACACACATACACACACACACACACAATTTACAATTTTATCTAAAGCAACCAAAATCAAAGTTTAAAAAAATGACCGTGTGAGTCAAGATGCAGAGAAGAAAAAGGACTAAAGTCCCATACTTGCGCTGTGTCAGTCCTGACCAAGGCCAGATATTTCAGGAGATATTTGGATGCCATAAGCCTCACCAACAATGAGGCACTGAGAGGAAAGAATTAACAGGAATTCTAATTCTCCCTGTCTTTCCTCTGGGGCATCGAAGGCATTATTTCCCTCATTGAATATTCTCAGAGACACTGTGATGGGATCCATTTACAAGAAGACTACGTTTTTGTGAAAGATGGTTTTGCAGAATATATCTGATCTCTCTGGATAACTTATTTTAATTAAACCTAGAATTTTATGATTTCATAGGACAGCTCGGTACAAAAGCTCTTACCAGCCTACTAGAATACCCAAACTGAGAAACCTCAAACTGGAATGGCCTCTACTGTGCCAAACTGTACCACATACAGTTCGTGATCCTCACATCTTGGTGTGAGAAAAAGAACTTCAAAGAGGCTTGTTTGATGGATTCAGGACCTCATAGAAACTCACAGAGCTCGTCGCTGTCTTGTGCTAATATTCTTTGCTAACATTTAGTAAATTTTGCTGCAGAAATGACCTATGATCTGTGTGAATCTGCTTTGACAGTTTGATCTTTTTTAAAAATTTAGTTGACAAAAATTGCACATATTTATCCTGTACAACATATTGTTTTGAAATATGTTTACATTGTGGTATAGCTAAATTCAACTAATTAACATAGGAATTATCGTACATATTTTTTTGTGATGAGAACACTTAAAATCTACTCTATTAGCAACTTTCAAGAATACAATGTATTGTTATTAACTATAGTTGCCATGTTGTAAAAAAGATCTCATGAATTTATTCTTCCTACCTCAACTGAAATTTTGTGTCCTTTGACCAACAACTCCCCAACAATTACCCCTAACCTTGCCCCGGTAACCACCATTCCACTCTTTACTTCTGAGTTCAAAGTTTTTAGATTTCACATATAACAGACCATGTGATATTTGTCTTTATGTGCCTGTTTTATTTTACTTAATGTCCTTCAGGTTCGTGCCTGTTGTCACAAATAAGGGGATCTCTTTCTTTTTAAAAGATAAATAGTCTTCCATTGTATCTATATACCACATTTTAAAAAACTATTCATTTGCTGATACGCATTAAGGCTGATTCCATATTTGGGCTATTGTCAATAATTATGCAAAAAACATGAGACTGAATTATAGTAAATTGTATTAAGTATCACATTTAGGGCAATTTACTTTTGTAAGTATGACCCCAATAAAATTACTTAGCCTCTTTGTGACTCCTTCTCTTCATCTGCAAAATGTAAGACTTAAATAAGACACATGTAAAACATTTAAAATAATGTCTGGCACTCAATATGTATGTTAGCTGTTAACATATAGTTATAGAAAATAAAATGTAATAATATTAAAGCACATTTAAAAAAAAAGGATGGGATAACCAAGAGAATGAGAGAAAATATTCGCAAACCATCCATCTAATACGGAGTTAATATCCAAAATATAAAAGAGACTCAAAAAACTCAACAGCAAGAAAACAACCCAATTGAAAAATGGGCAAATGATCTGAATAGACATTTCTCAAAAGAAAACACACAAAGAGACAATAAGTATATGAAAAAATGGTCAATATCACTAATTATCAGAAAATATGCAAATTAGAAGTACAAAAAGCGCCTCACACTTGTTAGATTGGCTAGTATAAAAAAGACAAAAGATAGCAATTGCTGGCAAAGATGTGGAGAAAAGGAGACATTTATACATTCCTTGGTGGTAATGTAAATTAGGACAGACATTATTAAAAATAGTCTAAAGGTTTTTCAAAAAACTAAAAATAGAAATATACATTATCCAGGAATCCCACTGCTGGACATATAGCCATATCCATTCAGTATGTTGGAGAGATGTCTGCACTCCCATGTTCATTGTAGCATTATTAACAATACCCAAGATATGGGATCAATCAAAGCATCCATTAATGGATGAATGGATAAAGGTGATATATGTGTGTGTGTGTGTGTGTATGAGGTGGTATATATTGCATTATAGAAATAGAATACTATTCAGCCTTTAAAAACAAGAAAATCCTATTATTTGCAACAATATGGATGGATCTTGATGATGATATTATTATTATTCATTTGTTTTTGAGACAGGGTCTCACTCCGTCACCCAGACTGGAGTGCAGTGGTGTGATCTTGGCTCACTGCAGCCTCCGCCTCTCAGGTTCGAGGATTCTTGTGCTTCAGCCTCCTGAGTAGCTGGGATTACAGCCACGCACCACCATGCCCGGCTAATGTTTGTATTTTTAGTAGAGATGGGGTTTTGCTATGGTGGCTAGGCTAGTCTCAAACTCCTGGCCTCATGTGATCCACCTGCCTCAGTCTCCCAAAGTGCTGGGATTACAGGCGTGAGCTACCACACCCAGCCTGGATGATATTGTTTTAAGTGAAATAAGCCAAGTACAGAAAGATAAATATCACATGATCTCACTTACATGTGAAATCTAAAAAAAAGTCAACCTCATAGAAGCAGAGAGTAAAGTAATAGTTTACCAGGGATTGGGGTGGGGAAATATTGTGAAAACATTTGTTAAATGATACAAAATTTCAGTTAGACATGAATAATAAGTTCAAACATTTACAATTGTACAACATGGTGAATATAGTTAATAACAATGTATTACATACTTGAAAATCTCTAAAAGAGTAGATTTTAAGCTTTCTCACCACAAAAAACAAGAAGGTGAGGTAATAAATATATTAATTAACTCAATTTAGCCATTGTAAAATGCATGCATATTTCAACACAGCATGTTATATAGCATGGATATATATAATTTTTGTCAGTTAAAAAATAAAGATAAAAAAGATTTAAAAAGAAGGAAACCTTGTCAATTGTGACACAGAGATGAATTTAGAAGACTTTATTTTTAGCTCATTATGCCAGGTACAGAAAAATATTCTGTGTGATCTCACTTGTATGTGGAATCTAGACAAACAGAGAGTAGAATAGTGGTTGCTAGGGGCTCTGGGATGGGAGCTGGGAATGGGGAGAAGTTGGTCAAAGGGTATAAAATTTCAGTTCCACAGGATAAATAAGTTTTGATGATCTATTGTACTGTGTGGTGATTGTATTAACTGTAATGTATTATATATTTACAATTTCTAAGAGAGTCTATCTTAAATCCTCACCTCAAAAAAATGATAAGTATATGAGGTGATGGATATGTTAATTAGTTTGAATCATTTCACAATGTATACATATATCAAAACATCATGCTGTACACCATAAATATATATTTTTATTTGTCAATTATACCTTAATAAAACTGGGGGGAAAAGGGAAAAAGGAGGGTGAAATCACTCATCATTACATCTTCCTGATATGGTCTGGCTGTGTCCCCACCCAAATCTCATCTTAACTGTAGCTCCCATAATTCCCACATATTGTGGGAGAGACTCAGTGGGAGGTAATTGAATCATGGGGTTGGATCGTTCCCATGCTGTTCTCGTGGTTGTGAATAAGTCTCACAAGATCTGATTGTTTTATAAAGGGGAGTTCCCTTGCACATGCTGTCTTTTGCCTGCTGCCATGTAAGATGTGACTTTGCTCCTCATTCACCTTCCTCCATGATTGTGAGGCCTCCCCAGTCATGTGGAACTGTGAGTCAATTAAACCTCTTTAATTTATAAATTAGTCTTTTTTAGGAGCATGAGAACAGACTAATACACTTCCTAAACAATTCTGAGGCTTTCTTTCAATCTTTGTCTATGTATATTCCATTGTTTACATCATCCTAATGGGAGTGTGTTTAGGAACTATCTTGTAAAGAAAAACTAAGAAACATGAGTTTATGACACAGTCTGTACATTTAAAACCCTGAAAATATACGCACTTATTTCCAAGGAAAGGAAACAGGTAAATCACTTGATTTACTGAGCTGCTGGGAGTGTGATGCTTTTCTTCTCTTTTGATTTGACTTAATGTTGTTAGTGCAATAAGAGGAGCGAGATGTTAATTCTTAAAGTTGAAACTGCTAGGAAAGCATCGAATCTTGAAGGATTCTAAAGGACAAAACATGATTTTTCTCTATGCTTGCTACCATCTTATTACTTACGTACTTGTGAATAAAGGTAGTTAAGAAATCATTTCTTATTTGATAGTGTATTTCATGTCAGACTTTGAGAATAGGACTACTGTATTTGAACAACAATAAATTTGAAAAGTAATTTCAAGAAGACCACTCACTTAGAGCAAGGACATGTTTTCCCATAATATTCTAATCTGCCATCATGATTGTTCCTTTTGTCAAAAACAAATTAATAAATATATTCATCTACCTGGTAGCCATATGTTACATCAATAGAATGACCTCTATTACAAGTGTAGCTAAAGTGACAGGGCTTTCTTCATGAATAATGGCAGATGTGTATAATGACAGATATTGATTTTAGCTTTTTAAATCAATTTCCCTAGCTCATTATAGCTATCTTTTTATGATTTAACTTAGCAGGTACATTTATTATTAAGTCTGTGCTTTCTAAATAAAAAAGGAAATATCCTATAGTGTCATGCACTGTTTAAGTGCATTATATTTATTATATCATTGAGCTTTAACAATACCCTTTTGGATAATTATTTTCCTTTTATACATGAAGACATGAAGGTAAAGCTTACAGAGTCAGTAAGCAATATAGATGCGGTATTAGTCCAGGTAATGGCTGACACCAAATATTCGTTATTTTTTTCACTACAACATAAAGATCAATTAGCAAAGTTGCTTGGGAAATTGGATGATTACATCTTCAGGTTTAAATTTCATCGTAAAAATAAGAATAATCTACAGCTTTTAGGTTCATGTAAAATAATGGCAGCCATGTTAATCTGAATCTCCCAATGTGTTCTACAAAAACACATTGGTACAGATCAACAAGAAGAACTAATAAAACTACACATGCTGTACATATACAGCCTAACTAAGAGACAATGCTATCATGATTTGAGTGTGTTCCCCAGAGTTCATGTGTTGGAAACTTAATCCCTGATGCAACAATGTAGAGAGGCGGGACCTTTAACAGGTAATTAGGTCATGAGGGCTCTGTCCTTTCTTGCTGTCTTTCTTGTGCTCTTACTGTGTGATTCTTTCTGCCATGGGATAACACAGCAACAAGGTGCTTGCCAGATGCAGTTCCCTTGACCTTGGACTTCACAGCCTCCAGAACTGTAAGAAATAAATCTGTGTTCTTTATAAATTGCCCCATGTCAGGTATTTTGTTATAGTAGCATGAAATGGAGTCAGAGACTACCATAAAATACAACTTATAAGTATATAAATGTGCATTTAAAATGCATAGAAGATATAACTGTTCCCCCAGGAGTCTGGCATCCCCAATAAGACACAATTATATTTCAGGATATAATAAAAATCATAACATTGTATAACAGGAAATGCATTCCTAAAATAATATGTAGGCGTGTTATTTTAATAGGAGGTGGTGGGATAGGTAGACATTCTGTCCTTAAAAAGTTGTTTGCTAATATTTTTGAAGAGAATTGGGCTCCATATATGACCTGCTCAGAGCAATTTACTTTGTTTAAGAAAAATTATTATATAGATTACATATCCCTATCCCAAATGCTTGGGACTACCAGAAGTGTTTTGGATTTCAGAGGGTTTTGGATTTTGCTATATTTGCATAAATATAAGATTATCTTGGGGATGGGACTCAAGTCTAAACATGAAATTCATTTGTGTTTTATATATACCTTACACACAGAGCCTGAAGGTAATTTTATACAATGTTTTCAATAGTCTTTTGCACAAAACAAAGTTTTGACTGCATTTTGACTGTGACCTGTCACATGAGGTCAGGTGTGACAATTTCTTCTCGCGGCATCATGTTGGTACTCAAAAAGTTTCAGATTTTGAAGCATTCAGGATTTTGTATTTTTGGATTAGGAATGTTCAACCTGTAATATACATGAAACAATCTTAAATATTTTATGATTTCACAAAGGGCTGTCAGAAGAACAGCAGAATTTTAATCACTGTATCAGCCTGTTCTACCAGGACAAAGGAGCCCTAAGCAAGTTCACATTTACAAGAGCACAAAGCTATTTCTTAAATGTACAGTACTTAAAGCTACCTTGAAAGTTTAGATAACTAAGGAAAAGCAACATAAACAAATTTAGATGTATTTATTTCCTACTAATGGCATCTTAGTCTGTTTTCTCTTGCTTATAATAGAATACCTAAAACTGGGTACTTTATTTTGAAAAAGGAATTTATATCTTATAGCTATAAAGGCTGAGAAGTCCAAGGTTGAGGGGGCCACATCTGGTATGGATCTTCTTGCTGGTGGGGACTCTCTGCAGAGTCCCTAGGTGGCTCAGGGCATCAAATGGAAGGGAGACTTAGTGTACTAACTCAGGTCTCTCTTCCTCTTCTTATAAAATTACCAGTTCCACTCCTTGTGATAATACATTAATCCATTAACTTACTGATCCTTTAATCCATGAATAGATTAATTCATTCATGAGGGCAGAGTCATCATGACCCAGTCATCTCTTAAAGACCCTGTCAATACTGCCACATTGGGGATTAAATTTTAACGTGAGTTTTTTGGGGAAAAAAATATTCAAACCAAAGGAAGTGGCATACTTCAACTTTATAGAATGCTGAAGGCCCTAGGGTCTTCTACAAATTATTGAATAATATACTTCTTAGACTACCTTTGTATAGTCTCTGGGAACCCATAACACTTGCCTTTATATCACTTGCCTTTATATCACACACTACTTTAGGAAGCTGCAAATTGCATCATTGAAAAGCTCTGATGCTTGTTAGAATCAGTGAATTTCAGTGCTTACATCAGGATGTCCTAAAGGACTTTTCAAAGTGCATTGTAATGACTTGTAAGCAAGTGTATGTTTTTCTCTTAACCGTTGCGTATTCTTTTTTTGTTTAGTAAGATGGCTAGCAAAGTAGAAGCCCCTTAAATATTTTTTTATTGTGAAATGAGTAAATTACCCTTGGAACTTAGACATAAAATTATACTCTGCAAGAGTTTACTAAGAATCAACACCAGATTGGACAGAAGTGTAGGTAGGAACAGAAATGACCAAGCCTGAGAATAGATTTATGTATGTGTTGCCAAGGGATTCTTGGGAAAGACTCAAATACAATGACAAAAATGAGGATGTTTGCTTAGATTTGGAAATATAATAAACTAAAGCCTAGGTAAAAGATTGTCTTCATGCTTCTGTACCACAACTGAGGCCTGAATGTCTCCACAGCTGTCCTTCCTCCCACGGGTCCTGCTAAACCTGCATCCCTTTAGGTCAATACTAGCTTGCTATCACAAGCCACAGTTGAGTCTGGTAGAGCAATTACCTAGAGAAACCAAAGTTAATCAAGCCTAAAGGGTATAAGTTATCATGTTTAAGGACAACAACAACAAAAAAGTCTCAGCTATTAGATCCATGATTAAATATCAGGCTGAATACACAAAGAGAAGTAGGCAGTCTTGAGCTGTAAATGTACAGGGCAGAAAGTGGAATTAAGGAATTGAAGAAAGAATTGAAAAAGGCTCATGAAGATGGTTCATAACTTAACCTATATTAGGGGTGTTTCCCAGAGCATTATCTTCCTGGGTGTTGGGTATGTTGTGTGTCCTGAGTGAAATATCTAGATCTGAGGTGGACAGTAAAACAGAGATTACCCCAGCCATCCTACACAAGCTGTAATTTGTATTAGACAAATACTACATGATCTCACTTACACGTGGAATATAAAAAAACAGAACTCATAGAAACAGAGAGTAGAATGATGACTGCCAGAAGCTGGGACTAGGGAAATGGGAAAATGGTGGTCAAAGGGTACAAAGTTTAAGTTATAAGATGAATAAATTCTGGAGATCTAGTGGTTAATAATAATGTATTGTACACAGATACTCCTTGACTTACAGTGGGTTACATCCTAATAAACCCATCATAAAATCAAAACATCAAAAGTCAAACCATAGTAAGTTAAGGACCATCTGTACTTGAAATTTGCTAAGAGAGGCTGGGTGCGGTGGTTCATGCCTGTAATCCTAGCACTTTGAAAGGCTGAGGCAGGTAGATCACGAGATCAGGAGTTCGAGACCAACATGGCCAAAATAGTGCAACCCCGTCTCTACTAAAAATGCAAAAAATTAGCTGGGCATGGTGGCGGCACCTGTAATCCCAGCTACTGGGAAGCCTGAGGCAGGAGAATTGCTTGAACCCAGAAGATGGAGGTTGCAGTGAGCCAAGATCACGCCATTGCACTCCAGCCAGGGCGACAGTGCCATACTCTGTTAAATAAATAAACAAATAAATAAATAAATTTGCCAAGAGAGTAGATCTTAAGTATTCTCACCACATCCCCCTTCAAATGGTAACTATGTGAGGTGATGGATATGTTAATTAGCTTGATTCTGGTAATCATTTCACAATGTATATGTGTATCAAAACATTACTTTGTACACCTTAAATATATACAATTTTTATTTGCCAACCATATTTCAACAAAGCTAGAAAAAGACAATAAAAATAAACAGCTTTATTTTACCTTCACTTACTACCTTTTTGATACTATTCCTTTCTTTGTAAAGATCTATATTTCTGACCTATATTGACCTTTTCGCTAAAGAACTGCTTTTAACATTTCTTGCAAGAAAGATCTACTGACAACAAATTATCTCAATTTATCCAAAAAAAAGTATTTGTTTCTTTTTCACCTTTGAAGGACAATTTTAGAGAGTGCAGAACTTTAGGTTGGTGGGGGTTTTTTTCCTCACAATACTTTAAATATTTTATTCCACTCTCTTCTTGCTTGCATGATTTCTAAGAAGAAATCAGATGTAATCCTTCTATCTGTTCTAGAGGTAAGGGTTTTTTTTTTTTTTTTCCTTCTGGCTTATGGACATTTTCTTTGTATTTGATTTTCTGTAATTTAAAAATGATATGCCCAGGTGTGGTTTTTTGGGGCATTTATCTTGTGGATGTTCCCTGAACTTTCTGGATCTGTGGTTTTGTGTCTGATGTTACTTTGAGAAAATTCTCAATCATTACTATCTCAAATATTTCCTCAGTTTATTTCTCCTCCTTCTGGTGTTTCTATTATGTGCATGCTACTTACACCTTTTGGAGTTGTTCTACAGTTCTTAGATATTCTGTTCTATGCCATTCAGTCTCTGTTCTCTTTGCCTTTCAGTTTTGGAGGTTTCTATTGTGTATGTATGTGTATGTGTATGTGTGTGTGTGTGTGTGTATGTGTATATATATATACACACACACACATATAGAGAGAGGGAGAATGAGCGATTCTTTTCTCAGCTGTGTCCAATCTACTAATAGCCCATCAAAGGTATTCTTCATTTCTGTTACAATGCTTTTGATCTCCAGCATTTCTTTTTTGTTCTTTCTTAGGATTTCCAGTTCTCTGTTAACATTGCCTGTCTGTTCTTGCATGCTGTCTATTTTATCCATCGGAGCCCGAAGAATACTAATCATTGTTGTTTTAAATTCCCAGTCTGATTGTTACCAGTGGTGAATCCGATGGGTCTGCAGCAAACTTTATCCTTGCCCCACTGGAGGAAAGAATTCAGCTGAGAGGCATAAGGCAGAGTGAGAGACCAAGGCAAGTTTTGGAGCAGCAGTGAAAGTTTATTAAAAGTTTTTACAGCAAGAACAAAAGGAAGCAAAGTACACTTGGAAGAGGGCCAAGTGGGTGACTTGGGAAATCCAAGCGCCCCATCTGGCCCTTGATTTGGGGTTTGATACCATGGTTCCAGCGTTTCCATTTCTCCTCCCTTGATTTTTTCCTTGGAGTGGGCTGTCTGCATGCACAGTGGCCTGCCAGCACCTGGGAGGGGCCGCATGCCCAGTGTGTTTACTGCAGTTGTGTGTATGTCACTTGAGGGGTTTTTCCCTTACCAGTCGAGGCTTCCTAGAGGAAGGTCACATACCAGTTAAACGTCACTATTTTGCCTCTTAGTGTGCACGCTGAAGCCCACCCACCTGACTCCTGAGATCTTATTGGGAAGCCGGTGATCACTAGCTTCAGATGTTTTCCATCTTTTGGGAGACGGCCTTTCCTGGGCACGGCTGTGACCAATTATTATTTTAGCGAGATGGTTAAACAACCATCTGATGATCACTTGAGGGTCACCTGACATTCCTTGGGGGGCCCTCTCCTGCTCTGCTCATGTCTGTCTAACTACCTACTCTAACGTGATCGTTCCAACATCTGTATGATGTTTAGTTCTAAGGCTCGCTCTGCCTCTTCACATCTTATTTTTTGCCTTTAGTATGTCTTTTTTTTTCTCTTGATAGCTGGACATAATGTATTGAGTAAAATGGACTGTTGTAAATGAGCCTTAGTAACACAGTGATAAGGTTTGGGGGAAGAGGAAGTCTTCTCTGGCCCTATCATTAGGTCTCAGTCTCTTATTTTTAGGTAGCCTATGCCTCTGGACTGTGATCTCCACAAGTGCTGCTCAGTTCCTTCCCATTTAGGTGGGACAGGATAGCTGAATTGGGCATTTCTCTTCCCCAGGTAAGCTAGGGTCCAATAAAACCCCAGTAGGTTAAGCTCTGGTTAAATAGTTTCTCCTGAGAGCAGACATTGTTAACAGCTGAGTGCTTTGGTGTATTTCAAAATGGTTGCTTTTCCCCTCCCTCTGCTGGAAGCTCAAAGGGATTTTCCCCTAATATTTACTGTGAGAGCCCTGACAGAGCTCCTGGAGGTAAAACCAAAGTATGGGGAGACCCCTTTGACTAAGTCTCCTTGGAGTTTTTAACTCTGACTTGTTCACAATGAGCCTCCAGCAATTTGCCAATTACAGTTCAGATTTTCCTACCCTAGCACTGGTTCCTGCGGCGGTTTCCTCTCGACTTTCTTCTCCGGTAAGTCATGACTATATTTGCCTGTCTGTCCCTCTCCAATCTTGGGGGCAGTGGTTTACCCTGTGTTCTCACCTTTCTTATGGATCTAAGAAGAGTTGTTGATTTTTTTCAGTCTGTTCAGCTTTTTATTTGTTAGGATAAATTGATGACTTCCAAGTTCCTTATATGTGGAACGGCTAACTTCTTTCAATTGTTTTTTGTTTTAACAATATATAATTTTTGGAAGTTATTTCTTAAAGATGCCGATTTAAATATTTAGTCCTTCATTATCCAAATATCTTGAGTATACCTACTTTGCATTTATCTTAAGTAAGAAGTTCACTAACACACATAGACATGGGAATCCCTGAGAGGTGCAGGCAGTCTAGCTATTGGAGAACCAGGATATCAGGGCAGAAAAGAATCTTAGGGGTCATCAATTTAAACTCTTTTCATGTTAAAAAGAAGAAAACAAAAACAATGACCAAAACCAAAAGAACACAAAAAACCCTCAGAGGCCTAGGTAAGGCTGACTCTCTTCCTTCAACAACGAGTACTCGTCTCATCTCATTGAATACCCTCTCCCCACTGTCAGAATCTCATCTAGCATATCTGACACACTTGCATCTCCCAGTCAATGTTTTAGAAATTCAGATCTACAGACACTGGAGGCATCTCTTCTATGCTGCACGCCAAGTGCATCTCTACCATCCAGCACTGGAGACACGTAGAACATTCCCATATTCTCAGACACATCAGTCCTTCTCTGACTCTTTCCTTCACTGAAAGTCAGTAGCACTAACATTGTAGGAACTTTCAGACCAGTGCTGTGGAAGATGTTGAAGGCTCTCACAAATTCAGCAGACACCCTGGTACCTTCCTGCCTCCACTGCTATAAACATTCGGATTATTTTCATTAAGTTCTTTCAAACATCCCACCCCAGGATATCTACAGTACTTAATGGAAAAAAGTCTGGAAGAGTGCTGTCTGTGATGATGGAAATATCCCATAATTCTGAGCTTGTCCAATACAGTGACCACTACCCATAGGAAGCTGTTGTACAACTGATACATGAACACAAAGACTTTTGAGTGTTAGGTTATTGAAATTTGGTGATGGGTGGAAATGTTAAACTGTAAACTATCTCTTGGTAAATTATAAAATGCTTCTCATAGCCCATCCAACTCCTTAAAGCTCCATACCACCACTACACAAAACTTTCTATTGCTATTCTCTAAGACTAAGACTTGTCAGTTATTCTTGACCCTAAAATCCCTAGATCTTCCAGTAAATATGGAAATTTGCCTTAATACCAAGATTTCTGCCATACTTATTGAATGTCAGAAAATTACTTCTGTCAGGAAATGAGATAAATCTGGGGCAAGGTCCTGCTGTGCTATTAGACTTAAGAGGTTTTGGTTCAGTTGCACTACAGGGTGAATGTGTGTGTAGTGGTGGGTGGTGGTCAGTGGTAGGCAGCTCCAAGCTTTATGCATTTGATGTTTCTTTCTGCTTTCACTAATCCTTTAATTCAATCATCCATTCACTCTACAAATATCTATTGAGTAAGCAGCTGCTGGCAAAATAACTATAAACATGAGAGAAAAGTCCCTGCCTTCATGACTTCTATTGTAGTAGCAGAGTTCAACAATAACAAATAAGCAACTACAGTATTTCGAAAAAAAGTGCATAAAATAATGTCATGTACTACTATAGGTTACAATAAAAATTAAGCAAGGGAAAGGTGAGTGGGAGACCACACAGTTATTTTAGATAGGGAGGTCTCAGGGATCTTTCTGAAGAGGTGACATTTGGGTACAGACTGGCATGAAGTGAGGAAATAAGTCATTCAGTGATCTGGAGCAAAACTATGAAGGCAGAATCCAAAGTGAAGGCAAAGTCACAGAAGCTGGAACATGTTTCCTATATCCAGGAGCAACTTGAAAAGATCCCCTGCCGGGCAGGTGTGGCTACTACAGAATGAGAAGAGAGAGTGACAGCAGATGAGATATGAGAAGTAGCCAACAGCTAGCTACCAGGTAAGTTCCTGGGAAGCAAAGTTCTAGGTCAGACCAGAACCCACAGCAAGAGATGAATTAGATGAAGCATCCCTTTTATTGTGTCCCGATTAAAGTTGTTCAGTGGCTCTAGATCAGTGCTTTTCAAAGGTTAATATGTATTAGAAGTATCTGAGGATCTTATGAAATGCCAGTTCTGATTATATAGTAGCTAGCTGCCTAGCTACTATATAACTCTGGGGTAGGTTTTGATCACAGAACAAGCTTCTATACTGTTGTTCCTGGTCTACTTTGAGATGCAAGGCTCCAGAGTCTAGATCATCATCAGACTGAAGTCCACACTCTTTTGGTTTATAAAAGCTTTGTTTCTAATAATGTCTTCAACTTCATTTTTGCTGCTCACTCTCCCCACCTCCGTCTCCCTTCCCTACTTTATATGCTCCAGGTGTATCTCTTTCTTTATCAAACACACCGGGAGCTCTCTCATTCTCTGGTCTTCACAAAGTTAGTGTGCCTCTTCCTAGAACAAACATCTCTCCCTCTTCACCAGTCTTACTCATCTATTAGTTCCTGGCTTAGTTCTTACTCCCCTAGTGTAGGGTTTGGCTGCCCTCTCACATGCCACTAAAGCTCGCTATCCTCTTTCTTAACACTCACCTGTCATTTAGCCTAGTTCTTAGAGGAAGACCCAGGTTCCTGCGCTGGTTGTTGCAGTCCTAGAGCATAGCACGGTGTTTACAACAAAAGTCCCCAATAAATATTTGATGTATAAAAGCATGATTGAAAGAGTTAATCAAACCACAAGACACACTGCTATAACAATCTACAGAAAATGAGCATTTGGTTACAATATAGCAGAGTCTAGTGGTTTTGTAGGCTAAAAATAGAATGAATAATTCTTAACACCATGACAGTATTTTGCTGATAACCTAGATTAATTAACCTTTTTACTTGAATGATGTATTGTAAATTGTTTTGGAGTTCTCATAAAATATGATGAATAACAAGGAGGAGTGATGCTTCAATTAAGTTTCTTAAACTAGTTAAGTATGTTATCTTTGTGCACAAACAAATCACTGCCACATAGATGTCCATGAATTTTATAGATTTACGACCTTTTAACTTTCCTGAAATGCTTCAAACATGGGTTTATCAAGAGATTGTCTATTAACTAATCAGCACATTGACATTTGTCTCTTCTGCTTTTTAATGTGCATATTTTGACAGGCATCAAATCCAATACTTAATATGACATACACAAAGACACAGGCTATCTTGGGACAGGAGGCCATTAGTTCTAAGTGGGTTGCATCATTATATGTCTTCATGGAATTAATCAGAATAAAGAGGGCTGGAGGTCCAAATAGATTGTCTTGATTGTGTCAAAATAGGAAGTCTGAATATGGGGTTAAAGTCAATGTCATACATAAGACACCAGGAAATAATGTTATAAAAGTTCCATGCTGTACCAGAGTTCTCTAGAAAAACACAACCAACAGAACTAATTGTACATTGTATATACTTATTTATAAATTATGTATATTTAAATTATATACATAAAATATTAATATATAAAGCATTTTATTTGATGAAATTGGCTCATGCAATTGGCTGACAAGTACGAAAGGGGCAGGTCAGGTAGAAACTCAGGCAGGAGTTGATGTTGTAGTCCTGAATCTGAAATCTGCAGGGCAGGCCGCCAGGCTGCCAGGCTGGAAAATTGTGGAAGTTGACATTGCAGTCTTAGGCAGGACTTCTTCAGAAAACCTCAGTTTTAATTCTTAAGATCTTCAACTGATTATATCATGGCCACATTATGAAGGACAATCTCCTTTACTTAAAAGTAGCTGATGGCATATGTTAACGACACCTACAAGAGACATTTCCAGCAGCACCTAGCTTCGTGTTTGAGTAAATAACTATCTTCTAGTCCAGCCAAATTGACACATAAACTTAACCCTTACACATAACCACAAATATTAGCTATCTAAGAACAAATGAAGCAAATGACTGATCATGATCTAAGGTGCAGACCATTGGCCAACTCTGAGTGTTGAACTAGCAACAGAAAGATCTGGGTTTAGGGTAGAACATCTAAGATTGAGTATAAGGAAAGAAATCCAGCCTCTAATAGGAATTGGGGACTGTGGCAGGTACTAAGTCCCTGGAGCACAGGGAGAACGAGCAGAGGTGATATTACTGGGTAATTGCTATGGAAGGGGACACAAGAAGTGAAATGAGCAGATTGAAAGTCAGAGAAATCTGAGTTTAAATTCCAGCCCTGCACTTATTGAGCAAGCTATTTAGTCCACGTAAGTCTAAAACTTTTACCGCCGACATAGAGGTTATGATGCCAAACACGAGTGTGGTGAAAATGAAATAACATAACATTTGTATTTGACATAGCGCTTGTAACAATAGGTGCTCCTATTTAAAAACTTTTCCTTTTCTCCTCATTTGTTGAGAAATAAAGATGAGATCTTGAAAATTCAAGTTACCCAGACCTGGGCAGAGTCAGCAATAAGCAGTCTCAACTCAGAGAGGTAAATAATAGGCCAGTCTGGCCCAGCTTCCCTTTTCCATTTCCCAAAAGTCTGCAGCTATTTCCAGTTTCAGGGAGAGAGTGGTTCTGGTTCTAGGATAATTCTAGAAATTGAAAATTTCTTACAGTTTATGTAATTCATTGTATTAAGTTTTATAGTTTGTCATCTTTAAGTTCCATATGTCTCACAGCCAGGAGGTTCCAGGTCATTATTCAGCACTTACTATGTAATCAGGTAATTCTTATAACATCATCATCGCACCATCACAGGTGCTGGGCTAGCGAGCTAACAATCTGACTATGGGACTCATCTGATGGATGAACACCATTGGGGTCACTTAAGGGTTATCTGCAATAATTAATTCCTTCAACTTGTGCTCCAGCCTGTCCTTATGGTCTCAGACTCTCTGGGAGGATCCTCCCAAGGCAAATGCTACAGGGTCAATTCACACAACTAATATCTTCAGCACCTGGAGATCAAATTATAGCTGATTCATTAAACTGTTAGCATCACATGCAAAAAGAAATCTCTGGCAAATCAAAGATGATAAAGTGGTTTTGACACTTGAATGCAGACACTTGACAGAGATTTAGGGTGGGTACCAAAAACAAAGAGATAGAAAATGAAAAAGTTTTTTTCTCCACAACTCTCTAAATCGTAACCAGTTTCCCGAAAGGATACGCAACTATTTTCATGAAACAAGCCATTGGCCAGTCAGAAATGATAGAATAAGTAAAGTGCTATCACAGTACTACAAATTAATAGAGGAAGGACAAATACTCTGAATTGATCAAGTAAGACATAAGCAAAAGATATATGTAACAACTGAACAAGAAAGCAATTCACAAAACTTGGTGGGTGAGGTCCTTGCTGCCTTTTTGCCAGAGATACACAGGAACATACTTTCCTTTATAACTTTAGAAAAAATTAAAGAAGTATTAAGGAGAAAATAACCATAATTACCCTCCATAAATAATCTATTAGCCTTGTTTTGCCATCTAGTGTTTGCCTTAATACATCATACTTTAGAGTTGTAATCAACATGTCATTTTATACTCTGATAATTTAATGACTGTGTTAACATAACAAATTTTCCATTTAACTAAATGGTTTTTAAAATTATTATTTTCCTCTTCTTAATACCCTTACTTTTTAAAATTTTATGGCTCTCCAGAGGGTAGGAGATAATTCTACAAAGATTCAATGCTTGCTACATCTGTAAAATTTTTAGGAGTCCAGTTGTTAGGGGCATTGGGGAACATCCCCTCTAAAAGTAAAAACAAGTTATTGCACAGTGCATCCTCTACCAAAAAGGAGGAAACACAATGCTTGGCAACCCTCTTTGGGTAACGAACGTAGCAGATTTTACACCTACTCCGGAATACCATTCAGGCTCAAATCCTGTAAGTGTAAAACACCAGCAACAAACAATCATCTTTGAGTGGGACTCAGATAGGAATGTCTCTGAAACAGAACCAGGTAATGGTTGAAGCAGCCCTGCAATTAGGGCAATAGAATCTGGCAGACTCTATGGTGTTGTAAGTGTCTACAAGGCAAGAAGATATTATATGGAGTGTGTGATAAATTCCAGTGGGAAGATCACAGTGATGGTACCTTGAAAGCAAAACCACTAAGATTAAGATTAAGAAATTCAGTTAATTATAATGAATACTTCATCACTTTCAATTTGTATGACTCATAATTACTTTCTGATAGCTTTTAATATGAAATTTGCCATAAGATTTTTTAAAGCCCCAATAATTATTTTATTGGTATCCTGATCTACAAGTCTACTTATTCCTGACTCCTATTTTTCAGATCTAAGCCAAAATGATATTTTATCGTAGAGTTTCCTGCCTCTCTCCATTTAAATTATCCCATTCCTCAGAGTACCCAGAGTTAAATCAGTTTGTTCACTACCACCTAGCATAGTGGTGGCCATAAATAAATGCTGAATGAATAAATGAGTGAGTTTTGTTAAAGCAAGCTAAACAGGACCTGACAAGAACTCTGTACTTCTATGTTTGAGTCCTAGTGGATAAACTGCAACCGAGCTTAATAGGTAGACAAGATTGAAAACCTAACTTAGGAGTATGCCCATGTAATAACAGCTGAGTCTTGGCCAATTGCAGTGGCAGTACTTTAACCATTCACAGATTGCTGAGTGTCCACACTGTGTTCAAATAAGGCAAATGCCAACCTGTAACCAGTCCAGCTGTCTGTACCTCACTTTCCATTTCTGTACATGATTTCCCTTTTCTTCATCTATAAATCTTCTTCCACCATATGGCCATGCTGGAGTCTCTTTGAATCTGCTGTGATTCTGGGGGCTGCCCGATTCATAAATCATTCATTGCTCGGTTAAACTCCTTTAATTTTAATTTGACTGAAGTTTTTCTTTTCACAGTGTTCATAGATCTTTTTCTTATCTCCTTTGGATGAAACTATCTGGTAAATAAATATGATAAAATCCACCTATTTAAATAGAAATGGAGGGTGAGTTTGTTAGAATTCTGGTTCTCCTGAAGCTTTCGTTGTAGTCTTAGAGCTAGATAATAAATATGTAATGAATAAATGTGATAATTTTCAATAACATATGAATATAAGCTAAAAGTAATATGAATATGAACCAAAGCTATGGAATGTGATAAAGAATAACTGGAAAGAGAAGGAACTTTTGGTGGGATAATTAGAGAAAGGCTCTTAGAGAATATGATATCTAAGCTCTAAGATAGAGGCCTCTCATAAAAGGAGAAAACATTTTCTACACAGAAATGGTGAATGCAAAGAATCTGTGATGAAATTAGTCTTGGAAAACATAATGAACAGTTATCCAGTGCGTCTACAGAGCCTAGTAAAGGCAATAATTCAAAAATATGAGGCTGAGAAGATAGGCAGAAACAAGATCATATTCGAACTTGTGAGCGTTGGTAAAAATCACTTATTTTACTCTACATGAAGTGGAAAATCAACAGCGGTTTTAAGCAGAGCAACAGTATCTAATTCATGTTATTGAAATGTGATTATTTGTGGAAGATAGATTGGGATGTAGGTGGATGGAAAGACTGGAAAAAAGAATTCATCAATTAGGAGAATTTTGTTTTAGTGTAGGGGAAATATGATTGCTTGAACAAAAATAATAGTTGGAAGGCAGAGAGGCAAGCGAGGACTAAGTATATGTCTTCAATTCCAACATGAACTGAAGGTGGGCTTGTGGTAAGATAATGAGGAAAAGAAAAGAATTAAAGATAAGTCTTACGTTTTTTGGCTCAAGGAAGTGGGTGGAAGGTTATACCATTTACTGGCAGTAAGGAAAATTTGGGTTGGGGTCAGAGTCAGAAATCGAGAGTTTTCTTTGGGACATTTGAAGTTTGAAATACGTATCAGAAATCTAGCTAGGGATGCCAAATAGACAGCCAGCCGAATTTAGAAACAGGGAGAGATCAGAGCTGGACTGTGTATATAGACACCATCGGTATATTTGAGATCAAGGGAGTGTGACAAAAGAGAAAAGAGAAAAATAGGGAAAGGGGTCAAGCTTGGTTGCTGCAGCCCAGTAACATTTACAGATTAATTGGATGAGGAGATGCCAACGGAGGAGACTGAGAAAGGAAAGTGAGAAAGGAAGGGTCAATGTTGTGTCAAAGAAGCAAACAAAGAATTTCAGGAAGGAAAGCGCAATCTAGTCTACCAAACACTGTTAAACAATACAGTAAGGACCACTGGATCTGACAAACCGATGGCCAGGGCAAAAGTGATTTTAGCAGAATAGAAATAATGGAAGTTTAATTAGAGTATTTTGAAGGGTGAACATTTTAATATTATTGGCACTACTAAGTGATAATATTATCACTGCCCCACCATAATAACCTATTTGGCAGATTAAACATTTAATCGGTAATTCCACAATTCATTTATTTAGTAATTTAACAGTTATCTACTAGCTAGAAGATGAGATTTCAGGGTAATTAAAAGATGGTCCCAGTCTTTGAAGATAATATTTTTTAGATATCTCAATGTGTGTGGAATTGGTTACTTCCTGTGGGCTCTTGTTCTCGCGGACTTCAAGAATGCAGCCGGGGACCCTCGTGGTGAGTGTTAGGGTTCTTAAAGATGGTGTCTCCGGAGTTTGTTCCTTCAGGTGTTCAGATATGTCTGGAGTTTCTTCCTTCTGGTAGATTTGTGGTCTGGCTGACTTCAGGAATGAAGCCGCAGACCCTCGTGGTGAGTGTTACTGCTCATAAAGGTAGTGTGGACTCAAAGAGTGAGCAGCAGCAAGATTTATTATGAAAAGCGAAAGAACAAAGCTTCCACAGCATGGAAAGCGACCCGAGCAGGTTGCCTATGCGGGCAGGGGAGGCCAGCTTTTATTATGTTATTTGGCCCCACCCACATCCTGCTGATTGATCCATTTTACAGAGTGCTGATTGGTCCATTTTTACAGAGTGCTGATTGGTGCATTCACAGACCTTTAGACACAGATCGCTGATTGGTGCGTTTTTACAGAGTGCTGATTGGTGTGTTTACAAACCTTTAGTTAGACACAGCGGTGATTGGTGCGTTTTTACAGAGTGCTGATTGGTGCATTTACAAATCTTTAGCTAGATAGAAAAGTTCTCCAATCCCCACCCAACCCAGAAGCCCAGCCAGCTTCACTGACCTTTCATCAGAACTCTCATTTAGTTCTGGAATTTTTTTTTGTTGCCACAGTGAAATTTTTTTTGTTGCCACCATTTAATTTTGTCTCTACCAAAAGATGATTGAAAATTGTATACCTCCTCAGAGAGATTGAGGCAAAGGATTGATTTAGTCTTGTATTTTTTCAAATTCTTCACCCCAGAAGAGTATTTTCATTTATTTTATAATGTCTTTCCATGTTCAGTATGTTAAAAAATCCTTTTATGGGTTTACATAAAATAGAGAATGGTTATTTATCCTTGTAACTTATTTTTAAAATTATCTTCATTTGCTCTATATCCTTAAATGGCTTGGCAGTTTAGAATCAACAACTGATATGAATAGATACTGTTATTAAATTCACTAGTTCTTCAATAACACTAGCAAATTCATTACAATGAATAAGTTTCTTAGTGCAGTAATTAGAGAGTTTGATATTGATTTCCTACAGTGTAATAATTGCTGGCATTTCTGTGACGAAAATAACCATTATATTTAGAAACTCTTTTTAATACCAAGTAGAAATATAAGCTTGAGACATAGACACATCTATTGTTATACCAGAAGTAGTTAACATTTTTTCCTTTACCACAATACAAAAATATAGGACTGTTCTTTTTTTAACTTACGGACTTGAATGCAGATGAGCATGCCTTTTCCTTCTCTTTTACTTTCAAAACGAAAGATATTTTTTATTATTACTGATACAGGGTTAGGATTCAACTGTTAATCATATGGAAATTTAAAGAGTAAAGACAACACTTGATCTCATCATCCAGAGACAATTATTGTTCATATTTATGTATATAATCCCTTGCAAACATTTATCTATGGTTGTGTTTTTAAATTTAATGCCTAAGAGTAGATCTGGCTGGTATGATAGCATTTGCTCATGCTTTCCAGGGACTGTTTTTTGTTAATTTTCCTGTTTTCAAATAAAATACTGTTTTTTGTAGAAAATTCAAGTGCCACAGGAGAGAAAGATCCATTTTCAATATAATCACTGCCACCACCAATCTCATTATCCAGGCATAAAAAGAGCTGCTGTCAACATCTGGGTGGTTATTCCTCCAGGATGCATTCTACATCTTTAGCCATATCTTTTAATGGCAGTGAATGCAGAGCACATTTTCATGTGGTTCTTACTTGCTATTTAATCAATCAATTATTAATGAGCACTTAAATTCTTTTCAGTTATTTTTACTATTTCAAGTTTCAGTGAACATTCTTATAACTTCACATTTGCTCCTTTATCAGTTTATCTCATTTTCTACCCTTACTTAATCTCAAAGTAGCAAACTCTTAACATGATTCAGGTGTTCTTACACCTTAGATGATATGGCATAAATACTTAACAATGCTTGAATACTTAGTCCCTATTGGGGTTCTAGGTCCTTTTCTCCTTGGTTTTCTTTCATGAGGAAGTCCACAGGGTCAGATGGGGTCATAAAACATCATCTAATGAGTAAGAGAGGGAACTAGGGCATTGCAACCCTGTGCTGTCAAACAAATGAGTATGTACTGAATATTTCCATTTGAATATAGTTCTAGAAAATGCAAACAAATCTATAGAGATAGAAAGTAGTTTATCAATTGCCTGGTGATGATTGTGGGATGGGGAGGAACACCCTAAGGATTAGGAAGGAGATGAAACTTTTGGAGGTGATCAGAATGTTCCTCATCTTGATTGTAATTATGATTTCATATGCATATACACATGCTAAAACTTAACAAATTATATACTTCAAACATGTGCAGTGTATTGTATGTGAGTTATAACTTGCTAAATATGTTTAAAACGACAAAAACCTTCACTGGGCAGTTTTCAGATGCAAAGAGCTGCTTATCTGTTATCTAATATTATATTTACATTTTGCTTTGCAGTTTTATAAAGTACTCTGATTACATTTTCCCATGTGATCCTTACAACAGCTTTCTGATATGCTAAGAAGGCATCATTGTCCCATTTTATAGATGAGAAAATTGAGATTCAGAAAAATTAACTTCCCCAAAATCAAAAAGCTACAAAGAATTGAACCTAAACTTTTACCTGGGCTGCAATGACTTCATTCTGTACACATTTCTATGACATTACGCTGTCACCAGAAACAGTTTTGGCCCCTCATTTTCATTATTTCTAATTTGATACCATGCATTAGGTAGTATAAAAATGTGAATTTATCAGTAAAGAAAGATCAATATAAAACATAAGAGGCTTTTATCCAAAATAATTGAAAGCAGTATCTCTAAGAGATACTTGTACACCTATGTTCATAACAATATTATTCACGATGGCCAAAAGGTAGAATCAACCCTAGTATCCATCTATAGATGAAAGGATAAACAAATTGTGGTACACACAGTGGAATTATTCAACCTTAAAAAGGATGAAGATTCTGAAACATGTTACCACATGCATGAACTTTGAAAATACTGTGCTAGGTAAAATAAGCCAAATACCATAATGATTCTACCTTCGTATGAGATATTTAGGGTAGCCAAAATAATAGAGACAGAAAGTGCAATGTTGGTTGCCAGGAGCTGGGGGAAGAGAGAATGGGGAATTATTGTAAAATAGATAAAAAGTTTTGATTTTGTAAGATGAAAATAGTTTTGAAAATGGATGGTAGTAATGGTTCACAGCAATGTGAATGTGATCACTGAACTGTATGCTTACAAATGGTCGAGATGGTAAATTTTATGTTTATGTTATGTGCATTTTATTATAATTTTTTAAAATTAAAAATAAGAGTTTTTTTATATAAATGCCTTGTATTTATATGGAAACTTGGTGACCTGGGACTCATATGTGATCTTATTGCAAATGAACAAAGCTTCAATTATTTATTTTGTCACAGTTCTCAAAAACGTGCTCCTGAGCCATGGTACAATCCTCTAGTAAACTTGGTGAACCTAACTGCAAACAGAGGTGGAATGAAATACAGCTGGCTAATACTCTCTGCCTGCGGCTGAGAATTCCATAATTTGGAGCCTTGCTGAGTTGGAAAAGCCAACTCTAAGTTGAATGAGAAGTCCATATTGCTGAGTTGGAAAAGTTAACTACTGTAGTTCATCAACTCGAACACAATTTTTAACTGCAAAGTATACCTCAAATTCATACATTTCTCTTCATTTCTATTTGCATCATTCTAATCCAGTTTTTCATCACTTTTTGGTGGAATATAATCACCGTTTCTGTTTTTCCCTCTTGCCTGCTTCTAGTTCATTTTCTACATAGCAGCCAAAAATCTTCTTTAAAAATACATTACATTGTATCAATTCACTGCTTGGTGGCTTTTCATTTCATGTAAGATATGATCGAAACATCTTACTGTGGTGTACAAGGTGCTGCACCATCTGGTTCCCGTGCAACAGCTGCCGCACTCTGCCTCTCTCAGCACCTCTTAGACCATGGGCTGGCTTTCATTTTTTTGAACATGCCAAGCTCCTGCTATGGCACATCTGCATATGCTACCCCATGCTTTAAAGACTCTTTCCTCCCCTTTTCAGAAGGGTGCGTCTTTGTTCTTTGGATCTCAAATACTGCTTCTTTTAGAAGTTTCTCCTGAATACTCTAACGTGGATCTCTCATTATCTCGATTCCTCTTTGTTTACTTCATGGCATTGAACAAAAGTTGTAATTACATCATTTAATTGTTGATTTACTTCTTTTTTTTTTCTATTTCCCATATTTGAATCTGAGCTCTTGGAGATCTGAGCAACTAATGGAGATTTGGATATAAAAAGAAATCAGTAAAAACCATAGAACGATTGGATGAATAAAAACAAAACATTGACCAGGCGTGCTGGCTCAGGCCTGTAATCCCAGCACTTTGGGAGGTCGGCTGGGGTGGATCACCTGAGGTCAGGAGTTCAAGACTAGCCTGGCCAACATGGTGAAACCCTGTCTCTACTAAAAGTACAAAAATTAGCTGGGTGTGGTGGCAGGAAACTGTATTCCCAGCTCCTCCAGGAGGCTGAGGCAGGAGAATTGCTTGAACCCTGGAGGTGGAGGTTGCAGTGAGCCAAGATTGCACCACTGTACTCCAGCCTGGGTGACAAGAGCGAGACACCATCTCAAGTAAAAAAAAAAAAAAAAAAAAAGAAAAAATTAAATATGACCTAAACATTTATTAATAGAGGAATAGTTTTTTTATGATACCATCCAATTGTTTAAAATAATTGGATTTCTATGTGCTGTACTTAAATGAAAAAAGCAGGTTGCATAACCATTCATTAATTACAGTGATATTTTATAAAATGTGTATACGCATGTGTGAGTATAATATATACATACATATGCGTATATGCACATACACATATATACCTGTGTGTGGTTCTGAAGGCATATAGAGCAAATTATTAACAAGGGTTACAGCCAGAGAAGAAAATAATATTATAGAAGTTGGGAATTGAATAATGAAATACTTTAGCTTTCTATTTTATTTACTTCTACTAGATAATGAATTTTTACTCCTACAAGCATATTCAGATTTTTTGTGTAATTCAAAAATACTTTTTTTTGTTTGATGCCTTTATTTACTATGCTACAAATTAACGTGGAAATTGAATAATCAAATCAGTGTGAAAGGTTACCAGAAGCAATATATGGTACAAATAAGGATATTATATGAAGAGATTAAATAATTAATATTAAGTATTATATGAAGACCTTAAACTGATGCTGCTAGATAAGAATAAATTTTCAATGTTTGGAATACTAAGGGAAAAAATCACATATTTTTGCTTCTTCAATGAGATAAGTTGCTTGCGATTGTCATGAGTTTTCAGATCTGAAACACTGATTTTTTATCCCAATAAAGAATAAATATATTTGAGAGTTTTACATTTTATTCAATAGTGCTGCAATTGATAATGAACACAGAGACAAGGCATCCGAAGATTTTACAACCAAGCACAGTTGTAAGCATTACATTTCTATATTTGATCAGCTCTGTCACACTTACTCAACTTTGTAAAACAAGGAAACAAAAAATTTTGTCTCTTTTTATGGGCTGGTTGGATCAATATGGTAAGAATGCATATGTCCTGTGTGTAACTGCAAATTCAAACAGAAAAGATGATTGCAGAAATTCAATAAGTGTTTTCCTGAAATAATGTTGAAAGGTTATTGAAAAATAAAGGCCAGAGGGAAACTCAAGAATTCCAGCCCACTTATGGTATTTAAAAATGTGCACTTTCTTACCTACAAAAGGCACAAGTGCAAGACAGCTTTAGCTTTTTAAAGAAGAACATCAGACAGCCTTGTGGACTTTTGCAGTATTGAACTTGAAGCCATTTCTTTTTGTAAGTTCTGCTTTCATCTTTGTTTCAGGTGATAGTAAGTGCTTCCAGAAAGCACTTACATATTGAGGCAACATGCAAATTAAGTCAACATGCAAATTAAGTCTTCCCCTCACCCCTGTGTCCCTGCCCGCCCCTCAATTCCTGATTGTGGGAGGAACAATTCCCTCCCTCACTCCATGGGCATCTGACTATAAAATAGGAGCTACTACTCTCTTGAAAGTATTAGGAGAAAATATTCTGCCCTCTCTCCTGTCACCCACAGAAGGAAGGCCTTATCTGAATGGATGAAGTTCGCCAGGGGGAGGATCACCACTGGCTCTAAGAATCTATGCACTCTACAGATTACATATAGTCTTTCCTTTTTTCCCTTCTGGAATACCTGGACTGTTGAGATGCTCTAAACCCTACTAGATAGGTAAATTCAGTACAGGGGAGAAACAGCAAAAAGCACATTTAGACCTAGCATCCAGACAGTGGACATTTTTTTTGCCACCAAAAATAAGCTTGACTGACCAACATAAAATAGACTCACTTCTCCCTATTCCTCTCACTAATTCTTCTGAAAACTTCTGGACCTTAAGTGTAAAACAAATGGAAGAAGACAATGAAAAGGTAAGAGATAAAGAAGAGCTGCAGGGACCTCTGGACCCAAAGAATAAAATGACAGTAAGTTTCCTGGTTTTCTTCTTGCCACATTTATCTCAGACTTGGAGATGGAGAAGTTGGCAACCTGGAAACATCAATAGGAGCAGGTAAAAAAGAAAAAAACCAGTTCTGTCTAGCTGAAGTACCAGGACAGAGGCAACCTAAGATAGAAAGCTTTTAGATAGCATCACCCTACCCCAAACAACATGGAAAAGTGGTGGCCCTACAAAAACCTCCATTCTCGAAGTCCAGGTAGGAGCCTAGGCTATACTTAATAAGATTATAATGAAGCACCCCTTGCCTCCCAATCCAGCCCAGTTATCAAAAAAGACAAGGTAGGGAACTGGTAATTTTATCACCACCCAGGAGTAATGAGCCCCACCACCCTATGGTATCACCGAAGGCCATGTGGAGATCCTGAACTTCCACCTCCTACTCAGTGGCAACAAAGCAGCTCTTGCCCTTTTTGTATCAGGGGAGGACAAGTCAGAAGCCTGACTCTTCACCACCAGTCAATGGGTAACAAGGCTTTTCTCTTCCCTCCTCCCATTCTGTGAGTGGAGGCCACATGGGGACCAGAAACAAGGTGTTCCTCTCCTTCCCAGCAAGTGTGGCATCAGTTGAGGTCTAATTGGGATCCTGGAACCCCACTGCCACTCAACAATAAAACATTCCTACCCCTGCCCTGGAGTGTCAAAGAAGGCTAAGTGTTTAACCTAAACTTTCACATCAACCTGGTAGTAGCAGTGTGGTGTCCCTGTCTTCCCCTGTTGTTGTGGTATAAGAGCAGACCTGATAAACAGAAAATATCAGTGAGATCCATTATCTCATAACATAATAATCAAATGCCCAGGTTTCAATAAAAAATTATACCAAGAACTAGGAATATCTTACAAGACTATCAATAAGTGCCAACACCAAGATGATGCAGATATTATAACTACCTCAACAAGGATTTTAAGGCAACTTTAATGAGCAGTTATAAATGTTTTAAACACATGAAATAATGGAAAGCCTCTGCAAAGTAATAGAAGAAATAAAGATGAACCAAATGGGAACTTTAGAACTGAGAAACAGAATAACTGAAATGAAGGCTCACTGGATGGGTTCAAGAGAAGAGTGACAAAGATACAGGAAAGAATCAGAATTTGGAGGTAGAATAATAGAAATTAATCAATCTGAACAACAGAGAAAAAATAAACTAGAACAACAAAAACCAAAACAGAACCTCAGGGACTTCTAGGATTATAACGAAAGATCTGATATAAGAGTTCCAGAAAGAGAAGAGAAAGAGGATAAGGCTGAAAAAGCATTCAAATTTGGTGAAAGATATAAAGATACAGGCCTAAGAAGCTGAGCATAGCCCAAAAAGGATAAGCTCATAGAAATCATGCCAGGATGCATCATAATCAAACTTTTGAAAAGTAAAGATAAAGAAAACCTCTTGAAAGCAGCAAGAAAGAAATGACGCCTTACATATGGTGGATAAACAGTTTGAATGACAGCTGATTTCTCATCAAAAATCAAGGAGGCCAGAAGGAAATGGCATAACTTTTTTCAAGTGCATAGAAGAAAAACAATCCACTCTGAATTTTATATCTGGTAAAATAATCCCTCAGAAATGAAAGGGAAAGAAAGACTTTATCAGACATATAAAAAGCAAAACAACTTGCTACTAAGAGACCTACTGCTCAAGAATGCCTAAAGGAAATTCTCCAAACCTTTGGACATATAAAAGAAGCAATCTTGAAACATCAGGAAGGTAAGAAGCAAAAATATGAGTAAATACATTAGGCTTTCCTTCTCTTGAGCTTTCTAAATTATTTTGGACAGTTGAATCAAAACATACAGTGTTGGAAAAAGAGACTATATATATTCAATTTTGTTCACTAGAATACTCTCTCTTGAGGCCTTCAGCCACCATGAAAATAGTCTGATTGTTCTATAGTCACCAGGCTTGAGGGAGCCCAAACAAAGACCCTGGACTACATGGAGAAAGAGATGCCTGGCCATGCCTCAGCTGCTCCAGCCACCATCAAAATGCAAATACATGAGAGACCCCAAGTCAGTGCTGCCCAACTGAGCTATTCCTGAAATCTTGATCTCCAGAATCTGTGAGATAGTAAAATGATTAGTGTCTAAGCTTCTAACTTTTGAGATGATTTGTTATACAGCAGTAGATAAGTAAGACAACATGTTTGATAGTCATTATGGAAAAGCAAATTAAAACCACAGTGATACATGTACACACATGTACTCAAGGAAAAAAAAAAACACAATGAGATACCAGTAGATACCCACTAGGATGATTACAATGGAACAGAGTGATAATTCCAAATGTTAGTGAGGATGTGGAACAATTACAACTTTCATACATTGACATAACCACTGTGAAAACCTGTTGAGCAGAGTTAAAGCATAATATATGCATACTTTTGAGCCAGCAATTCCATTCCCAACAGAAATATACATAGATTTCTATGCAAAAATACTCATAGCTGTATTAATAAAAGCCCCCACATGCAAGAATCCAAATGTCCATCAAAGGTAGAATGAATAAATACAGTTAATATAAAGAACTGCTACATGCAACAACTGAAGTGAATCTCATGATCATAAATAAATAAAAGTTTACCTTAAAGGGTAAAGCAAACTATTTACTTAAAAGCTGATATTTTGATCTTTGATTTCAGATTCTGTTTCTCAGTTGGCTCAGATGTGGAAAAAAGTCTTCCGTTCAAATATTCATTGCCTTTTTGGCTTAAGTCATAGATTGATGGATATTTGCCTTTGATCCACAAATCAGAATAACTTGTGTGGTTCAGACAGAATGAAATACATTTAATTAATTATAATTTTATGAACTTAGCACAAGAAAGACACCCACCAAACAAGGCTAAAAAATGCATAAAGTGAAAAATAGCTAAGGTTTAGTTAATGTAAGCTATGTGCTAGATGCACACTGTTGATCACATTCCTCATCAGTCAAGATCCTATGAGAAACGCAATTTACTCAGATGGTTTTAACTCAAGGGCCATTAATGAAGGGACTATTTACAGAGAACTGGGCAAAGATAAGAAAACCAAAAATAGATACTGAAGTTCCCAGGAGCTACAAAGGAGTGAAAGCCATTAATTCTGACACTTAAGCCTGAAGGACAAGAGGCAGAATAGTGATTCTGTGGCCCAGTGAAAACTGGCATTGTGGAGTAAAGGCCATGAGACAGAAAAGAAGAGGATTGAATCTAATGCCATAAAGTGGGTAGGGATCAGTCTTGAGGGACAGAGTAGTTTGAAGAAGGACAAAGATTGAATGGGACAGAGTCGAGAGGGGAGATGGCAAATGAAAGGAACCAAGACAAATGCATTAAAAGATTTATCTCAGTTTTCAAAAGCTATCTGGTAAGACAGAGTTCTTCTCATTTTAAAAGTAGAAGAAGTGAGAGTTACAATTGGTAAATAATTTGTTCAATTCTTAAGTCTACAGGCTTAATGATTACACTATTTCTGATGCCGAGTATATGCCCCCAAATATTTGTTTCAATAATTAATTGAGTGTAGGCTATATTGGATGTAATTAGGTGTGTGTTATCTTTATAATATAAGCTAATTAACTATAGTAATTATTAGTTAGTACAAAAGAGATGACTTTTCTCCCCTGAGATACCAAATGCCACTTAATTAGGATTAGAAAACAGGCCATGTTCAGGATTAGAGCAGAGGAGACAGATTCACTAGAAATGAAGAACTTGAAAAGGCAGGTTTTTCATCAGGCAGCCAGCAGAGAATAAGTCCTACCTGAATTGTTACAAATACTACTTCTCCTCCCACTTGCCCTGTGGTTCACATATACTGGCAATTTAGTATTCTGAACATGACAATTCAAGTCTCTGAATCCATGCTCTTTCACATGCTGCTACCTGACCTGAAATGCCTTTCCTCCCTTTCCGTTTCTAATCTAACTATCCCACTTGTTCTTCAAAGCCAACTTCAAAGCCATTTCTTCCATAAAGTCCTCCTGAAAGCAGAGAATATGTCTTATACTTCTATGTAACTCCTCATGCCTCATATATCACCTGAAATACGTAGGGTACTCCATTAGTATTTTTAAATGAATTAAATTGAAAATAAATGAGAACTGATTTCTAAAGATTACAAACTTTTGTGGAAGCAAGGTAGGGGGAAACAGAACTGAAATATGATAGGTATTAGAGGCAGATCAAAGTAATACAGACTAAAGATTGGCCAATATGGCACAGCCTAGAGCTGAGCTCCATTCCCCTTGCAGTTGCCCACAGTGCCATGTGAAGGCCTGCTCAGACAACACTACCCATGTCTCCCTGTGTAGCTTTCTGATTCTCTTGGAAGAAATATACACATATGTGTGTTGACCTGTCTCACTTTTAAATTTTATTCTTCCTTTTATAATTTATGGCTAAAATGAACTTGAATTAGTTTTATTATGAACGAACATACGTTATTCTTTCCCTAACAGAATGATTACATTTTAATAGAATCTTTTCATGAGTCATTATTCCTCTCAAATTTGAGTAGTCTTAAAATTTGTATTAAAAGATTTGCTCCCAACCCCTCTCAAGCCCACCTCCAGATTTATATGAAGTAGATCATTACGGTGTTAAGGCATTGTATAAAACATGGCAGAGGCTATTCATAAATGAATAATAGATGATTTCTGACACTAGGAAGTTTAGGCCATTGCGAGAAAGCTAAGAAAGATATATAACAATTAAGAGGTAGAATTTTTGAGGTCTAAAAGTAATTGCTAGGTGGTTGAGATGGGAGAACTCACTTCTGATTAAGGAGACTAGGAAGGGCTTCATGAAGAAAATAATGTATTTTAATTTTTATTCAATGCCGAGCCCTTGTGTCTATGAATCAAGGAGCAGACTGAAGGAGACTGATGGAATTTTTTGTATTTCTTTTAAAGGAATAAGGAAAAGAGTACAGTCGCTATTTAGGTGTCACTGAAGGAAACAGACATGCCATAGAGAGGTGATATATAACATTATCCAATTCAAGGGAAGCAGGATACTTACAGATCGCCCATTCCACCCAGGGCCACCATGTTGCACAACATCATGAGACACTATACATACCCTAGTGTATGTAAATGTAAAACAGTAAGGAGCCTTAAGGAGACTTTTTAGATTTTTTTCTGATCATTTCCCCATGAAATTTTAATACTATATATATAGTATGTCATAATACTACATATTATGTACTGTATGTAATCTGTGCTCTACACATAAAAGTTAAATTTTTATTTCCTTCCCCATGTGCAAATTGTCATCCTCTTGATGGGTCCTACCACCTGTGTTGAGAATGCATGTTGTAAAAGAAACACCCATTTGTATTACAGTAAACATCTTTCCTAGAACAATGTTGATGATTCTCCTGGAATGGAAAAAGCCCTGTTCCCCAATGCCACTTTGAACCTCAAGAGAGAGTCAACAGTAATTTAGGAATCCTATGCCCCATAAATTTGATTTTGGATAAGTTATTATTTCAATCTCAAATATTAGGTTAATTTAGCTGACATCTCTGTTTTGGTACCAGTACCATGCTGTTTTGGTTACTGGAGCCTTGTAGTATAATTTGAAGTCAGGTAGCATGGTGCCTCCAGCTTTGTTGTTTTGGCTTAGGATTGTCTTGACAATGCAGGCTCTTTTTTGGTTCCATATGAACTTTAAAGTAGTTTTTTCCAATTCTGTGAAGAAAGTCATTGGTAGCTTAATGGGGATGGCATTGAATCTAAATTACCTTGGGCAGCATGGCCTTTTTCACAATATTGATTCCATGAGCATGGAATGTTCTTCCATTTGTTTGTGTCCTCTTTTATTTCAGTGAGCAGTGGTTTGTAGTTCTCCTTGAAGAGGTCCTTGAAATCCCCTGTAAGTTGGATTCCTAGGTATTTTATTCTCTTTGAAGCACTTGTGAATGGGAGTTCACTCATGATTTGGCTCTCTGTTTGTCTGTTATTGGTGTATAAGAATGCTTGTGATTTTTGCACATTGATTTTGTAGCCTGAGACTTTGCTGAAGTTGCTCATCAGCTTAAGGAGATTTTGGGCTGAGACGATGGGGTTTTTAAAATAGACAATCATGTCATCTGCAAACAGGGACAATTTGAGTTCTTCTTTTCCTAATTGAATACCCTTTATTTCTTTCTCCTGCCTGCTTCCCCTGGCCAGAACTTCCAACACTATGTTGAATAGGAGTGGTGACAGAGGGCATCCCCGTCTTTTGCCAGTTTTCAAAGAGAATGCTTCCAGTTTTTGCCCATTCAGTATGATATT
>NW_012116411.1:296046-299968 GCF_000951035.1 Colobus angolensis palliatus
ACTGTGGTCTGAGAGACAGTTTGTTATAATTTCTGTTCTTTGACATTTGCTGAGGAGTGCTTTACTTCCAACTATGTGGTCAGTTTTGGAATAAGTGCGATGTGGTGCTGAGAAGAATGTATATTCTGTTGATTTGGGGTGGAGATGTCTATTAGGTCCACTTGGTGCAGAGCTGAGTTCAATTCAATTCCTAGATATCCTTGTTAATTTTCTTTCTTGTTGATCTGTCTAATGTTGACAGTGGGGTGTTAAAGTCTCCCATTATTATTGTATGGGAGTCTAAGTCTCTTTGTAGGTCTCTAAGGACTTTATGAATCTGGGTGCTCCTGTATTGGGTGCATATATATTTAGGATAATTAGCCCTTCTTGTTGAATTGATCCCTTTACTATCATGTAATGGCCTTCTTTGTCTCTTTTGATCTTTGTTGATTTAAAGTCTGTTTTATCAGAGACTAAGATGGCGACCCCTGCCTTTTTATGTTTTCCATTTTCTTGGTATATCTTCCTCCATCCCTTTATTTTGAGACTATGTATGTCTCTGCACGTGAGATGTGTCTCCTGAATACAGCACAGTGATGGGTCTTGACTTGTTATCTGATTTACCAGTCTGTGTCTTTTAATTGGAGCATTTAGCCCATTAATATTTAAGGTTAATATTGTTATTTGTGAATTTGATCCTGTCATTATGATGTTAGCTGGTAATTTTGCTCATTAGTTGATGCAGTTTATAGACCAATGGAACAGAACAGAGCCCTCAGAAGTAATACCACACATCTACAACCATCTGATCTTTGACAAACCTGACAAAAACAACAAATGGGGAAAGGATTCCCTGTTTAATAAATGGTGCTGGGAAAACTGGCTAGCCATATGTAGAAAGCTGAAACTGGATCTCTTCCTTATACCTTATACAAAAATTAATTCAAGATGGATTAGAGACTTAAATGTTAGACCTAGAACCATACAAACCCTAGAAGAAAACCTAGGCAATACCATTCAGGACATAGGCATGGGCAAAGACTTCATTCCTAAAACACCAAAAGCAATGGCAACAAAAGTCAAAATTGACAAATGGGATCTAATTATACTAAAGAGCTTCTGCACAGCAAAAGAAACTACCATCAGAGTGAACAGGCAACCTACAGAATGGGAGAACATTTTTGCAATCTATCCATCTGACAAAGGGCTAATATCCAGAATCTACAAAGAACTTAATCAAGTTTATAAGAAAAAACAAACAACCCCATCAAAAAGTGGGCAAAGGACATGAACAGACACTTCTCAAAAGAAGATATTTATGCAGCCAACAGACACATTGAAAAAATACTCATTATCACTGGCCATCAGAGAAATGCAAATCAAAACCACAATGAGATACCATCTCACACCAGTTAGAATGGCAATCATTAAAAAGTCAGGCAACAACAGGTGCTGGAGAGGATGTGGAAAAATAGGAACACTTTTACACTGTTGGTGGGACTGTAAACTAGTTCAACCATTGTGGAAGACAGTGTGGTGATTCCTCAAGGATCTAGAACTAGAAATACCATTTGACCCAGCCATCCCATTACTGGGTATATACCCAAAGGATTATAAATCATGCTGCTGTAAAGACACATGAACACGTATGTTTATTGTGGCAATATTCACAATAGCAAAGACTTGGAACCAACCCAAATGTCCATCAGTGAGGGCCTGGATTAAGAAAACGTAGCCCATATACACCAGGGAATACTATGCAGCCATAAGAAAAGGATGAGTTCATGTCCTTTGTAGAGACATGGATGCAGCTGGAAACCATCATTCTCAGCAAAGTATCGCAAGGACAAAAAACCAAACACCGCATGTTCTCACTCATAGGTGGGAACTGAACAATGAGAACACTTGGATACAGGAAGGGGAACATCACACACTAGGGCCTGTCGTGGAGTGGAGGGAGCGGGGAGGGATAACATTAGGAGATATACCAAATGTAAATGATGAATTAATGGGTGCAGCACATGTATACATATGTAACAAACCTACATGTTGTGCATATGTACCCTAGAACTTAAAGTATAATAAAAATTTAGTTGACATGTAAGTTACAGCACTAATAATAACAAAAACTCTTGCCAGATACCGAAAAGAATTTTCACATTTTTATAAGGCTAATAGAATTTGACTGAAAAGCCCTAAATCATCAGTCACATGAGGGTTTGCCTGTGTTGCAGACCTTAATGAAGGGCTAAGGTTTCTCATTTTCGGATTTCCCCCTTCAAATGATCTCCTTCACTTAATCATGCACAATAGTTAGCCCTTCCTGTTTCTGCATCTCCAGCACCCACGTATCCAAAGATTCATTAGTGTCTCAGTTCAAACACAAGCCTGAAGAACTGGCAAAGACTTTGAAATATTCTTTCTATTAAATTTCTTCATAGAAGATGTCAGCAAAGATTTGCTTTCACACTGATATAAACTACCTCCCAAATGCACTAAGGTCTTAGAAAGTGGAAGTAGTTATTGTTTATTATTGTTTTAAATAACATTTTCCCCACTATTGTGAGTCATATATCTTACAGGTATTTTAGTTTAAAATTGCAAAGACTTTATATGAGGTTGCTAGCCAGACGTTTTTTTCTTCCATTTCTCAAGTATTGTTCTTCATAATGGTAAACAACAGCAAAACACTTTCCCTTCTTTTAATGGAACAATCTGTCTTGACACTAAATTGGATGCTCAAGGGCCTATTTAAGCACGAGACTCAATGACCACTTTCAAGTTTATTAAATGTTAAGAAAATTCTCATGTAGAAAAGAAGTTTAGACCTTGAAACCCACAAGGTCCTATCTAACTCTTAAGATTCCAAAAAGAGTATTTTGTTTTGAATATACCAAGAACCTCAAAAGATGTCAGTGATCCAGTTCAGGTGACAAGCTAGAACCCTGATAAATATTTTCACTCCAGCTATTTTTCCCCTCAATGTTAGAGACCTGGTCTGTTCCATACCTATAAATCTTTTTTTGCTAGATTGTTACAATATTTGTCTCCAATGGGATGGGAGATTTTACATGTGAAGTTTAAAGGATCTCTCCACATTGTAAAAGGAACACAATAGTATCTAAAAAGCTCTGTTTCTTAGAACATCAAGTATTTCCTACAGGATAATTCCTTTCTCATCCCCAGAAGGCAGAGTTGATCCTATCACGCCAGGCTTTCAGTAAAATGTCAAAATTCCTTAGAACGACATACAATGTTGTCTCTAGTCTGACCCTATATATATTTATAACCTCATTTTAAGCTAACCTTTCTTTTACTTCTCTTATGTTCCTGAGCTTTTCTAAACGTAACATTTTCATTAATTTTTCTGCCTCTTTACATGTCACTTCCTCTGTCTAGAAGTTATTTACTTTCTCTTCCCGATGATGATCACTTCCTTAACAAGTTCTTTATATAAGTAGTCACTTTATTCTCTAATATCATCATACTTTGCACATATTTCTATAGCACTTCTCCCACTGATTTGCCCCCTTCTTTGTATGTAGGCTTGTCCCTGATCATAGGCGGTCCTTTTCTGAGAACGAGGAGGGTGTTAAGTCATAAAGTTAGCATTACATTATGCATTTATTAGGCTGAACTACATGAAACTGCTGAAATTTTGTCATTTTGGCCTATAAAAATGCCTCTAATTATTTATACTCTACCTCATTATACAAATACTTCTCAAAAACCAATTAAAAACACACTGAGGCAGATAGCATACTCACCAAGTATTCCATTTGTATACTTAGACTTTCTGACTCCACTGCTATTATGTGGGGCTTAGTCTGGTCAATGAAACATGGAAAAAGTAAACAGAAAGGCCGGGCGCGGTGGCTCAAGCCTGTAATCCCAGCACTTTGGGAGGCTGAGACGGGCGGATCACGAGGTCAGGAGATCGAGA
>NW_012116411.1:300018-419480 GCF_000951035.1 Colobus angolensis palliatus
CTCAAAAAAAAAAAAAAAAAAAGAATGCCACTTTGTGAGCAGAAACTACCACTGTTTAATAATTCTAGAAAAATCATTTTTTTAAAAAAAGCTGAATGACAAAAAATAATGATTCCTTATCTCAAGGAGTAACAATATTGGCTCTCAGTTTATAATCATTAAAAAAAAAAAAAAAAAAAAGTAAACAGAAGTATGCCACTTTCTAGCTGAAACAGTGAAAATGCCATGTGTATCTTTCCAAGCTCTCTGCTCTTGCTTTAATGACCAAAGAAACTGTATGTTCTAGACAGTGCAGCTACAGATGGTAAAACTAACTCGAATCACCAAGTGACATATGGAGTAGAGCCCTACACCGACCCCTAATGTATACAAGCAAGAAATAAACCATTACTGCATTAAGCTACTAAGTTTTCAGCTTTAATGTCTGGCAGTCTTACATATAATGAGTTAAAATACACAAAGAAATGAGGTAAAAGGAAATAAAAATAGGTAAATAAAGACAGGATAGGATTAAATCCAAAGTGTAAGCCATTATGTCTTCTATGTACTAAAGGTACATATTTGATTCTGAGCTTCCTGGTGGTCAAGTAAAAAGGAGAACCGTCATCTGTTGCAAAATGCAAAGACGCCATAAAACAAAAAAAATACTTATAACCATACTTTAAGTGCTCAATATATATTGATTGAATAAAATTTTATATCATTGTATGTGTGTTTATCACATTTTAGGAAAATAGAGCATAGAAATATTACCTCTAGAAAGATTAAAGAAAAAGAAAATGGGTCAGAGAAACTTCTTACCTATGTTTGGCTTTGGGTAACTCTACATCAATTACTTTTCTATATCCACAGATGTTAGCCTCAAATTTCAAAATAGTAGGTGATTCTGAATAAGATGATACTAATGAGGGAAACTATTCACTTTGAGCATGCATCTGTTATAAGCTCTTTTTAAAAATATTATTTAACTACATATCAACACACCCATGACAAAGGATTTTACATTAATAAGTTCTTAACTGGGAGACGAGAATAATACCTCCTCTAATTTTGTAAGAATCTTAAGGCATAGAGACTAACAGAAAGGTGTTAATAACTTTATTCTGCAAACTTTTAGTGTAACATAGTAATTACCTGAGCTGTTAGCTCTCTAGTTACATATTTCCATATTAACATGTAAAATTGTTATGTATAAATATAAGCATAGAAGCTTGTGAGATCATGGATCATTTTTATCTATACTTTTTGCAAAATATTCAATAACTGCATTATTTTTGTAATCTGAGAAATGCACTTTTGAAATACAAAGATTCAAACACTTTGGCATTTTTATTCAGTCTGTTCTCCATATTACCTATCCGCCCTCAGTTTACCCTCACTGATAACCTTGAACTGCTTATAAATATAATGGCCATTTGGAATTTCTCTGAAAAAAGAGATAGCATCTTATCATTTATTACCCTTTTACTACCTCTATAATATAAAGCTTATTTGAGGACAGAGATTGTCACAATAAATAAACCAGATCCGTACATGAAATACAACAACCTCAGCATTCCCACTGGCAAAATTCATAGAGAAGCCCACTCCTAGTTTTCTTCTTGATACTTCTGCTTCAACTAATATGCACCAGCATCTCAGCCCTGATCCTGCGATGTCCTTGTTTATTTAATATGATCTTGGGTCTGTTATATTGTCTCTCTTCTCACAGTCAAAATTTTCAAACACGTTTTCTGTGATTTTTATTCGTTACCCAAGCTATACTACTCATTTCCAGAAAGGTACCTCTACTTCTAATAATTTACCTTAAATAATGATATCAGTAATGTTTGCTTAAAATGGTATTTATTATAGAATTATTTACATTCTAAATTGCTAGCAGCTTTAACTTCAAAGTAATGTTTATCATGCCTTTTATTCTTGATAATTGTTTTATATATTTGAATCATTTATACCTTTTTTCTGTATTCAGACATAAGCATTCCAATTTCTGATCTGAGGATCCACAGACAATTGGCAGGACTGGTACATTGCTCATTTTTTTTCACCAGGTTATTCGGGTTTATATTTTGCTATTGAGTTACGTGAGTTCCTTATATATTTTGTATATTAACTCCATTATCAAATATAGGGCTTGCAAATATTTACTCCCGCTCCAGAAGCTGATTTTCTATGTTGTTGCTTCTTTTGCTGTGTTCAAGTTTTTTGGTTGGATGTAGTCCCACTTATTTATTTTTGCTTTTTGTTGCTTGTGCTTTTGGTGTCATCTGAGAAATCTACTGAAACTAATATTAAGGAACTTTCTTTTCCTGTGTTTTCTTCTAGAAATTTTATAGTTTTTGATCTTACATTTAAGTCTTTAATCCATTTTGAGTTAATTTTTGTATGGTATAAGACAAGGGTCCAGTTACACTCTTCTGTGGCTATCCAGTTTTCCCAGCACCATTTATTGAAGAAACTATCTTTTCTAAATTGTAAGTTCTTGGCATCTTTATCAAAAATCAATTGACTGGCTGGGCACCATGGCTCACACCTGTAATCCCAACACTTTGGGAGGCTGAGGCAGGTGGATCGCTTGAGATCAGGAGTTCAAGACCAATCTGGCCAACACAGTGAAACCCCATCTCTACTAAAAATACAAAAATGAGCCAGGTATGGTAGCGTGTGCCTGTAGTCCCAGCTACTTGGGAGGCTGAGGCACAAGAATCGTTTGAACCTGGGAGGCAGAGATTACAGTGAACTGAGATCGCACCACTGCACTCCAGCCTGGGCCACAGAGTGACACTGTATCTCAAAAAAATAAAATAAAATAAATTGGACATAAATGCATGAATTGATTTTGGGACTCTCTATTCCATCGGTCTATATGTCTGTGTTTATCCCAGTAACAGACTGTTTTGATTACCTCAGCTTTGTAATATAATTTGAAATCAGGTAGTATGATGTCTCCAGCTTATTTTCAATATTGCTTTGGTTATTTAAGCTATTTTGTGGTTCCATATACATTTTAGGATTTTTTTTTTATTTCTGTGAAAAATGCCATTGGAATTTTAATAGAGATTGCATTGAATCTGTAGAAATTTTTCTGAAGAAGACATACAAATGGCCAACAGGTGTATGTAAAGGTGCTCAACATCATTAATCATAAGGAAATGCAAGTTAAAACCACAATGATATATCACCTTACACCCATTAGGATGGGGCTATTATCAAAAAGACAAGCAATTTGCAAGTGTTTGCAAGGATATGGAGCAGAGGGAACCCTTTCAAACTCTTGATGGGAATGTAAATTGGCACTGCTATTATGGAAAAGGCTATAGAGGTTTCTCAAAATATTAAAAATAGAACTACCATACAATCCAGCAATCCCATTTTGGTGTATATATCAATAAAATCAGTATCTCAGAGAGATAATCGTACTCCCGTTTTCATTGCAGCATTATCCACAGTAGCCAAGATATAGAAACAACTTAAGTGTCCATTGATAGATGAATGGTAAAGGAAGTATGTGTGTGTGTGTGTGTGATGTGTGTCTTCCATACATCATATATGTATGACAGAATAATTAGCCATAAAAAGCAAGAAATCCTGGCATCCGTGACAACATGGATGAAGCTGAAGGACATTGTGCTAAGTGAAATAAACCAGATGTGTTTTAAAAAAACTATATGGTCTCACTTACATGTGGGATCGAAAAGAGAGGCAGAAAGTTGAATGGTGGTTGCTAAGGACTAGGGAACTGGGGAAATGGTGAGATGTTAGTCAAAGGAGGCAAACTTTCAGTTATAAGATGAATAAATTCTGGCATTATAATGTACACCATGGTGACTGTAGTTAGTAATTCTTTGTTGTTTACTTGAAATTTGGTAAGAGATTGTGAGGGTCCTCACCACACACACAGACACACACAAACACACAAAAGGTAACTATACGTCATGATGAATGTGTTGATTTGACTGTGGTAATCAGTACACAATGTATATGTGCAACAAATCATTACATTGTACACCTTGAATATATACAATTTTTATTTGCCAGTTAAATGTTTGTTAAAATTGAGATGAGAAACCCAAATAAGCTCACCTTTCTTATAAGACGTTTTTCCTCCAAAGTCAGAAGGGTGTCGTCAAAGCCAACATGCATTTAAGAAGTGTCCATGTTAATCCAAAGGAGGGCCACAAGCAGGTTTTTTAAAAGTCACTTCACATTTGAATGATCTGAAGCAATTTCTGCTAAAATCCTCATTTAACCATTTAGTTTAGTAATCCATATTTTCTTTTTTATACAGTTATAAATCATCAGCCTCCTGGTTTAGTTTTAATTACTGAAAATGGTTCAATAATCATAAATACAAAGTATCGTTTTCATGTATTAATGTTCCTGGGAATCGCCCTTGGTCAAAGGTGGTAGCTGACACCTAGTGGCTGATAAATGCCAGGAAATAAATGCCCAAAACCCTTGCCTCAATTTGTAAGTCTCTGAATCAATATATCAACTCTAGAGTTCCCTATGAAACTGACTGAACTGATTGTGGCAGCAGTGTGCTGGAGCCAGGTTGCACCTACTCACAAAACTTAACTTTCAAATATTCAGGAAAGGTACACTGTACTTAGTTACCAAAACATATGGGGGCTGGAATCTGACTTAGAAATTAGCTTACCCTCTTGAGCAAAGTTATTTAATCTCTCAGAGCCTCAGTTTGTCATTCAAAAACAGAATAATCCCTACCTCACGAGAAAATTGTAAGGATTAAGTAAGAAAGTTCCTGGTTTGAAATTAGTATTTGTTAAAGTAATATGCTAGCAAAACCAGTAACTGACCACAGGGTAAAAGTTTCAGCATGTTCAGTGAGCCTTGGCTATCTCTCTTTACAACACCCTTTTTTCCTATTTCCTTTGACATTTCCTTGGCTGGTAAGATCATGTGCTGGAAAAGAATATTGCTTAGAATCAAGACTTAAGTTTCAATCCAAGCTTTCAACCCATGATTTGGAATAATCTTTTATGGGTTATAATGACCTTAACTGCACAAGGTGGGCTATTTAATTTAAAGTCCCTTCAAGTTAAAAAATTCTATGATCATATATCTTTTCAATATTTTCCATAAACATGTCCATTGTGAATCTAGCTTGAACCTCTCTACTTCTGCCTTTTCCAACAAAACAGTTTCTTCCCAAGGAACCTATTGCAGTCTTTAAATATTCCAGTCACAGCTCGTAAGTGAGCCTGTGTAATAAAGGTTTAGAGAGAGATCTCTGAGAATGTTGTGATGCAAATTTCAACTTAAATTGCTTCCAGGGAAGCCATTGGCAAACAGATCTTTCTCTTCCTCAATTTCACAATCATGCACTGTGAA
Source organism: Colobus angolensis palliatus (assembly GCF_000951035.1). NCBI lineage: Eukaryota > Metazoa > Chordata > Mammalia > Primates > Cercopithecidae > Colobus > Colobus angolensis. Next base: position 305,374 of record NW_012116411.1, read on the forward strand.
CTAATTGGGTCTGATTTATTACGTGTCGCAACTGACCTTCCAGCTCACTGCTAAGCTATTAGGTTTGTCTTGAAGTCAGTAAACCTTGGGTCCCTCTGGTCCTCTATCTGGGCCTTCGGCATCATATGAGCATCATTCACCTTGATTGTCTCAGTCAATGACCTTTCCTTTTAACTCACTAGAGCGTCTGGGATGTTTTCTTTTTATCCCCTACAATGAAATAGCTTTCACTATTGAGACCTCAGAGCCTCAGATAAGAAACCAGTTAAGGTGCTTTAGGCCATTTTTTTATACTTCAAAAAAGATATTATTGCTGTAATATATTGTTTTCTTTCAACAATTTCCCCTGTGAGACTGCTGTGTACCTCTTGGTGCCTCTGATTATTCCTGATTTTGAATAGAAGCATTCTAAATTTAATACAAGAGCTATATACTGAAAGTCCAGGCCAGAGTCCAAGTGGCTTTGGAGACTGTATTTGTAAATTTAACTGGTACCTAAAATGTATCAAATGTTGCTTTTTGGTTATGACACCAATATTTTATTTTTTATATTTATTTCACAGCAGCGAAAATGCTATAATTCGCTTAAGGACAACATGGGAAGGAGGAAACAGCCTATTATTTTTAGTTATAGGCTGCATCCTGGATCTATGGGTTCTAGAAAGAGATTCTGAGGCCCAATCAAAGAAACTCCACGTGAGCCTGAAGCTCCTCATTGTTGGTTAAGCTTGGATGTATGTATATTAAGAGGAAAAAATTCAAAGACAGCTATAAAATAGAACTACCATTTGAGGAACAGGTACCTAAGAGCATCACAAGGCATACCTTACGCTGCACATATAAGTGCTGTCCAGCCATGCTTTTTGAGGCAAAGAACTTCACTAGCTAACAGGCTCTTTATTAATTCCAGAGTGCCCAGTAGACTGGTAGCATCTGGAAAGCAGTTGAAGATGTAGCACTGATTAGAACAAACTTGGTGTTAACGAAAGGCTATAGCAACAAAGTTTTATGTGCAGGCCTTCATGGCAGAAGACCTATGTTTTTGCTGAGTGATGTCTAATAGACAAGGAGTCTGTGAAATTATGAAGGTGGTCCTGATGTCTACTGGCACAGAGCTAGGGGCTTACCCAATCCCTCCTTGTGGCCTCTGCAGTACTATCCAAAAGTCACACCTTTGTGTTGTATTGATGTAAACCAATGTAAAGCAATCCAAAACAGAATAATTCTTGCTTCTTTTGGTCTTTGTTGTTCCAATTCTGGTGCCAATATTCATCAGCACTATGATTCAGGGCAAGTTCCTTCAACTTTCTAAGCCTTGCTTTCTTCATCGACAGATACAGGTTGAGCATAACTCATTCCAAAATGCTTGGGATCAGAAGTGTTTCAGATTTTGGACTTTTTTCAAATTTTTGCATATGCATAATGAGATATCTTAGAGATGGGACCCAAATGTAAACACAGAATTTATTTATATTTAATAAATACATTATATGCATAACCTGAAGGTAATTTTATACAATATTTTTAATAATTTTGTGCATGACTGTGACCTGTCACATAAGATCAGGTGTGGAATTTTCTACTTGTGGTGTCATGTCCGCACTCAAAAAGTTTTGGATTTTGGAGCCTTTTAGAGTTTGGATGTTTAGATTAGGGGTGCTCAACCTGTATATGTACCTTATGGGGTCATTGTAGGGATTAAATTGAATTAAAGTACTTGAAATATAATGTGTGTTTAATAAATGGCAACTGTCATTGCTATTAGGATAATGATGAAAATGATAATAGAAATACTGACTTTTGAACAAATACTTATTACAGAGTTTAGTACATAGTAAAAACTTAATGTTCATTTCCTTTCCTTTCCATTTTGAGATTACTTCATGTCAAATATTTACACTGCAGTCTACATACAGGTCTTCTCCCTGAAGCCTCCAAGAAAAATGTCCTGCATTTTTCTCTTTAAGAGTGATCAAACATCTTCTCTTCACAAGATACTCTACTGTGCTGTGTCAAGAAGTGGGAGAAAAAATGGCGTTTGGATTCAGAATAGCTGGACTTTTTTTCTCTCGCTACTCTTCAAGTATTAATAAGCATCTGTGTTAATCATTTTTCTCTTATATTCAAAGACCATTAATTGCCCCAAAGTTCCTGAATCTTATTCCATTCCAAAGTATTATATAACGAGAGTAGCTACCATTTGAGAACATTTACAGTGTTTCTGTACTATCTCATTTAAAGCTTATGATTTTATGATATGATCATTACTGCCATTCTCATTTAATACATGAAAAATGGCTAATAAAAGTAAAATAAAACTAGCCTAAGGTCACATAGCCAATATATAACAAGAATTGGGATTTAAACTTATGCCTGACCCTAACTAAAGACTTTGCTTTCATCAATTATGCTGTTCAACTTCCTTAGCAAAGATAGAATCTCTAGGAAAGTTGGTTATCTTAGTGAACCAAATGTCAACTTCTTCGTTAAAGTAGGAAGTATACACAATGTAAAAATGATAAATCAGTTGACTTCTTTTTTTTTTACAACCTTGGTGTTCCATGAGAAAACTAAACTCATCAATCTTCTTCCCAACTAATCTTTTCAACATTAATCATTCTCTACAGTAAATTAGAAACTAGGAATTAATTTAATGAGTTTTTCTTCCTAATGACATAAACCTCATATCATTGTGCTTTCCAAATCAAATCATCATCTAAGTAATCAAAGGACGTGAACTGCAGCCCTCTCTGATACTCAGTTAAATGTACAATTGAACAATTAAAACTTCTCACTGAAGTGGATACTTTTCATTCTTGGAAAACAGTATGTTTTAACATAGCCAGAGGTCTCATTTCCTTAGCAATGTAAGGATGTTTGTTTCTTGTCATGTGTTACCTGAGCCACAAAACACACGCTGCCAATATAACATGTGACTTGTGTACATTTTTAAATACACAATTATAATTTTCAATGAGCCATGTACAAGAGATGTATTGATTCATGTCATTTGCATAAAATGTCAGTCATATTGTCAGCTAGTTTATCCTTTTGCTGTCCTTGAAGCAGAGCACAGAATGCTAAATCCCACAGTGTCATTAGTAATGCCACTCAGAATAAGAGTCACTCACTTTTAACTAAAAGAATGAAAAATTGAATTACCCCTGATTTGTCAAATTATTTCACAGAGTAATGATACCATTAATAAATCAAATTAGTCCTGCAAAGGGACCAGAATTCCCACCATAACATTTACAGGCAAATCATTATATTTGCGGAGGTAGAAAATTAAACCAAAAGGTTCGGATACTTTTAAGTAAATTAGCACTTGAAAGAATAACTTTATTCTTTCCAGTCAATGTACATCATTTGGTTTATTTGTTTCAATATGTACTCTAGACAAGATCCCTTTTTCATAAGGAGAATGTCAGAACAGTTAAAAAAAAATTCCGAGTTGTTGCTATGCTAAAGGACGTGTAATTTACAAAGTTTACAGAAGAGGTTGAATTATGATGATGAGAGGTTGAAACATATGAGGAATGGTTGAGAAAATTGGATTTATTTAGCCTCATGAAAATTCAGCAGAGGACGTGCTAGATACTTTAATTTATTTGAAACTGTCATATAGAAATGGATTAATAAACCAAACAAAGGTAAATGGGTAGAAGACACAGGAGGTAGATTTCAGCTCACCATAAGAGAAGATTTTGTAAATGTTAGAGCTGTGCATTACTATCTAATCTGGATATCATTGGGAATATTCAAGCACAGTTAAGTATACCATAGAGGATACAAAGTATTTTATGTAAGAAGAAAACTAGGTAAATGGCCAGCGATGTCTTTCAATCCTTAACGTGTCTATTCTAGAGAATAAGAAAACAAAGACATGAAATTACCCAAAAATAATTTTGAAAAAAAAACCAGACTAACAAATATGAAACAAAAATTCAAATTGAGTAGAAAATATTGTCATAGGCTGGGTTCCTCCAGAAGCTGATTCTAACACTGAGTTCAGTTTGCTGCATGTTTACTAAAGAGTTGCCTTAGGGACAGTCCCTGTAAAAGGGACAGAAAGGAAATAGGTTTGAGTAGAGAGAGAAGTCGAGTTGTGTGGCAGGACCAATGACAGCCTCAGCCTACTCCAAAAGTTGCTCTGGAGCTAAAATACTCCTTCAGAATTGTCCTGACTCGGGTCAAGAGAGCCAAGTCTTTACACATTTTTATAAATCATCCATTCTATATGAGCAACCCCAAGAAGGAATGCAACCCTGGGCAAAGTGAGTCTCTGCAGCTGAAGCAGAACCTAGAATAGCTGACAGCTAAAACACTAGTGAACCAATCTCATGATTTTTCCTCTTCTGTCAGCTGGTCATATGGTGTGATTTGATGGAGAGGCACTAAGTAAGAGTGAGAGATTAAGTGTGGGTCTTCAGCTAGCTAACAGATGACTCATACTCGATTCTTTGTTGTTGTTGTTGTTGTTGAGACAGAGTATTGCTGTGTCATTCAGGCTAGTGTGTGGTGGCACCATCACAGCTCACTACAGCCTTGAAATCCCAGACTCAAGCAGTTCTCCCACCTCAGCCTCCCAAGTAGCTGGGTACTACAGGTATGTGCCACCATGGCTGCCTATTTTTTTTTTATTTTTTGTAGAGACAGGGTTTCATTGTATTGCCCAGGCTAGTCTTAAACTCCTAGGCTCAAGCAATCCTGTCTCAGCCTCCCAAAGTACTGGCATTACAGGTGTGAGCCACCATGCCTGGCCTCAATTCTTGTTTCAACACTTTCATTTTAAAATGGATAGTTGCTGGACCCAACTGGCTTTATAACTTGGTGAGTCTGATAAGAGAACCTAGCTAACGATGGGCAGTTGGGGCTGTAAGGTCATTTGGTACCCCATGGTCAAGTGCTCTGCCTCTACATGGGCTCAGTAGCACACATGGAGCTGTTCGGTAAAAGATATTGAAGTCTCTGCTATAAATAGCGTTGGCCTTGCCCTAGAAGTCTGTATTGTGAATATCTCTTTGAGGCTTTCATAAATTCCACATGGTATCTTTTCCCACACTGATACTTATAATACTATAGGGTGAGCCTGGTCATCTGTTCCAAGTGGCAAGGCTGCTTTCATCATAGCCTGGCCTGGCTATAGAGCCCTTTCCTGTTTGGGGCCCCACTTGAAGCTTCCATATCTCTTGGCATATGGGTCAACACAGTATTCCCAATTGTTGAATATACTGCCGTCAGAACCTGAAGAGACCTACCAAGCCTTGTGCTTCTGTTTTTGTGTTGGAAGGTACAAGATGCAACAGTTTGTTTTTTACTTTATATAGGATGTTCTGGAATGTCCATGACCACTGGACCGCTAAAATTACACTGATGGAAAATATCCCTGAGCCTTTCTGGGATTTATCTTCTATCCTCTGAAGCATATGTGTCTTAACAAGGCCTCTAATACTCTAGCCACTTCTTGTTCATCTTGACCAATTACCATGATATCATTGATACAGTGGGTCAACATGGTTTTCTGCAAGAGGTTTAGAGTGTCCAAACCTCTTCATATTGTATTATGATAGCAAATGGGAAAATTGATTTAATCCTGGAACTACACTGTAAATAGATAGTGTTGTATGAATTCAAACTATTTCGGATCCCTTACTCTGATAGTAATGAAAAAGAATACATTTGATAATGGAATGGCTATATTTCCACTATCCGGGGCTATTTTAATCTGCTCAAGCAAAGATATTTCATCTAACATAGTGGCTGTGGATGCAATCAGAGTTACTCCTTGGTTAAGTCTGCCATAATCTCATCCCATTTTCCAAGATTCTTTCATCTTGTTCAGGGGCTAGAGTGTTGAATTAAGCAGAGAAATGGCAGGGACCACCAACTCTCCACTCTGGTATAATGACTCTAATTTCTGCCAACCTCATGGGATATGGTGTTATTTTTTTTGTTTGCTCACTTGGATGGGAGTTTTGCAGTATCAGAGGCTTCCACTTAGAATTTCACACTATGACAGATTTCACTCCAGAGATCCAATGTAAGCGTTATGCTGTTACTCAGCTTGTCTTATCTGGGATCAGAGAAATGATCACTAGGTGGGCCCATGCACCCAGTAGACTCCTTTGATCCAGTTTATGTACTCCCATTTTAACAAGTCATGATGACATTTTAGGCCTCCATGTATCAGTACAACTCAGACTCTATATCCATCATTTCATACAATATTTGGCTTTTTACCTTCCATAGTGCACAGTTAACCTAGCATATAGTTGGATCTTTTTTGTTAATCTAATCTGAAAGACTGTCTTTTTTAAAAAAAATTGATGCATTTAGACCATTTTCATTTAATGTAATGATATTCTTGGATTTTGGTCTACCATTTTTTTGTTTGTTTTTCTTCATCCTTTTGTCTTTCATCTTTCTGTTTCCTCTTTCTTGATTTGTTGTGGATTACTTGAATATGTTTTAGTATTCTATTTTACTTTAATTGGCTTTTTGATTTTATGTCTTCCTTTAGTTTATGTTGGTGATTGCTATAGGGATTTCTCTCTATATATACATACATTTTTTTCAGTCTACTTAAAGTTAATATTTTATCTCTTCCAGTGAAATATAGAATCTTCATAGCCATGTATGTCTCTTTACCCTACCTTCTTTATTTTGTAGTTATCATAGATTATGTATGACAGAGTGAGGAGGACGAAGAGAAAAACAGGAAAGAGGAAAGAACATGGATAAAAAAGTAAGAAACTAAAGAAGGCTAGGCAAAAAGGAACAGTGAAAAAAGTACCTACCTCCTTAATATTTATAAGTTGCACTAACGGAAGAACAAGTTCAATTTTTAGTTTGTTTTAATGTACTGAGGTTTTAAATACAATTTAAAGCTCTTATTTCCATTTCTTATATCAAATATAACAATATCTCCACTAAATATGTTTTTTATTTCATTCACCAATATTTCTCTTTTGTAATGTTGGCCTTGGAGGCTGACAAGATAAGGGGTGTGCTTTGGAGAACATCTATGCAGTTAAGATCAGGAAAACCCACTGAAATTGTCTGAAACCCGTCAGATAATTTTATAATTTCTTTATTTTAACAGTCATGCATATTTTTAAAAACTAAAGCAAAAAGGGTATTTTATGTACATACTATTTACTATTTCTGTTCTTCCTTCATTCTGAAATTTCAAGTTTCCTTTTGATATCTTTCTGCCCACACAACTTCCTTCTTTCAGGGAAGGTTTGCTGGAGACAAATTCTGTTCATTTTATTTCATCCCAGAATGTCCTATTTCTTCTTCGTTTCTGAACGTTGTTTTCTTTAAATAGAGAATTCTGGGTAGTCGTGTTTGTTTCTCTCAGCCCTTTATAGTTCCACTGTTTTTGGCCCCCATTATTTCTGATGAACAGTCCGAGGTCATTCAAATTGGTATTCCCTTATATGTACTGTGTTGCTTTCTTCTGTCTGATTTCAATATTTTTTCTCATATTTAATTTCCATTACTTTGATTATAATGTATCAGCATGTATTTTTATTTGAATTTATCATGTTTAGGTTTTGCCAGATTCCTTGAATCTTTTTAATTATGTCTTTCATACAGCTTTGGAAATCTTAAGCCATTATTTCTAAAAATAAGTTTTCTGCACTGATCTCTCTCTTCTTTCTCTAGAACTTCACTAACATGGATATTAACTTTCCAGTATTCTTTCAAATTGGAAAATTTCAACTGGTCTATCTTCAAGTTGATTTTTTCCTCTTTTTTTTTTTTCCCCCCTGAGATGAAGTCTCACTCTTTCGCCCAGCCTGGAGTGCAATAGCATGATCTTGACTCACTGCAACCTCTGCCTCCTGTGTTCAAGTGATTCTTCTGCCCCAGCCTCCCAAGTAGCTGGGATTACAGGTGCGTGACATCATGCCTGGCTAATGTTTGTATTTTTAGTAGAGATGAGGTTTCACCATGTTGGTCAGGCTGATCTCGAACTCCTGACCTTGTGATCCGCCCGCCTCTGCCTCCCAAAGTGCTGGGATTACAGGCGTGAGGCACCACGCCTGGCCAATTTTTTCCTCTCTTATATCCATTTGGCAAGTGAGCCATTAAAGAGATTTTGGAAATTTTCCATTATTGTATTTTTTAGTTCTATGATTTTCATTTGTTACTTTTTAATTGTTACTACGTCTTTATTGAGAATATCTGTCTTCTCATTTGTTTCAAGAATATTCACGCTTATTTCACAAAACATAGCTACAATTCTTGTTTTAAAATGTGGTAATTCCAGTATGTGGGTCATCTCAGGGTTAGCATCTGTGAATTTTATAGAATCCTTGAGTTTTGTTGAGATTGATCTTTTTTGGTATGTCACATAATTTTTAATTGTATTTAACTTTATGAATATTATAAAGGTTTTGTCATATTCCTGAGAATGTTGGCATTTTGTTTTAGCAACAACCAATCTCATTAAGGTTAGGTGCAAGTATTAATCTGTCTTCTATGGTCTATAGTTTAGATATCAGTTTAGTTGTCAAAACTTTTGCAGTGTTAATTGTGCCATCTAGGATCTGGTCTGTGATTTAGACTACAGTATACCTCAAGTCAGTGCCATGCATGTGCAAATCAGGGAGTGAGCCTGGGAACTTATATATAGTAGAAATGTGTTTTCTCCAATTTAATTGGAACTTCAATCCCAAAAATTGAAGTTTGAAAAATTTATGAATAAGTATTTGTAAAACTTACAAAAAATATTGGGTACTACTAAATCATTATTATTCTGACAAATTAGAGTCATGGTGCTTAAGAAAACTGAAAACTAAGAGCAAGAAACATTCAATAGTTTTTTCTTATTTGGCTATTTTTACTCCGTTGGTTTTGAATTATCCTGTAGTTTCAGTTCTTTTCATGCATTAAATGATTTTACCAATTTTTTTTATATAACAAAGATTTTAAGTGTCCTGGTTTGACAAATGATTCACTTGACCTATTTATGAACAAATACAATTGTTTGGCATTTCTGCTGCAAACTGTAAAGATCTCGAGTTTTCTATATTATTTTTCATACTAAGTGAAATGACTCCTTAAATGTTAAGTATCTTAGTCTTGTTTGAGAATAAATTGCTTCTCAGCAAAAATGATTTTAACACCCATATTTCATAATAAATTACACAATAGCATTTATATGCTCTATACACAGCTTACAAATTTTTAAGTGCATTATAATAAGCAGGAACACTGACCCTAATACTATCGTTGATGATGCATTAAATTGGTTTTTGTAATTCCTACCTTTTCAGATTCCCTTAAATATCTTCATCTTGATACTGAAATTTAACTTTTAAAAACTTTTATTCTGCCTCTGTCATCTGAGCAAAATACTTCACCTGTCTATGCTTTAGCTTCTCTGCTCTAAAATTGGAAAAGCCCCCACCAGTTTAGATGACTGTTGCTAAGACTGAGGATAAAATATCTGTAAAATTAACAGGCACAGTAATTTGTAGTTATTAGTCCTTGAAATACATTATCATTTCTCCATATTACCATATCTTCTCATTATTAAATCCACCCACTGTTAATAGATGACATTTGTGGCTACTTGTATCCAGGGCTTGGCCAAGTATGACCCATGTGGTCCTATCATCTATGTGCTCTTAGTGTAATCCTCCAGTGTTCTCCCTTTAAAATGTATGGGTGAACAATGCTACCCACTGTGTCAGTTTCTAATGATCGGTTCAGTATACTAGAAAGGCTGTAATGACAAGCTTGTATTGATGACATTACAAGGCTACAATGACTCAAAGGGATAAGTAACTTACTTTTCAGGGATGTGAAGAGAATTCATAAATTTAATATATATTTCCTGAGATCCAACTGTATACCAAGAACTGGGCTAAGATCTGGAAATCAAAAGGAAGAAAAAAATGTATCCCCAGATTTGTGGAGAAATCAGAAATCCCTGAAGGAGATTGCAAGTTATTTCAGGATAGCTATTTCATTTTACTTATCTTACTGTTATCTGCATTTAGCAGATTTTCTGACATAAGGTTATAAGTACTTCTTGTTCAATGTATGCATGAACTATCAATTGGAATATGGTTCTAATAGTGCTGTGATGGAAGTATGCCTTTTAGTTACAAATCACCAGGCAAACTGTTATCTATCAATCATACCAGATTCCTATATAATCTCTTCAGGAAAACAGCACCACCTTCGAGCTCTTGTAGCCTTTTTTATATTCATTCCAATATCTATTCAAAAAATATGCATTGGATAATTACTACGTTGTATTATAAGTATTTTATTATGTGTCTGTTTCACTCTTTCCCAATAAATGTCCTTCTACTACTTCACCCTCCCAGCCTCCACCAGCAGGGCTAGGACTGACTCTCAGTCCTCTCACACACACACTCTCTCTCTCGGCTAAGAAAATAACAGGTACTTCATAGAAAGTACATGGATGTTGAAGTTTTCAGTTAGCTTTCAAGGCTACATTTTGTTTTCAGGTAACATCTTTAAGACATACTGGACCTACTTCTAATCTAAACTGAGAGGCCCAGGTCCCCGTACATTCTCATCTAAATTTCTGATTTCCCAACTGAAATCTCTCCTTTCTCATTTCTATGTCCTTCTTGCCACCCTAAGATAGGAGACAAATAGATACACATTAAGTAGGGCTTAATACTACTATACCAACCTATTTTAAAGATGTGTTTTAATTTTTAAAATTTATGTAAATATTTTTTAGAGTCACATTTTCTACAAAAAATCTATAATCCAACAGGAAAGAGTAAAACATCTCTGCTATACTCATGGACAGGAACTCAGAACCACTTGGCTGCTCTCAGCCCCATGGCAATATATCTATGAAACCCTATGGAACACAATTTGAAAACCGTCACTCTAAAGAAATACTACTGCTTGTCATCAGCTGTGAAGAATGTCCTGTGGAATAGTACCTGGGCAGTCTGTATTTTCTTCAGTGCCTCCTGTTTTCTCTTATGTAAAAACCTCATCAGAACAGGATGCTATCATTAAACCCAACAAAAATAAACAATTTTGTTATTTGTTACATTTTGATCAAAATAGTGAGAGTCAAAGGCTTGATATACAAAAAGAAAATAATTAATGATCCTATCTGGCTTGAAAGCAGCTGTACTTCTAGCAATTCCTACGAAGTCTCATGGATTTCAGGGAGGGGCACACTGCTGTAAAAAATTTGCTTAAGCCTCTTTGCTTGATAATGGTTTTTGCAAATATAGTTGAGTGAGATTCTATAAATCCCAGTCGTGTCTATTCTCTTTCCAATTCCTTGTTTCAATCCACATAGCTCAGAGTTCTCTCCTTTAAGTGCTCTACAGAAATACATAAATACAGAGTAGAGACATGTTAAGCCCCATTGTCTAAGGTGATGATAGAAAATAAGTGAGATTAAACTTAAAATGTGAATAAAAATATTACATATTTAGAAGTGTTTTAATCTTTTTAATATCTCTGACCAAGACTTGTTATAGGACCAGTGAAAAGTTAGAGAAAGATTGTTTTTTGATGTCCTCTATAATTCAGAATTCAATTTCAACCACTGTTTCCCTTCCTACTCACTCCTTTCTTGACTCCATGTTGGCCCATTTCCTAGGATTGAGTTTCTTTCTTACTTACTACTCCTGTTTTGATTTCCTGGGAATGGAGCTATGTAAATGCAACTTCAAGTCAGCTCCCAAGGATTACCTCCCTTTCCAATCATATTCAACGCCTAACCTCTCCTATACACACATTCTGGCTCTGGCCATTCAGTTAGATAGCTTTACTAATTCATTAAGTTATGAATTCTTATGCTGTATGCACTTCTCTTTTTTTTTTTTTTTTTCTTTTTTGAGACGGATTCTCACTCTATCACCAGGCTGGAGTGCAGTGGCACAATCTTGGCTCACTGCAACCTCCACCTCCCAGGTTCAAGTGATTCTCCTGCCTCAGTCTCCTGAGTAGCTGGGACTACAGGCTCACACCACCACTCCCAGCTAATTTTTGTATTTTTACTAGAGATGGGGTTTCACCATGTTGGCCAGGAATGCACTTTTCTTTAACATGTTATACTTAACAAGATGTTTATTAAAGTTATATTATAAACAAACAAATATAAAACAAAACACCAAAAAGAAAAATATCCACGAACACCAAACATTTGGAAAAAGTGTTTATATTAATATATCTTACAGGGAACAAGATTTGGGAGGAGAAAGTTTGTGTAGCTGAGGATACTGATAAGAATCACTCAGAATGGTTGAATAGACTGTCTCCTGCTTTGGCACAAAATTGTATGTATGTGTTTGCAGGGGAGGGTAGGAAAAGAAGGAAGATAGCTAGAAAAGTATTCAGAGATGATGATTTGACCTTTATGTTCAACCCAGCAACTTTTTTTTTTTTTTTTAAATAAAGGCTACCCACTACTTTTCTGATGAGACAATTCCATATTACTCTACGACCCTAGGCATTCCATCATGCCTGGATTTCTCTTACTATGTTCATAATTGCCTAACTGGTTTCTCTAGGCAAGAGAATGAAGATGACTCCACCCCAGTGCCTTCTCAAGAATTAGTCTGTTAGTTTTTCTAGGCTCTGCTCCTCATGGCCCCACTTACTGTGACCTCCTGGACACCTATCTTGTACTGACCTCAATATGAGTAACTCAGCAGCCTCCTATAACCATGTCAAAAGTTTTTACACATAATATAAATGTTTCTGTTCTCCAGTGTTGAGGCAGGCCATGAAACATATTCAGCATTGTTATTTAAAGTTCATCATGGCCCAATTCTCTGGTAAGAGTGGGGTGGGAAAATTCAGAGCATGAAAAGGTTACTAGCAATTTTATAATTAGGAAAGCTCATTTATATAATAAATCTGGAGGATAAGTGTAAAACTCATCCATAGAATAAGTTATATCATGACAAGACAGTGCACTGAATAACCATAGTCTACATAAACTATGCTATCCTAGATAATAATATAGTTTTTTCTATTAGGATAGAAGTTATTATGAGCCATAATGTCCTAAGTATTATTTTTGTTTGTTTGTGGACTTATCCACAAAAGAGGAATACTTGAACCAAAAGAAAGTGCAACGTTATATGTCATTCCAATATGAATCTTGTCTTAGACTAAAGTTGATTTGCCATGTCTAGCTTGTGAGAAGTCGACTACACAGCAAGGAATGGGTCTATGATAATATAAAGGAGGCAAATAAGTAGTAGAATGCATGATGGAATTTCTGCTCAAAGACAGTTAAATAGGAAGGTCTCTTCTATAATCTCTTTGATCAAAACTGAATGTACTCAAATAACTTTATGGTACTGACACAATGGAAAGAGGAAATTGGTAATCTTAATTAGGAAAGACTAAAATAGAAATGGTCTAAAAGTGTTACTCTGGAAATAGAAACCCAAGTGGAGAGTGGGAGAGACAATGTTTTTATAGGTATAAAATATAAATTTTGAATTTTTTGCCATGCCCATGCACACGTAACAGAATTTAAAAATATTTAAAATAATGATGTAATTGAAGACTTGAAAAGAAAAACAATGCCCTGGTTTAATTCTAAAATTCTAGCGGTAACATTTACTATGATACTTAACATATTTTCAGCACTGGAAAGATCTTAAAGGCAGAATTATATATTTGCTACTAAATTTATAAATGCTATGATAAATAGTCATTTAACAAATACTTAGTAGATACCTACCATGTAACACGCATTGAAAAAACACAGCAATATATAAGGATGTGTACAAAGATTAACAATAGCAATGTTCATTGCAAAGTTATTTACAACTACAAAATCTGGCAACAGTCAAAAGACCAAAAACGATTAGATGTTTACAAAGACCTATTTTTCTGTTTTATACACATATACATATATATAATATACATGTATTTATAAATTCCTTTTTAAAAACATGTATGAGTTTGGGAGGCTGAGGCGGTGGATCACCTGAGTTCAGGAATTCGATACCAACCCGGCCTATGTGGCAAAATCCCATCTCTACTAAAAAAATTAAAAAAGGAAAAAGAATACACGAATTAGCCAGGCATGGTGACACGTGGCTATGGTCCCAGCACCTCGGGAGGCTGAGGCAGGAGAATTGCTTAAACCTGGGAGGCGGAGGTTGCAGTAGAGTGAGACTTTGTCTCAATAAAATAAAATATATATAACTTTTGCATATTTTCTTTTACAAAATATGAACAAATTCCATAATTATTTCTATCATTTAAATATAAATGCATTCTATCACAATTATATACATGTAACATGTACTTATGGAGAGTATATACATTCTATGATGGAATGCATTAAATTATACACAGAATTAAAAATTATATACTATAAGAACATTTGGAAATATGCATCTTGTTCAAATGGTAAAAATGTAAAGAAATGCTCCTTTTAAATTAAGAAAGTATGTATTATGTAGATAATAGAAATACAGAAACTTTATACATGATAATGTACAGTGGTTATAACTACATAATGATGTTGTGAGTGATTTTTATTGTCTTCTATGTATTTTCAATGGTGAACCAAATTTTTCTAAAGAGACAAAAAGTTGTTTTAAGAGGATATAGTCAAACTTTATCCATCCTTTTTTGGAATTGCAAAGGCCAATAAAAACATGCATCAAACTATTCTATGATTTATGTATGCGAGAGGGAAATTGGGTGCATTTGCCTATGTTGGAATGGGTGACTGTACATCTAATGTTACAACAAATCTTGTGAACTTGGGAAACTTACTGATATGTGAATCTTAGCTCTGTGTACATTGTTCCTACATTTCTGAACGTTACTTAAGCTTTAGACCAGAGTGGTTTATGCCCGACTAAGTTTGGATTTCCCCATGTTTTTGGAATGGAATTTCTCATCCAAAGTTCAGATTCACAAGGCACCAATATGAGTAATGTACACTCAGTGTTTAAATACATACATGGAGTTAATTTAGCCTGTGAAGTTGACTTTTTCTTTAACAGTATATCAGTAAATTGGTAGCTAAATTGTTTCTAATTCCATTTTAATGCTTGTAATAAAATTCGGAGTGCAATAAATTTAAGGTAGCATAATCAGACTAAACTATGATTATAAATAAATTTTATTTTGCATGACATACCGACTTGTGGCCACCTGTTAATTAGAATGTTACCTTCTAATGGAAATGTGGTAAACATTACTGTGCTATATAGCTTCTTTTGTTTTATAGACCTCAGTTGTGCATTGTAAATATAACCTATTTGAATTCATTATAGTTTATCAAGTAAATTTTTAAATCAGAAACAATGAAAAGCATTTAAATTTGGCATTACTGAGATACAATTTGGACTATATATAATTTTAAGTGGAAACTTGCTTTGGAATTCATTTACTGTGTGGTATTACAAATATGACATATAATTAATTGTAGATTTTTTCTTATGTTTTTAAAGGTGGAATATGGTATATGGTTCTCTGTAATTATTTGTGTGAACAATTACCATGGATTTTAAAATTGGGGAAACAGATGGACTCTCTGGATAATTTATACAGTAAATATCATACATTTAAAAAGGCCACATTCAGTGTGCTAAATCTAAGCTTGGTTTACTATGAGATGAAGATAAAAAGGTTTCTTCTTCACTAAAGTGTTTGGTAAAACTAATCGTTGAAATAGACACCAGTGGGAAGTGATGTAATATAAACAGGGAAATCCTAGGCTTTGGGATGGCACAGGTCTGTACTAAAATATCAGTTCTATCATTTATTATCTGTGTGTCCCTGGGCAAATTACTTAGCTAGTGTGATTCTTGTCCATATCTGCACAATAGACCTGATAATACCCACCTTTCAAGAATGCTATAAGAATTAACTAAGTAAAACCTTTTAAAGTGTCTACTAGAGGACAGGCACAGTGGCTCACGCCTGTAATCCCAGCACTTTGGCAGGCCGAGGCAGGTGGATCACCTGAGGTCAGGAGTTTGAGAGCAGTCTGGCCAACATGATGAAACCCCGACTCTACTAAAAACGCAAAAAATTAGCTGGGCGTGGTGGCAGGTGTCTGTAATCCCAGCTACTTGGGAGGCTGAAGCAGGAGGTTAGCTTGAACTCAGGAGGTGGAGGTTGCAGTGAGCTGAGATCACTCCATTGTACTCCAGCCTGGGCAACAAGAGTGAGACTCTGTCTCAAAAAAAAAAAGTATCTACTAGAGAATACTGCACAAATGTAAACTACAAATTGTTAGCTACGTACTTTATCCCATTTCATATAGACAAATAGGACATTAGTACTGTATTAGTGTATATCTATGGAAGCAGTATGAAAGCATCTCTCCCTGCCACATCCAAACAATCCCATTCCTACGAAGTGATCCCTTAATGAAAGTATGACATTTTGGCACACCTCAAAGATTGGCTCTGCCCATTATGCTGCATTCGTTGGCCAGGTACATCTCAAAATCTATTGATTGCATTCTTTCAATCATTAATTTTTACATTGACATTATTTTGTAATCTTTAAAAATTTTAACAATGTTGATTTCAGTGGTCACCATTAAACTTTTCAAGCTGCAACTTCTCTACTTGATTCTATATTTTGACATATCCCTTGAGTAGCTGGACTATTGCTTGGAGTTATTTTGGGTTTTTTTTACGGAGACAATGCGGATGATACTATTTTTGAAACTTTGCTTAACTGGGAATGATATTCTGTTGCATTCGCACATTATTAACAATTTGGCTGAATATATAATTTATGACTTTTTCTCATGCAGGTTCTAATCAAATATCTTCTGCTATATAATATTGTGAAGGAGATATCAGAGGCCAACTGGAATTTTTGTCTTCTGTATGGCATTTTTCCCAAAAATCTTATGAGATTCTTTATTTATACTTTAAATAAAGTGTGTATAAACTATTTAATTTGTATACATATTTATATATATACATATATATGTTTGTTTATATATATGTATGTATATATTTTTTAAAGGGTTTACGTGTTTTTCTCTCCAAGCATTAAAAATCTTCAAAAAGACCTTTTGAGGTCAAGCCTTTCTTCACCTTAGGAAAATATTCTTTCCTTACATCTTTGTTTTTATGTGGTCCTTTTGTTCTTGACTATTGTTCAAGAACTAATTATTGTGTATTAGGTATCTTTGAGCTGAACTCTGGGTTAGAAGTATTTAAAACTTTTATTAATCTTTATTTTTTCTCTTTTTATTGTTTCTGTAACTGAAATAGTACTTTATGTTTGTTTTTCACAATATTGATTTGATTTTTCAAACTGAACTTAACTACTTTTAATATAAAATTTAATTATATCTGTTTTTCAGTATTATGATGAATTTTCCTATGCAGTTTCCTTTACATTTGTATGCCCTTATCACTAATTTACTTCAGGCTATTGTTTGGTTTGATCGTATCTTTCTCTTTTCATAAAGTTGGTCTTGTTTCATAAACATTGAGAAAAAGGAAAAGTCTAATTCTTGATTTTTGTGTATTTATTATATTAAAAGCCTTGAAGTATATTTATCTCTGCATTTTAAGTACTTCATTCTTTCTATTTTATATGCAGAATAACTTAATATACAATATTCTGTTCAGTGCTCTTTTTGGTTAGTTTGTTTAACTACTCGACGTTTCTGAAAGCCCCATGTTTAGCCATATATGGGTGGTTATTGATTTTTTAGATGTCTTCACTCTCCAGTCTTATTACTGTTAGAATCTTTCTCTCTTATCTTCAGATGGATGGCTAATAAACTGACATAAATATCTCCGATCAGTTCAGACGAGGCTGATCTGGAAACATGACAGAGCCAAGTAGTTCAAGTAGGGAAATGTCCTATACTCACTAGATTTCTTTTGAGTTGAATCAACCTTTTCACCAAATGTCCTTTGTGTCCCAGCATCTCATTTGAATATAAACTTTGGTTGTTCCTAAACTTCTTAACAAGTTATGCTTATAAACATTATTTTTTAAAAAAACATAAAATATACCACTATAAAAATATGACTGAATTATTTGAATATAAAAAAAACTCAGAATACCCACTATTCTATAAGTGCTTTCACATTTTTGCATACTGTTTTCAAACCTTTTTCTTTTCTTTTTTTTAAGACACAGTCCTGCTCTGTTGCCCAGGCTAGAGTGCTAGAATGTTAGAGTGCAGTGGCGCGATCTCGGCTCACTGCAACCTCTGCCTCCCGGGTTCAAGCGATTCTCCTGCCTCAGCCTCCTGAGTAGCTGGGATTACAGGTGCCCACCACTGCACCTGGCTAATATTTAAATTTTTAGTAGAGATGGGGTTTCACCATGTTGGCCTGGCTGGTCTCGAGCTCCTGACCTCGTGATCCACCCACCTCGGCCTCCCAAAGTGCTGAGATTACAGGCATAAGCCACTAAGCCTGGCCTTCAAACCTTTTGTGTAACCTTTTAAAACTTTACATAGTAAAACAAATAAATATATGTAATATTTTCCCAAAAGCAATCATAAATAATGCAACATGCAGGTTTGTGCTTCACCAAGAAAATTTTTGTAAGGCAGTTGGGACCAAGAGAGTTTGTTTTCTGCTTGGGGTATAAGTTTCTTTCTATCCAGAGGGAGTGACAGGTGAGTGGACCATGCCAAAATTGATTCAACATTGTCTAAACAAAGTCCCATCTACTTTTCAAACTATATAAAACAATGCTGCTGATTGACGAAGCTTAAATAACTAGTCATGTGAAAAGCAGCAGAAAATCTTACAAAATGTTGCCTTGAATTATTTTGTAAAAATAATTGAATGGCATCAGAAACAAGCTAGTATTCTATTACGTTGGTGCAAAAGTAATTGTGATTTATGCCATTGAGGGGAATAGCAAAAACTGGCCAGGCGCGGTGGTTCTCGCGTGTAATCCCAACACTTTGGCAAGCTGAGTGGGCAGATCACTTGAGGTCAGAAGTCGAGACCATCCTGGTCAACATGATGAAACCTCGTCTCTACTAAAAATACAAAAATTAGCCAGGCATGATATGCACACCTGTAGTCTCAGCACTCAGGAGGTTGGGGAATGAGAATCCTCGAACCTGGGAGGCGGTGGTTGCAGTGAGCTGAGATCACGCCACTGCACTCCAGTCCGGGTGACAGAGCGAGACTCCATCTCAAAAAAAGAAAAAAAGCCGGGCGCGATGGCTCAAGCCTGTAATCCCAGCACTTTGGGAGGCCCAGACGGGTGGATCACGAGGTCAGGAGATCGAGACCATACTGGCTAACATGGTGAAACCCCGTCTCTACTAAAAAATACAAAAACTAGCCCGGCGAGGTGGCGAATGCCTGTAGTCCCAGCTACTCCGGAGGCTGAGGCAGGAGAATGGCTGAATCCGGGAGGCGGAGCTTGCAGTGAGCTGAGATCAGGCCACTGCACTCCAGCCTGGGCGACAGAGCAAGACTCCGTCTCAAAGAAAAAAAAAAAAAGAAAAAATTAATGGCAAAAAATGTAATTACTTTTGCACCACCCTAATATGTTTACAGTAAGAGTTATAGACATAAAAGAACATTACCAATGAGAGAAAAATAAGTGTAGAAAAATGTTACATCATTCCAATATAAATCTTGTTTGTTTGAGGCTAAAGTTGATTTGTCATGAGTAGGTTGTGAGAAGTCCGCTAGAGAATTCCACCACATAGCAGGGGTAGGGCTACTACACTATGCAGGATGCAAATAAGCAGTACCATGCATGAAGAAATTTCTGCTGAAAGACAATTAAATAGGAAGGTCTCTTCCATAATCTCGATCAAAAATAAATGTACTCAAATACCTTTATGGTAGTGACACAATGGAAAGAGAAGATTGATAATATTTATTACGAAAGCTAAAATAGAAATGGTCTAAAAGGGTTACTCTGGAAATTGAAATGTGAGTGGACAGTGGGAGGAATGTTTTTTTATAGGTATAAAATGTAAATTTTGAATTTCTTTTGCCATGCCCATGCACACATTATTTATAAGAGAATTTAAAAATATATAAAATAGGCTGGGCATGGTGGCTCACTCCTGTAATCCCAGCACTTTGGGAAGCTGAGGTAGGGTTGGATCACCTGATGTCAGAAGTTCAAGACCAGCCTGGCCAACATGGAGAAACCCCGTCTCTACTAAAAATACAAAAATTAGCTGGGCATGGTGGTGCACGCCTATAATCCCAACTACTCGGGAGGTTGAGGGATGAGAATGGCTTGAACTGGGGAGGCAGAAGTTACAGTGAGCTGAGATTGCACCACTGCACGCCAGCCTGGACGACAGAACGAGCCTCTGTCTTGAAAAATAAAGAAATAAAATAATTATAATGAGGTAATTGAAAGCTTGAAAAGAAAAAGAATACCATAATAATTCTAAAATTTTATCAATGTTATTAGTACTTTATAACTTTGTTTTACAGGCATGTAAAATACAAAAGCTATATGTTGTTTGGTGCATTTCTTTTGTAAGGAAATGGTGAATAGCAGAAGTAGTCAACATATAGCTTGCCTCATATTACCTAAAAAACACGGTCCACAAAGTGACAAAGTGATGCCAATCCCTCTCCAAATAACTGCTGTCTACTTATGTTGTACTCTGAATCGCACCAGTCAAAAGTAAGAAAAACTTATATTGAAAACTTTTAACACCAAATTTTATATATATAAAATTATATATATATACAGCCTATTATATATATATAATTGCATATATACAGCCTGCGTGTGTGTGTGTGTGTGTGTGTATAACATTGGTCCACACTTATTTTTCTCTCATTGGTAATGTTCTTTTATGTCTACACACACACACACACACACACGAGCACAGTAAAAAAGAATACCACTTGAAATTCTGTGCTTTCATTGCAGAAAGGACTTTGAATTAAGAATGGCAATTTGGGTGAGAAGTTAAAAATTAGAACTGAAAATCTATGAAATCTATGACCATATGTTTTCGGGGAAAATATATATATGAAAACATGAAGGTTACTAATTTCAGTGTCAGTAGAATTTGTCACAAACTGCACATGGCTCAAACAGGCTTTTGTACCAATACACCAAACTGTTGTTTTTCACTTTAAAAGATTTAGTGCTAAGAAATGCCTTCATTTGTGGCAGTTGCTACATTTATATACTTACTGTGCAACATATCTTTTTATCTGGATTATTTGATAATGTTTCCTGTGAAATGTTGGAAGTCATCTTTTTTTAAGGGATTTGGAAGTAACTGTGCCTACTTAGTTTGGTATTACTCTTCCAAACTTTTTATTTCCTTTCAGAGAAAGAAAAAAATTTACTTAAGTTGCTCACTAGAATATTTTTAGCTGAAAATATTATAAGAGTCTAAATTTTCTTCTCTGATTAAGCAGAAGGCCAAAGGCTTAGCCTGGGCTATAGTTCTGGGGAATGAAGGCTGGAACTAGGAGTAGGGTAGAAACAGCGTTTCAGAAAAGAAATTTCATTTTGGGAGAAAACTCTCCTGTAGAAATACTAACAAAAGATCTACAAGAGCATGCAAGTGATTCAAAACCAAAAGAAGCCCACAGTGGTGCAGATTTGTAGTCCCAGTTACTCAGGAGGCTTAGACAAGGATCACTTGAGGTCAGGGGTTCGAGACCAGCCTAAGTAAGATGGTGAGACCATCCCATCTCTAACAAATGTTTTTTAAAAAGACCATGAGAAAATATGAAAATTAGGTTTGTAGTTAGCAAGACTTGAGTAGATAGGTTCAAGACACAAGAAAAGAGGAAAGCACCTGAGGGATGGATAAAAGAATGAGAGGAGCCTCAAACAGAAGTGCTGATTATGACACAGTTACCCAGACTCTAAGTCCCAAACATCGAATACAGGCCAAATTTTATTCCCATTGGGTTCTGAGTTAGGTCTGTTGTGGTATCCGTAGGCTGGACAAAGCAGGAGGCAGCAAAAAGTGTAGTAGATGTTCATAGTA
Organism: Colobus angolensis palliatus; assembly: GCF_000951035.1. Taxonomy (NCBI): domain Eukaryota; kingdom Metazoa; phylum Chordata; class Mammalia; order Primates; family Cercopithecidae; genus Colobus; species Colobus angolensis. The sequence continues at coordinate 327,323 of NW_012116411.1, forward strand.
TGCCTGCAGTTGAAAAATGAGTAGATTGACAATTTTTTTTTTAATAGCCTTTTTTTTTTTTATTATTATACTTTAAGTTCTAGGGTACATGTGCATAACGTGCAGGTTTGTTACATATGTATACTTGTGCCATGTTGGTGTGCTGCACCCATCAACTCGTCAGCACCCATCAATTCATCATTTATATCAGGTATAACTCCCCAATGCAATCCCACCCCCCTCCCCCCTCCCCATGATAAGCCCCAGTGTGTGATGTTCCCCTTCCCGAGTCCGAGTGATCTCATTGTTCAGTTCCCACCTATGAGTGAGAACATGCGGTGTTTGGTTTTCTCTTCTTGTGATAGTTTGCTAAGAATGATGGTTTCCAGCTGCATCCATGTCCCTACAAAGGACGCAAACTCATCCTTTTTGATGGCTGCATAGTATTCCATGGTGTATATGTGCCACATTTTCTTAATCCAGTCTGTCACAGATGGACATTTGGGTTGATTCCAAGTCTTTGCTATTGTGAATAGTGCCGCAGTAAACATACGTGTGCATGTGTCTTTGTAGTAGAATAATTTATAATCCTTTGGGTATATACCCAGTAGTGGGATGGCTGGGTCATATGGTACATCTAGTTCTAGATCCTTGAGGAATCGCCATACTGTTTTCCATAATGGTTGAACTAGTTTACAATCCCACCAACAGTGTAAAAGTGTTCCTATTTCTCCACATCCTCTCCAACACCTGTTGTTTCCTGATTTTTTAATGATTGCCATTCTAACTGGTGTGAGATGGTATCTCATTGTGGTTTTGATTTGCATTTCTCTGATGGCGAGTGATGATGAGCATTTTTTCATGTGTCTGTTGGCTGTATGAATGTCTTCTTTTGAGAAATGTCTGTTCATATCCTTTCCCCACTTTTTGATGGGGTTGTTTGTTTTTTTCTTGTATATTTGTTTGAGTTCTTTGTAGATTCTGGATATTAGCCCTTTGTCAGACGAGTAGATTGTAAAAATTTTCTCCCATTCTGTAGGTTGCCTGTTCACTCTGATGATAGTTTCTGTTGCTGTGCAGAAGCTCTTTAGTTTAATTAGATCCCATTTGTCAATTCTGGCTTTTGCTGCCGTTGCTTTTGGTGTTTTAGACATGAAGTCCTTGCCCATGCCTATGTCCTGAAAGAGAGTAAAATACCTAGGAATCCAACTTACAAGGGATGTCAAGGACCTCTTCAAGGAGAACTACAAACCACTGCTCAGTGAAATCAAAGAGGACACTAACAAATGGAAGAACATACCATGCTCATGGATAGGAAGAATCAATATCGTGAAAATGGCCATACTGCCCAAGGTTATTTATAGATTCAATGCCATCCCCATCAAGCTACCAATGAGTTTCTTCACAGAATTGGAAAAAAACTGCTTTAAAGTTCATATGGAACCAAAAAAGAGCCCGCATTGCCAAGACAATCCTAAGTCAAAAGGACAAAGCTGGAGGCGTCACACTACCTGACTTCAAACTATACTACAAGGCTACAGTAACCAAAACAGCATGGTACTGGTACCAAAACAGAGCTATAGACCAATGGAACAGAACAGAGTCCTCAGAAATAATACCACACATCTACAGCCGTCTGATCTTTGATAAACCTGAGAGAAACAAGAAATGGGGAAAGGATTCCCTATTTAATAAATGGTGCTGGGAAAATTGGCTAGCCATAAGTAGAAAGCTGAAACTGGATCCTTTCCTTACTCCTTATACGAAGATTAATTCAAGATGGATTAGAGACTTAAATGTTAGACCTAATACCATAAAAACCCTAGGAGAAAATCTAGGTAGTACCATTTAGATTGACAATTTTTACATTTTGAATTTGAGTTTGAATATATCAGTTTGCATATTTAGCTATGGATAATGCTTTGTAACAGAAAGCAAATCAGAAGGGCAAGATAGTTTTCAATGTGGTTCCTTTCCCGCTGATTTTGTCTAAAATCCAGGGAACACCTTGGATTTGCCTTAGCAGTATTTTTCTGTTTAGAAAAATTTTAATGATATCTCTGGTTTTTGCTCTGGCTACAATTGTGCTAAATTCGCAAGGTTAGATCATGGGTCCACATCCACATTAAAAAAAATTTTGTCACGCTGCTTTTCTCCTGATTGATCATTGTTCTAGGATCTTTGTTTTAGGATCTTCTAATTTTCCAATCAAATCAGATTTGTTAGGAAGAGAGAGTTTAAAGTCAAATGCTTTTCTCAATCCAGTTGTAGAATTGCCTTTCCAGCTTCTTTTCTTGATTCCATTTACATAATCTATAACCCAGGCATATAGAAATATTTTTAGTCCCCAACATTTAATGTTTTATATTTTCATGCCTTATGCATGTCCTTCCCTCTCCCTTGGAATGACATTGTCTTTTGCTGCCAGTAAAGGTTCATTCATTTCCCACTCTTATCCAGAAGTATTAATCATCAGAGCCTCTATGCCTACAGCTGTCTTACAAATAGACTACTTGTGATTTGGTTACAAGTACCGTAATGGATCTCCTGAAAAACCATCTGCTCTACCTCTCGTCCAAGTGCTTGAGATTTCCTCAATTATAAACTCATGAATCTTTAATAAAATGAAAAACTTTTTTAACAAGTCTAACACTTTCCATTTAGAAATACTTGTTTAGCTAGAAGAGATAACTTGAAATGTTCCCAAAATATAGACATAATAAGTACTCAAGGCGATGGATTCCCCAAATCCTTTGACTTGATTATTACACACTCTATATATGCAACAAAATATCACATGTACTCCAAAAATATGTAAACCATTATGTATCAAGTGAAGAAAGAAACGTTTGTTAATCTCTCTGTGTCAGATACTATGTTACGTATTAAGGATAAAGAGATACATTAAACGTTCTCCCTGTCCTCCTTGCTTTCCAGAGGGTATAACACAGAAATAGAATATAGTAACCATCCTGAGGGGTCTTGATATACTGAAAAAGTATGAAAGAGGCAGTATTTCAAGCTATCTGCAGCAGGGCCTCAGTAGACATAGCATTAAATCTGACACTTGAAAGATAGACAAACAATTTCTAGACAGAGATTGAAATGACTTGTAGGCAGAAGAAACAGACAAGTAAAATAGAATGGAAAATTTGAGTAATGTAAAATATATATATATATATATATATATATATATATATATGAAAAGTGTAAATAACCAAGACACAGAGTAGGTAGGGGTAGTAGGCAGCACACATAAGGGAGAAAGTACTGGGTTGGACATTCAGAGACAAGTTAAAGAAGTTCCTTGACATTCCTAAATTTAAATTGCCTCATAGTGAAAATAATTATGGGGTTGAACCAGATGAGCTCTTAAGGAGATGTGTGTGTGTGTGTGTGTGTGTGTGTGTGTGTGTGTGTGTGTGTTTGGGTGGAAGTGTGAGTGTGATTTAATTTATACAATTCTTTCCTACTACGTTTCATGTATTGTGTTAGGTAAAAGGAAGATAATTCAAAGAAAAAAAAAGAGGAATCTTAAAAAACGTTTTACGACATTGTCTCATGTGAAGGTATTACACATCATATGCGAGGTGACATAAACAAGAATTCACTAATTCAGCAATTCCTGATAGGAAAAATCCTAAGTGCTAAGCACTAGTTTAGGCACTGAAAATGCTAGAATAAGCCTGCTCTCTGAGTTCGAAGAGTTTGGTTTGTTGGGGTGACAAATTAATCCATAAGAAACGATCAAAATATAAGTGGAAATGTACATTTGGAATAGTATAGAATAATTTTCATTTATGTTAGTGGTGATGGAGTTTAACATTTTTTAGTACCTTGTATGTGTCAAGAAACTGCAAGAACATTTACCATCTTCAAATTTGTCTATCGAGTTGATATTATCAACATCAATTTCACATTATGAAAGAGAAAGGACAATAAATAGATTACATTATATTTAGCATTTGTACAGGCCTTTGAGAAATTCAGAGCTAGACCTAAATGGGAAGAGCTATTCCAGCTCGCTGTTCTTAGTCCCAAAGTCAAGAAGTGTGTTCTGAAGCTGTCACTCTTCAGGGAGATGGGGAAAAAGCTTTACTCTACACAAAGTACAGTAGAACACAGATGAGAAATATTAGTAAAAATCCTCTGAGGAAACTGTTACTGTGGAAGAAACTTTTGTCAGAGAATAATGTTCCTATATAAAAAGCATATACACTTTCATATGCTATAGTGCAGTCTTCCTCAAACTGCAGTTTGAGGACCTCTGGGGAGGGGTCTTAGGCTACATTCTCAGGAGTCTGTAACTTCTCAATATTTTAAATTTGTGCTTTTTCTTTTGATAAGTTTAAAAATGAATATAGGGATGTTTGAGACTCATCTTAGTAACTTGTATTCTTGATACAAGTGATTTCATTGCTTGCCTTTATAATTGTATAACAGTATCTTTAGCATGAAGTAGGAGTGCTTTAATGCAATTGGGCCATGAAATAAAAGAACAGAGGTGTTCTTAGTCTGTACATGGTTTTGTCTTAGTAGATGATGACAAAATAGCATACTGTATAAGATTACAGTGGTTTACACTGAGAGAAGTGGCGGGAAAAATGAGTCATTACATGGTTCATAATACATGTTACATGCTCTGTATCAGAAAATATTTTAGTCTCTATGCAGCAACTTTATTTCACACCTTTATCTGCATAATGAGATGTTGAGCTAAATTTTGTTTTCATGGTTGTTTGTAGTCATTGTGTATTTTTTGCTATTTCAGTTTAAAAGAATGGAAGGCAAGAGTTCATTTTGAAGTTTATGATCCTATATATTTAAGTAAATCTGTGTAGAAAGTCTTTTTTTCCCTTAAGTTGTTTTTACATTATTAAATGGCATTTTAGAAACACATGTTGAAAAATCATGAACCTTGGAATTGAAGAGATATATTCAAATTCTGATTCTACTACACCTCAGTTGAGGGAGGTAAATTACGTCTTTGAGCCTGTTTTCTTATCTATGAGAGTAATAATAGCAACTGTGCTGAGTTGTTAAAAGGAGATAATAGATGAAACTTTGTGCAGCCAATGCATCCTTGTTTTCTTCATTTCTCTTCTCTACCCTGAACCCACATTTTTCAATCTAAATTGTTCAGTAGCAAGGCACCAGGGTAGCATGGGCCATGAAGTAGCAACACAGTACATTTTTGGTTCATTTAGTCCTAATGGAAATTATGTGACAGACAGCGTGGAAGATATGGCTTAAAACATTGGAATTATTTATAAAAGTAAATTACCTATGTTCTTTCTGGTCCCACAAAGCAGAGGTAATCAGGATATGTTTAATACCTGCTTCCTTATGCTGAGTTAGAAGCAATTTCAGGATAAAAATTTTTTCTCCTCCATTAGATTTCTTTTTCCTTTTCTTCAAAGTAACATATGCTTTGAATGTTCAATTCTAAGTAATTAGCAATACAGTAGACTTCTATAACTAAATTACTAAGGAATTTAAAAATTTGTCTTTGATTAAAGTTGAAAGATGTGAAAATAAAGCATTTACGCATACAAATACAGAATAGGAAGCAATAGGTACAATACATAAAAGGGCTGATACTATTAATTTTTTTTTTTTTTTTTTTGAGACAGAGTCTCACGCTGTTGCCCAGGCTAGAGTGCAGTGGTGCAATCTCAGCTCACTGCAACCTCTGCCTCCCGGGTTCAAGCGATTCTCCTGCCTCAGCCTCTGAGTAGCTGGGACTATAGGCGCCCACCACTACGCCCAACTAATTTTAAAAAATTTTTTACTTTTAATAGAGACAGGATTTCACCATGTTGACCAGGCTGGTCTTGAACCCCTGACCTCAGATGATCCACCTGCTTTGGCCTTCCAAAGTGCTGGGATTACAGGCGTGAGCCACTGCGCCTGGCCAGAATATTGTATTTCTATTCAAGGGGGAACCAAATGTTATCTTAGCTCCAGACATAAATTTAGGAGTATTTCTCACTCATTATAATGGTGCAATATCTAAGAGTATGGGCTTATCAGCTAGACAGTCTGAATTCAAACTTTGGCTTTTCTATTTTCTAGCTGTGTAACTTTAGGCAAATTGAGTAACCCAACTGGAATTGAGAACAAATAGGTAGTTGGAAAAGGGAAAAATATTTTAAGTGTCTTCAAATAACGTGAATATTTTTCCTTAATATTAAAAACAAAATGTGACAATAGCTTCTTAAAATTTAGTTGCAATGTGGAGTTTGAAACCATATCAATAAAGTTTTTGTATGCTGTAATATTAAAACCATTGATCATTCCTGTACTGTGAATGACTATTTTACCCACATAATGATTTTGTAATATCACACATTGGTCACTGGAAATGCCATTCACTGAATCATGCATATCTCCTAAATGTTAACACATTTCATAATACAGTATCAAAAGAACTTCATTTGTTAATATTGCCACCAGTTGTATTAGAAAAGTCTTGAAATATTAAGATATGTCAAGCTCATAATGAATACAACTTTGCCAAAATTCTAATTTTCATTTTAAAGCTACAGTTTTATTATTGGCAACAAGTACGTCAGGTTTATATGAAGGCTCACTTTGTTTAATTCTGAAAAATGGGTACCTAATACCATAAACTTAATAACCATAGTTTGTCTGTTAGAAATTTGCTCAAAAAAGCATTTATTTCAGACTCCAAATAAAACGGCTGCCTTTCTGTAAAATAACTATCATGTTTTGCTGTGCAGTAGAAGTGCTTTATACATAATTCTCATTTCATCCCACAGATTATTAAAGACATGTACTCAGGAAGTTGAGATATTAAAACTTAGCGATTATTATAGCTTTATCAAAGACAGAAACTGCCATTAAAAAATGCAAATGTGTTGCAGTGAGAAGTACAATCATTAGAAGTCACTGGGTTGCACTGCCTTGCACGGTAAGGTGTCAGCAGTTTAACTCAGTCGGCCGCTCAGTTTACCATTCATACAAATGTCAACAAGTGGGTTGCAAGAGTTCTTTAAACATTTTGGATGCAATTCTGTTAAATTTATACATTGCAAATAATTTATCCTATTCTGTAGCTTGTCTTTTCATTTTCTTAAGTGTCTTTTGAAGAGATTTTTTTCAACTTTATTTTGATGAAGTTCAATTGGTCCATTTTTCCCTTGTATCTTCTTTGTCCTAAGAAATCTTTGCATAACGTAGGGTCACTATGTTTTCTTCTAAAAGTGTTAGAACTTACTTCTGGGCCTATGACCCATTTGTATTTATTTTTGCATATGTTGTTGAGGGTCAATGCTTACATTTTTTTCATATAAATATCAAGCTGTCGGCACCATCTGTTAAAAACAACTCTGTAATGGCTAATCTTTTATAATACGTCATTAGATTTAATTTGATAATAGTTTAAGAATTTTTGTTCCTATATTCATGAGGGTTGCTTTCCTTTAACTTTTTTGTTTTGTAATGTCTTTGTCAGGTTTTACTATCAGAACACTAGTCTAGTAAAAAAAAAAAAAAAAAAAACTGAGAAGTGTCTTCTCCCCTTCTATTTTCTGGAAGACTTTGTATAAGACTGGTGTTATTTCTTCCTTAAATGGTAAAATTTATGAGTGAAACTTGGAGTATTCATTGTAGGATTGGAGTTTTCTTTGTGGAAAGATGTTTAATAATAATTTCAATTTCATTAGTTGATGTGAGGCTATTCAGATTTTGTCTAGTCTTACGTCAATTTTGGTTTTATTTTTCAAAGAATTTTTCTGTTTTGTCTAAGTTGTCAAATGTATCAGCATAACAGTGGTCATAATTTTGTATCTTTTTAATCCAGGTAAGATCCACAGTGGCAGCTCTTCTTTCATTCCTGATAGTGATTTGTAGTTTCTTTGGTTGACAGGGATATATAGATTTTGTTGACAGTTTGAGAACTCAGTGTGGGTTTCACTGATTTTCTCCATTGTTTTATATATTATGGATTCCTACCCTTTATTATTTACATCTTTTTACTTGAGTTTACTTTGTTCTTACTAGAATACAGGTTAGAATAGAACCTTAGACCATTATATTTGTGGCTTTTTGTTTTTTAATAGAAGCATGTAAGTCTATCAATTTCTAATTTTTTAAAATTGAAATGATACAAAGTATGATCCCTGACCAAACAAGAATTAAATTAGAACTCAAGAAGAAAAATATACTTGGAAAATCTCAAGAATTTGTAAGTTAAAAAATACACTCCCCAGGGCCAGGCGTGGTGGCTCACGCCTGTAATCCCAACACTTTGGGAGGCCGAGGTGGGTGAATCATGAGGTCAGGAGATCGAGACCATCCTGGTTAATACAGTGAAACCTCGTCTCTACTAAAAATACAAAAAATTAGCCAGGCATGGTGGCACACGCCTGTAGTCCCAGCTGCTAGCGAGGTTGAGGGAGGAGACTCGCTTGAACCCAGGAGGCAGAGGTTGCAGTGAGCTGAGATCGCCCCACTGCACTCCAGCCTGGGCGATAGAGTGAGACTTCTCAAAAAAACAAAACAAAAACCAAATAAACAAAAAAACACTGCCCCCCCAAAAAAAACCATGATTTGAAGAAGAAATGTTCAAGAAAGTAAATTAAAAAACATTTTGAATTTAAAGAAAATGAAAATGGAACATGACAAAATCTGTGAGATGACACTGAAAGATGACTTAAGAGGGATGTTTTATCATTACATGCTTATCAGAAAAAAATACAAAAGTTAAAAAAAGACACATATTATCATATTGGAAATGAAACAAGGGATATCAATGAAAAAACCTGAATACATCAAAAGGATAATAATAAGGAAATGCCATGATTAACTCCTCACACAAATTTGACAATTTAGATGAAAGACAGTAATTCCTCAAAAAGAAAAAAATATTGTAATTCATTCTATATAAAATAGATAAAAGATATAGAGTAGTCCTATAACTACTAAGGAAATATTTACTAATAATTTTACCACCCACCACCACCCTCAAATCTCAAGGCCCAGATTATTTCACAAAATTCTACCAAATATTTAAAGAATTAACACTAGTTCTACACCATCCTCCAGAAAATAGAGGAGGGAACATTTCCCAATTCAATTTTATGAAGCCAGGATTATCCTGAAACAAAGTAGAAAGAAAGAAAACCATGCCAATGCCTCTCACGAATACAGACATTAAGACCATGACCAAATTATTAGCAAATACAATTCAGCAAAATGCAGAAAGAATTATACACACCATTCTCCAGTAGAGTTTATTCTAAGGAAAGACTGGTTCAGTATGTAAAAATCAAGCAGTGTAATCCATGATATTAACAGGCTAAGGAAGAAGTTACAGGATCATACCGATCGATGCGGACAAAGCGTTGAAAAAATTCAATACTGATTCGTGATAAAAAATAAAACCTGCCATCAAAATAGGAATAGAAGAGAACTTCCTCAATTTGGTAAACAGCATCTACAAAAACCCTACAGCTAACATTACACTTAGAGGTGAAAGAATATTTCCTTCCTGATTTTGGGAACAAGGCAAGTGTAGTGGCTCTCACCAACTTTTATTTTTTTCGAGACAGAGTCTAGCACTGGCGCCCAGGCTGGAGTGCAGTGGCGCTATCTCAGCTCACTACAACTTCCGCCTCCCGGGTTCAAGCAACTCTCTTGCCTCAGCCTCCTGAGTAGCTGGGACTATAGGTGCCTGCCACCATGGCTGGCTAATTTTTTGTAGTTTTAGTAGAGATGGGTTTCACCATGTTAGCCAGGATGGTCTGGATCTCACCATTCTTACACAACACAGTGCTAAGAAGTTCCAGTCAGTGCCATAAGGGAAGAAAGAAAGCTGCTTATGATTGTAGAGGACATAACTGTCTGTGTAGAAAATCCTCCAAAATCTACAAGAAACCTAGAACTAAGAAGTTTAGCAAGGCCAACGGTTACAAGATAGACATATACAAATTATTTGTATTCACTAACAATGAACATATGGATATTAATGTTACACATACAGTATTTATTGTAGCTCAAAAAATGAAATATTTAGGTGTAAGTCTAACAAAATGTACAGAATGTTTCAGCATACACATTTGATTCCTGCTACTTTATTCCTCTTTGTCAAACTTGATTTAGGTATTCTAGACTGTTGTCTTTCCATATATGGTGTACTGAAAATTATCAGTATTGAAGTTAAAGATCAAAATAAATGGAGAGACATTCAGTCCGTGTTCCTGGGTTGCCAGGTTCAACATAGTAAAGATATCAATTCTCTTTAAATTAATACCTAGGTTTAATGTAATTCCTATAAAAATCCCAAGGCATTCTGTAGATATAGTTAAGATTATTATAAAACTTGTATGGAAAGGCATCCATCAAGAATATCTAAATCAATTTTGACAAAGAGCAATAAAGTAGTAAGAATCAATCTAACTGACTTCAAGGCTTATTACATAGTGACCATAATTAAGACTGTGAGATACTGGAAAAGGGACTGACACATAGATCAATGGAACAGAATAGAGAACCTATAATAAAAATAAGACTTAAAAAATGCCCAAATGATTTTTGACACAGTTGGAAAAGCAAAAAAACCAACTCGATGGTTTTCTAGGAGGAAAGATAGTCTTTTTTTTTTTGAGAGAGTCTCTTGCTCTCTTGCCCAGGCTGGAGTGTAGTGGCACAATCTCAGCTCACTGCAACCTCTGCCTCCCAGGTTAAAGTAATTCTGCCTCAGCCTCCCTAGTAGCTGGTATTACAGGCACACACCACCATGCCTGGCAAATTTTTTGTATTTTTAGTAGAGATGGGGTTTCACCATGTTGGTCTGGCTGATCTCGAACTCCTGACCTCAAGTGATCCACCTGCCTCTGCCTCCCAAAGTGCTGAGATTACAGGCTTGAGCCACCGTGCCTGGCTAAGATAGCCTTTTCAAAAAATTGTGCTGGAGCAATTGGATATCCAAAGGCCAAAAAAAACCACACACAAAAAACCACCACACACACACACACACATACACACACACACACAAAACAGTTCACCTCTGGCTCCTTTCCATGCTGGGGGTACATCCTTACTCAGTATTCAGGGCTTAGGTTCAGGTTCTGTTGGTGTACTGGTGTACGTTACAGCGTTAGGAATGCTGGTGCTGTTTTAAATTAATTACCTCTGCCAAAATGTCAGAACCACAACTAGCAAAACCTTGAGGGGCTGGCACTTTGACACACCTCTTTATTACCTGAGTAAGTATCCCAATGGCAACAACAAAAACAGGGACTGGATTGTTAGCCCTCTCTGTAGGGGCTTCATGAATAACATTGTACAAGAGAACCTGAGCAAATGCAACTATGCCATTAATAAGACTTGGTCACTGTGGTCTGCGACAAAATGAGGTCCAGAATGGCAGGTCACTTTGCGGCCATGGTCACAGCTTAGGAGAACCTAACAAAGGTGTTAGGATTTTAAGCCTTAGATGTCTCATCCTGTGTAAAAAGCATATTGGCCGGCTAGTACCCTACTCTGCAGCGCCCCCACCAGATCTCTCAGAGTTGACTCTATCTATGGGACAGAGGTCAGGCTGAGTTGGTGCAGCAACCCAGTCTGTCTGTCCCTATCCTGAGGCCACTACCTCTGCAGGCCCCATTGTCCTTGTTACTTCTCCCAGACCTTTTGGCCTCAGCGGTCTAGCCCAGGAAAGGTCAGGTCCTAAACAAACTTGACATATCTGATAACATCACCCATCACAATGAAAGGATCAGATCTCTGTGACCTGTACACAAATGTTTATAGTATTCATACGAGCAAAAAACTAGAGTCAAGATAGATATAAACATACACACAGAGGAATATTATTTAGCGTTAAAAAGGACATGTTATTTGTGACATGTATTAACATAGAAGGCATAATGCTGAGTGAAATCAAAGAGGCATAAAAAGACAAATACTCTAATGTTCTCACTTGTATGTAAAATCTGAAAAAGTCAAACTCATAGAACCAGGGAGTAGAATGTGGTTGCCAAGGGCTGGGGAGCAGGGGAAGTGGGGAGATGTGTATCAAAGAATACAAAGTAATAGTTATGCTTGATGAATAAGTTCTGGAGATCTGCTGTACAGCATGGTGACTATAGCTAATACTTTGTTATATATTTAAAATTTGCCAGAAGAATAGATCTTAAATGTCCTCACCATACACACAAAAAAGGTAATTATGTGAGACATGTTAATTAGCTTGATTGTGGTAATCATTCCATAACATATATGAATATCAAAACATCACACTGTATACTATAAACATTACCATATCCTGTGGTACTATCCTTAAAATGCCTCAGATATTTCAGCCTCAGTCATCCAGTCCAGGAAGGGAAGTCACTTCTTGAATGATGACACGTCTGACATTGCCCAGATAAATGGATCAGATGTCCCTGGCACTATTAGAGGGACTTTAGCACCCTGGTATTTCTTGGTCCTGTTTCCACCCCTGAGGGATCTCACAGGGAGTGCACCTGAGGGAAACACTGACTCCAGATGAGAGTTAGGGGGGCCTTTTGGGGTACTGTGGCAGCCAGAACTGCAAACCACCCACAGGATGTACATTGCAAAAAAAGAAAATGGCTGGGAACACTGGAATTTGGATTTCACAGGCAGAGGCCATTATCTGGTCCACCTGTACCTCCTCCAGGCTCAGTGTTTCTCAAAATGTGCTGCAATCATGTGGTTCCTTTGCCCTGGAGCGCAGTGTTCAGTGTCCCCATACTGCCCTAATCAGATGGGCTGCTATCACCCCACTAGTAGGTTATCCTGATGTCCTTCCTTCACTCGTTGTGAGCTGGCTTTCCATTGTTCAACAGCTCTATTGGACTGAGGATGACAGGGTGCATGGAAAGCCCACTGTATTCCATGAGTGTGCCTGCTGTCATGTTCCTTGGGCAGTAAAGGAGGTTCCTTGTCGGAGCAAAGTTTTACAGGGTATCCAAAAGCATAATTTAAGTTCCCCTAAAAGGTGGCTATGGTATTCCCAGCATCCACAGGTGACACGTATTTGTCCTTTCCAGTTAGCAACCTTTTGCCATACTCCTTGTAACCACACAGATCTTTTTCCACTTGGTTGTCATTCACCTGACCAGATAGCAAGGCTGTTCTTTTTGACAACCAGTGAGAAGTGGGTTAGTCCAAGGTCACCTCGAGAATGGTGTTGCAGGTGGCGGTTCAAATCACAATTCAATTTTATTAGGGTAAACTGCAAACTTCTTGTCTCACAGATTATCTTTGATGAAATTTTAGCCAGGCTCCTCTGAATCCTTTCTACTTCTAAATAAACCTTTGCCTGTAAAGATCTGAAAAACACATTAGCAGTTTCTAACAGCTCAAAGCCACATCCATAGGTTGACTATCCTCCTCCTGAAAGTGCTTACCTGAGAAAACTCAAGGTTGCTAAGAGTTTACTGTTTCTTCCAACCAACACTTGAAGGTCAAGTCCCAGTCTCTGTGGGAGGGTAAGAGCCTACCTTGGCATTATAGCCAGTTAACAAATCCAAATGGGTTTCACGTTAACTAATTCCCTTTCCTGTTTATATCCCTGACTCTACTACGCCCCCACTTATCCCCCTCTCTATTCCCTCATTCTCCCTTTAAGACACCCAGTCACCTCAATACAAATTCAAGTTGAGTTCAGTTCATACTGGACTCTTCTTATTGCTGTTACTGATTTCAATCTATCCTTACTGTTTTAACTAGTATCTGGCTTTATCTTTGATATGTTCTGTATCTGCAGAGTTCAGGGGTTAATTACTTTGGCTAACTTCATCTACTAAGTCTGGGATCTCTTTCTCCAGGTCCTCGTTTATCCCTTCTGAGATTTCTCCTTCACTTTCTGGAAGCTGTGGTTAGCCCAGATCCCATCTCTTAGTTCTCCAGACCAGAAAGACCCCAGGCTTTCCACTGCAACCTTAGCTGTCCTACAGCTGCATCGTGACTATAGCTGGTACTTAGGTCAAAAACATTAACCTTAGCTTATGCCTATTTCTTCCTCCGTATCTTATCTCCCATCCAAAATCTTTCTAGTTTTTCTTCAGTTTCCTGAACTCTCAGGTAGTTGTTTCTAGTATTTTGCCCAGGATCTATATTTATCATCTGTGGGAATGTTGGCCTTTAGATTACACCACCATACTGGAAGAGAAAATTTCATGTCTTTGCTTTGCATTTGCCGTGAGCTTACATGAAATGCCAAAACTGCCACCACCACAATGAATCCTCTCTTCACATGGTTGAGGTTCTTCTTGAAGATAACATTCACATTGTACATACTGCTCATACAGGTACTTTTCTAAAATTTATTCTATACAATAAATACAAATATTCAAGCTGTCAGTGACATAGTGTATCTTAGGTTCTGGAGACTGACAAGATTTGTACATGGGCCCTGACACTCCTAATTGTATTACCACCCTGAGCAAGTTTCCTAACTCTTCTGCTCAACTCAATTCCTCAATTACACCATGCTGACAACAGTATTTACCTCACTAGGTTACTTTGAGGATTAAATATGACAATATATACAATGTGAAAAATGTAAAAGAGCTTGGTAAATATTAGTTAACTCATATTACTGCAGATGTGTGAAACAAATGTCCCCAATCCCCTTAATGACTTCCCTCTGATGAAAAAAAATTACAAAAATTTAATACATGTTTGAGGATTGTCAAAGATCAAGATTATACAAGACAAAAATCAGGAAAGCATACAAGCAGAAAACTTTTAGCAGAGAAAAGGAAATGAGTACATAAACCAAGATAGTCAACCTCCCAAATTATTTTTTAAACACTGGCTAAAACAGCAATGAAGTTCAACCTCCCAAATTATTTTTTAAACAAACACTGGCTAAAACAGTGTTTTATCTCAGTATATATCTCAAATACATATATCAAATATATATATATATGTATCAGACTCAGGGAAAAATAAATTTGGTTTAGTATACAGGCTCCTACATTCTTGTTTACCAATAGGCTGTTGATGACTGGATTATGAAAAGGCTGACAAAAATCTTGGAAAATATTAACAGACTTCAGATAAACTTGCAGCAGATATTACCATGCAACACACCTCCTCCTAAGCTTTTATTTAAAAATACTTATAAAGCTTAAAAAAACAAAAACATTAAAGTTGTAGAGACCAATTATTAAGCATATAGGAACATGATATTCATGTATCATTAAAATAAGAAATCTTTCAAGATCTGTTTTCTATCTCAGTCTAAATCAGGGGTCTGGAGTTGTGTCGTTAAAAAACTAGCCTCAAACAGCTCTGTGCATGCATAATAGCTTTATATGTGTTCCCATTGTTGGTCCAGTTACCTGATTTATAATTCTTCCTTACCTGAATGACTTTATTAGAACAGAAAACACATTAATATTGCCTTAGGAATTAAATCAATTAAACACTGATGATCAGCTACATTTATCATGTCATTTAATCTGCTTTTTTGTATATTAGCTTTTACATATGGAATTGGGTATCTCAGGATTCCTGATATATAAAAGACCTGCATAAGAGAAAAACATTTGATGATATGCATAAAATCACAATCACAATAATTGGACCATAATTAGACTGGTTAAGAGATTAGGAATATATGCTCATTTGTAAGTGATAAGTGATTATATAAAGAGAAAACATGGGTTAAGTAACATAGTAACATTAATTTTTTTATATCAACAAATTACTTATCCCAAGTCCTTAAAAGTTTATGTTTAAAAAAACAGGTCAAGATGAAGAAATAAACTTGTAGTTTAAACTTCCACATGTGCTCCTTTGGGTGGTTTTGCCTTGGATTTTGCTTCCTTTGAAATCTTTCCATTCTGACATTGAGTAAATCTGGCTACTGTAGAAACACCATCCACAAACTTGGTTTTGAAAAGAACGTTTGCATTGTTGAACATACCTTCTTTTAGTGACACCACGATGAACTTAAGGAAAAAAGAAAAAAAGTATAAAAAAACTTTTTGTGATATACTTGAAGTTTACTCCTTTATACTGGATATAAAAATTGTTTGGAGATAATTTTGATTTTTTTTCTTTAGTTATATGAGGCACCTAAATGAATACTAGCTGTCCTAATTGTTTCAGAAGTCTCTTAACCATGAGTGGAGTCCCCAGAGTTGTACAATGCATAATTTATGCAAGCATATTTGGCAGCCCCAGGTCCTACAGCAACACTGTAATAAAAACAAACTGTTCTTAGCTTCAGAGGCTTTGTTCGACTTTTTAGCCATGAGAAATTAAATTCCCCCATCAAATGTCACATGATTTTCTGATACCTGAGTTAAATATCCCTGAGACAGTTTTGTTTTGATTGTACATCTTGTACATCTTTATGGCAGCTAACTAGAGAAAACATTGTATTAACCCTAAATTAATTCTGTATTATGACTAAATTGGAATCTCCCTCATGCTACAACCAACATTTTTAATGCCTAGGTCTTTCTTTAAAAGGAGAGTGAACTTTTTTTCCTTCTATACCTATTTAAACATAAGTTTATTTAAATAAATATACAATACTTTAGTATTTATCAACCCTAAATATCTTACTAACATTGACTACTACTAAAGAATGGTTTTAGAAAAATAGTCCAATTAAACTATTACTGAGACTTTTTTTCTGGTTCTTACCTGAGAATGTGTGAAATGAGTACGCAGCATCTGTCCAATGTTTTGGGTATGAGAAAGATCCAAGGCTGCATCCACCTCATCAAGGATATAAATTGGAGCAGGTTTGAAGAGGAGCATTGACAGTATTAATGACAAGGCCACTAAAGACCTAAGAAAAAGTCAGTAGAAGAAAAGCCATAAAAATTTGATTTTACCACTTATCAAAACACTGAAGCCAAATATATGATCCTATTATTGTGAATACAGATTTATCTGAAAGGTAGTCATATAAAAAAAGAATCTTGAGTTTCAAACTTTAACACTTATGTTGTATTAAAATATTTCTTTTATTTTGGCTTTCCATTTTTCCTCTTTTCAGAAGCATGCTATTTTCAGACAATTTTAATATTGCCATATTACGTTTGGCACCTACTCTTAAGATCATGTTAGTTTTAAAAGTTCTTTTTTTTTCTTCCCCAGTTGGCTCATTAGAGCCTAGGTAGCAGGTGAGTAAGGGCTATGGTCATTATTTAAGACAGTAACTATCGTCTTGGTAACAGTAACTGGGTGAGATGTCATTTTTCAAACTTTCATAATGTACACGCTTACATAAGTATGCATATATACACAAAAACAGACACACAATCTCTATATTTTTGGTACCATTTGCGAATAAGTTGTACGGATGATGGCCCATTACTCTAAGTACATCACTGCCAAAAATTCAAACAATCTTATGTAAAATTCATAGTTACACCTAATCTCAGGTTCTACAGCACTATTTTCAGTTCTCTTCTAGCTTACTGCAGCTCATTCTAATCTGGTATGAAGAATCATAATAATTATTATATTTTTTCCTTAAAAATAATTCATAAAACATCTTATTTTAATATAAAATATTTATAATTACTTAACATTAGACTAAACATTAGAGTAGCATTTGTAATATACTTATTCTGTAACTTCAAGTACATCTTGGCATACAGTACTAGAATAGCCAACTCAATGCTTGCTGCATTCTTTTTTATTTTTTGAGAGCCTTGCTCTGTCACCCAGGATGAAGTGCAGTGGCACTGCAAACTCTGCCTCCCAGGTTCCAGCAATTCTACTGCCACAGTGTCCCTAGTAGCTGAGATTACAGGTGCATGCCACCACACCCAGATAATTTTTGCAGTTTTAGTAGAGACAGGATTTCACCATTTTGGCCAGGCTGGTCTCGAACTCCTGACCTCAAGTGATCCACACGCCTTGGCCTCCCAAAGTGCTCGGATTATAAGCATGAGCCACTGTGCCTGGTTTTAAGAAATATATAAGTAGGGAAAAAATGTGTGCACAAGCAGAGAAAAATTCCTAGCAAAAAAATAAATAAATAAAACTATCATCAAAATGAAATCACAGTGAGAATGTTAATCACCTCTATAAAAGGGAGCTAAAGTCATTCAGCCAACCTAAAATTATGTTTGTCTTTCTCTGTGATGAGTGCCTCAAGTACTGAGTTTTAAACTTAATCTTTAACCCTTCAGCATAGCAGACTTTTTTTTTTTTAATTGCCATGCTGGAGAGTGGTATATCTAAAAATAACCTTATAGCAACTTAATTATGGAAATAATTTATAGGTCCCAGTAAGAAGAGAAGCATACATTTTCTATTTTCCTCAAAACATTTTCTAGGGCTTTGGCAGATATAGCTAAAGATACTGGGAACTAAACTGTGGAATTCAATTTTTATGAACAGGCAGCAGGTGCTGTATTTTTTATTCTTATTTACAAACTTTATAAAAATATAAATAAAATATATTTCTACTCATAAAAATGATATAAGGGTCATAAGGAACACTAACAGGTGTCTATATTTTCTACGTACATAAAAAAAGGGTTACATGATGGTATTACAGGACACAGAAGAACAATTCAAGGCCTATGGATTATATACCATGGCGGAGAAAAAAACAATTAAACAATTACTAAATTAATCACTAATTTCAATTATGTGAATATTCATTCACAACCTTCTTTTAGGAGGTTTTAATTAATTGGCTATCTGCAGGTAAGACGTGAGGACATATGACCTTTTAGATTTCTATCACTATGCTGACTTTCTGAATCACTGCGTAAGGTTGGAAGAAACTTTCCTGAACTCCAAATCCACGTTATTTTCCAACACTCTTCCTTCCTTTATGTAGATCCAAGGTTCCATCTGGTATCATTTGCCTTTTGCCTGAGAACTTCCTTTAACCTGTAGTATGGTTCAGATGTTTTTGTCTGAAAAGTATTCATATTGCCTTCACTTTGAAGAATATTTCTGTTAAAGAAACAATTCTAGTTGACATGTTTTACTTTCAGCACTTTATGGATGTTCCAGACTTCTGGCTTACATATGTAGCATTTAACAAGAAGTCTAAAGACATTTTTACTTTTGTTCACTAGCATATAGTATATCTCTTTTCCTCTAGCTGATTTTTTTTTTTTTTTGAGACGGAGTCTTGCTCTGCCGCCCAGGCTGGAGTGCAGCTGGCCGGATCTCAGCTCACTGCAAGCTCCGCCTCCCGGGTTTACGCCATTCTCCTGTCTCAGCCTCCCAAGTAGCTGGGACTACAGGCGCCCGCCTTGTCGCCCGGCTAGTTTTTTGTTATTTTTTAGTAGAAACGGGGTTTCACCGTATTAGCCAGGATGGTCTCGATCTTCTGACCTCGTGATCCACCCGTCTCGGCCTCCCAAAGTGCTGGGATTACAGGCTTGAGCCACCGCGCCCGGCCTCCTCTAGCTGATTTTAGGATTTTTCCCCTAATCACTGGTTTTCAGCAGTTTTATGTATCTTTTGCTTTGTTATTTTGTATGTGCTTCTGTTTATCCTGCCTGAGCTTGATAGAACTTAAGTCTGTGGGTTTACAGAATTCATCAAATCTGGAAAATATGGGGCCATAATTTCTTCAAGTATTTTTCCATTCTCCCTATTCCTCTCCTTTTGGAACTCCAACTACTTGCACATTAGACAGCTTCCCTTAGGACACTGAAGCTAGTTTTTTTTTTCCCCCTCCAGTTCTTTATTTCTCAATGTAGCTTGAATAGATTCTAGATTCTGTTCTATTCCTGTCTTCAAATTTACTCATCTTTCTTTTATAGTGTCTTATCTGCTGTTAACCTCATGTAGTAAACTTTTTTTTAATCTCTTGAAGGTCCACTTAATTCTTTTTAGTAACTTCTATTTCTCTCATTATATTCATGTTTTCTTGTAATTTTGGAAATGATTAATGTAACTCTAACTTGTTTCCTACTTTCATGCCCTACTTTCATCAACTGTCATTTCAGAGTCTGTTTCTACCCACTGCTTTTTCTCTTTGATTACATGCTGGACATTGTGGTTATGTTGTTTAGTATCTCAATTTTTTTTAACCTTCTTTAAAGAACACTGGCCTTTGTTCTGATAAACAAGTAACAGTTTGATCCCTTCAAGAAATCTGTTCAGTTTCTTAGGGTGTGTCTACATTAGGCTTCACTTCAGGGACAGTAGAGACCTAATACCAAGGTGTAGCACTCTAGGGCTGTGCAAAATTCTAATCTATCTTTTTTAACTTAGTTAACTTAGTGAGGCTACTGACCTCTGTTTGGGCACCTGAAGTCCAAAAACTGCCACTAGAGAGAAAGCCAGAGTGAACACAGGGCTCAGCATTTCTGTTTCATCTTGTCCTGGACTATTCATTTTCTAATATTTGAAAATACATTTTTTAAAAACATATTTTGTCAACTTTGTTACCTATTTTAATCAAATGTTTTAACCAAAATGTTTAGTCTTATGTATTAGGCTCCTTAAATTCTACATGCAAAGGTAGTTAAGCAAATTAAAACACAAATACAATTGTAAGGTAATGAGATGATGAATCATAATAAAGTAAGAGGAATGAAAATTATAATATAGCAAAGTGATTCCTCACCTCTGACCACCACTGAGTTCAGTTAGGTTTTCTTTCCAGGTATTTCCTAAGGCAACCTTGAACTCCAGACCATCCAAAACAGTTTGACCCTCTGGTGGTGCAAGCATAGCATTAGCACCAGGCAAAAGAGTAGAAAAAATAGAGCCAAAGTCCGTGTTCACCTGGATTTAAAAAATAAAAAAGTTAAAACATCAGGATGCTTTCCAAGAAGAATCAATTGTTGATATATGTATATATGCATATATGTATATGCAACACAGCAGGTCTACTTTGTCTACTACTGTAACTCAGGGGTTGACAAACATCTGGATATGCTCATTCATTTACAAAGTGTCTATCATTGCTAGTGATACAACAAAATCAGGTAGTTTCAACAGAGACTGGATGGGCTCCCAGGCAAAAAATATTTATTATCATCTGGCCCTTTACAAAAATGAAGTACCGAATCCTGCTCTAATTTCCAGGGGAACTAGAAGGCACACCTCTAACTCTATCCAAAGTTTTGACACTTTTGTAGAACACATTGCAGGAATCCTCAAGATACACACAATTGTATCACGTAAGAAAAAACACAAACTAGAAGCAAACACAAAAACAAAACTCTTTTTGGAATAAACTGTTCTCTTATAAAACTTTTCTTTTTCCTGTTGACTGATATAAGAAGATGGGTCTAAAGGCCTAAGCAGATCAGTGTGAGGCCCAGGAGAAAAAGGGGCATGAAATCAAAGGACCAGATCTGTTAAAGGGTTATTTTCTATATGCCTCATCTCCTAGCCGAAGAGTTGATAAGCTGTTGAGGGCCAGAAAATAGGATTAGATCCCAAGAGATCTAATGTTTGGCCTGCCCCTGTCTTGCCACAGAAGGAGACAAGAGATTTAGGGCCAAAATCCTAGTTTGTAATAGTGTAATTTTTGTTCATACGCACTTGATTGATGATTTGGGAATCTGGCCATCTGTCTTCAAAGACATGACTAATATTCTTAGTTCAGCAGTCAAACTTGAAAGTCTAACACACACACACAAGGACTTGACAGCCAAGTTCTCTAGAGAAATCTCCAAATTCAAATGCAGATATACAATATTTACAATATTCAAATGTAAATATACTTTTTAATGAATACTTAGTGTAACAAGAAAATCTCATATACACAAGTAGTGCTCCTAAATATAGATTTACTAAGTAACAAACATTTTAAGAGCAGGTACACAGCTGCGAATAATATCCTACAGAATGGAAGCAGCTTCTAAACCAAGTAGGGGAGAGGCAGCTCAGGACCAAGAGAGAGGAATGCTACTACACCTGAACATAACCAGGGACCTAATGTGAAACTTCCTCCAAAAGAGAATGGACACAGAAGAATACAGTCCTATGCTACACAGAAATTGAGTTACATTCATAGACTGATACAAAGAGGAAATAAAAGAGAATTCTGCAAGTCCAATGAGGCTATGAAGGAAACAAACCAAAAACAAAAGAAACCTAGAATACTCTGGCTTTGTCACTTTGTCAATCAAGTATGCCTGAGGCCAGAAGGAAGAATATAATGCTGATAACAATACCTACTTCATTAGGTTATTGTGAAGATTAGATAAGAAAATTAATTTGAGAATAGTGACTGGCATATAAGAAACACTGAATAAATGTTACTGGCTTTGGAAGAACCTTGGAAATTAGGGAAGAGCAGGGTATGTTTAGACAATAGATTCTGATTTGTACTAAGTCCAGGAACCTTGGTGGGAAAAAAAGAAAACAAAAACTTCTCAGATCCAGTGTTAAATCGACATGCTGTACAACAATAATAGAGTCAGCCTTTTGCTTCCATTTTTAAGACAAAAATAGTACAGGGAATAGAGCACTGAAAATAAGTCTTAGAAAAGAAAAAAGCAAGGTGACTAAAAGGGATAATTGTGCTGCATTACTGAAGATAGAATTCCTACAGAATTACAAAGAGAAAAAGAGGCAACGTGCCCCATTAAAACCCAGAAGGCACAGGTTTGCTAAACTACCAAACAGCACAGTAACTCTCTGTTTGGAATCTTTGAAGTAAGAGTCTTCTGCGACAGTAAAAATGGAAAAACTTCCACATGAAAGGCTAAGGGATTATCCTATAGCAGACAGATACATGAAGTCAGGGAAGCAGAAGTAACAGCAAAGAAGCCTGACATCTGCCAAAGTTGTCATAAAACAAAATGGAATTGGGATTTTGTTCAGTAAGCATTCTATAAAAGAGAATACTAAACTTGGCTTGTTTACTGTTCAATTCTTAAAGGACAAGAATGCCAGGATCTGGTAATAGTCAAGTCTGAAAAGAAAAAATGCACTTAAAAGTCTGAGGTTTTAATTAAAGTGTGAATATGTGCCTCATTCAAACACAGATCAGCCATTTCAAATTACTCATAGAGTATAAATCCACTGATATTTTTTTCATCCTTGCTACCTCATATAAAACAAAACATAATATTCTGGGGTTAAAATACCTTTTGCCATGCAATATTTAGGGCTTGGTTTTTCTTCTGGTCTAGGTCTTCTATAGTTGTAAGAATTTTGGATTTGTCATTTTCTACAATTCTCTTCTTCTTCATCAAGTCATTATACTGTGAGATAAAAAACATGGTTAACTGGGAAAACATAAAATCTCTTCTATATTCCGGAATTCAGTCAGAAATAAACAGGTTTCATTATTTTGATATATAATACATACATTCCTATTTACCAAGAAGATATAATGCACTAATAATTATATATACTCTTATAAGCATATGCTATACATATACTATATGATTTGTGTGTATATACATACTCTTAACAAAATTACGAATAAAATCATCCATATGTATGTAACAAAATTAAATTGCTAGAAGAATTTATAAGACAAGTCCTTAAAATATTTTGACTCCACTAATATTCCCTTATCTCCTTAAAGGCAGCCAAGGCAAAAAAAAAAAAAAAGTGTTATATATAAAGTTAAATAAAAGTAGCCCTGAAAGCTCTCCTCTTAAGGTCAGCCTTAGCAGTGACATGAATAAAATTTTGATCCTTCACCATGATGTATAGGTCCCACATAAATTGGACCTTTTTTTTAAAAAAAAAATTTAAGTTCTGGGATACATGTGCAGAATGTACAGGTTTGTTACATAGGTATACATGTGCCATGGTGGTTTGCTGCATCCATCAACCAGATTTTAAGCCTGTATGCATCAGGATAAAGGGAATTGGACCTTATTTATCCCTTGACTTTATGGCATTAAACTCCTCCCCAGGTTCTGGCCATATGGTCTTTTCCAGCTCCTTTGAACACAAACTCACTATCATCTTATGGCCCCCTGCACTGTTCTCCCTTCCTGGAATATTCTTTTTTCTGACGTAATGGTTGCCTGAAATTTCAGCTCAAATATCATCACTTTAAGAGTAGTATTTCTTTGAGCAAGGCTGTAGAGGGATAATCATACCATCAACAGCAGTGGGACTTCCTACAACTCTTCCTAACTCATTTCTCCTCAAAGCCCTGCATTTCACATTCACCTTTAAAAACTTTAAACCCTTTTAAAACTTTTAAAAACTTTTTAAAAACTTTAAACCCTTGCTGTCCCTCTTCCTTAAAACCTCCTCTCTATGTTTTTATCTTATTTTTTCATGAAAATCCATATAATTGCTTATGTAGATGGATATAAAACACAAGAAGGAAAAAAAGGCCATCTGCTGATCAACAATACAGGCTTCTCCTCTGGTAACAGGATGGGAGTTGATAAATTTTTTGAAAAAAATATTAGACTCAGGTCTCCTCTAACAGAAGTAAACAAGTAAAAGTGAACAAGTTTCATCATATTATGCAGATCAAATTCAGACCAAAGTTTTCCTTCTATAAATATGCCACATATATGCAAAGCTTTAATGTAGAAATGAAAACCAGCAGGAGCATTTTATAGAGAGATCACAACACCTGCATGATTCATCTGTTTGGTATCTAACATAATCTAGACTCTTGGTCCATATATTCATGCCAATAACAGTTAAAAAAAAAAGTTATGGTAAAATTTCTTAATTGTGCTATTATCAGTGTTGCAGATTCCTCATGAATTTTACTCTATGATTTGCAAATTCAAACAGAATTTTGCAGAATTAAGGAAGTTATGGGGCATTAATATAAAATTACTAAGATAGTCATTTCTTATGGCTATCTTAAGGGTAGGGAATGCTTCCCCCACTGGGTTTTTCTAGTGATAGGTCCTCCCAAGTTCATCACTAAATGACAGTAAACTCCCTTCCCAGACTCAAAGTTTTGTCAGGTTAGGGGAGATGGATAACACTATCGAGTAATTAAGAGCATTAAAACTGAGAAGAGGCTGCAGGATTTACAGATTAGTGAAACAGTATTTATGTATGTAATGGCTTTAGTCATTACTTATATAACAGTTTCAGTATACAGTAGAGTCAAGAGAACGACAGCATCATACCCTATTCAAGGCTTTTCAATGCAACTGAAAGAAATGACAGAAATGTGAGGAATTATATTTGACAAAGAACAAAAGCCAGTGGAAAAGTCATTCCAGGTGTAACAGAATGTAAAAACCACTAATGACACACAAGAGTAAAAAGAAAAAAATGACAAAGAGAGAAAAAGGAAAGCAGAAAGAAAAGCATCAAAGACATCTGCAAAAGGTTAACTCTAATACCTCCATCAGGGGTCATACAGAGCTATCAATGCTGGTCATGTTCTAATGTGGCCAGATATTCACAGGAAATTGACTTACCCGCTCTTCAGCTTCTGTCAATACATTCATAGCTCTCATATTGACATTTCTTCCTAGTTTCTCCTTCATTTCTTGCAACTTCTGAAGTCTCTGACCAGCTTCTTTAGGGTTGTTAGTTTTGAAATCATAGGCACTATTGGGTTGGCCAAAGAGGTGTCTCTCTGCATTAATCCAGTCATAATCTTTCAACATTTTGGATACCTAGCCACATATAAAAATAGATGGAGATCTACAAATGTTTACCAACCAATATGTATAAGCCAGTTTCTTAAATATTTAATACTTTTGAATCAAATAGTGAAGACGAAAAAACCTTCAATGACTGCTTTTTTTGTTTGTTTGTTTGAGATGGAGTTTCGCTCTTGTTGCCCAGGCTGGAGTGCAATGGGCAATCTTGGCTCACCACAACTTCGCAACCTCTGCCTCCCAGGTTCAAGTGATTCTCCCGCCTCAGCCTTCCGAGTGGCTGAGATTACAGGTATGCGCCACCATGCCCAGCTAATTTTGTATTTTTAGTAGAGATGGAGTTTCTCCATTTTGGTCAGGCTGGTCTCAAACTCCCGACCTCAGGTGATCCACCCACCTCGGCCTCCCAAAGTGCTGGGATTACAGGCGTGAGCCGCCGTGCCTGGGCGACTCGTTTTTAAAATGAGTTTCATTACTGACAAGAATAAAGATGAATATTTTTACGTGGAGCACAGACTACAAAAACAAGACACTGCATAGCAAAAGATCTTCCTATTACATTGGCATTAAAAGAGCCAACTCAGAGAAATTTTTACAAAGTGTACGCAAAGCACCTCCATTAGAATGAAATGAAAGTCAGATAGAACTCCTTTAGAATTTAGCAAATTCTACCTATTGCTTCAAAAAACAACTTGTAATAAGTTAAAATTCCTTTAATACTTAAGTCATAGATTTGGTAAAATCATGGAAGCCTAATGCTGACTGAGACCTAATGATTTTTCTCTCAGAACTATATTCTAAGCAACTACCCTAAACATGGACTCTATCCCTGCTCCCACCCCTCTGAGAAAGGCACAGTATAATACTTCATGTAATACAACTGATTATACAGTTCAAACTATAGTGCTTAAAGAAGACTTTCTTCTACTAGAATTATGATTCATTCTCACTGGCAGAATCCAATCCTTGTTAATTTGTTGACTTGTATTAATTCCATGGATATGGTCTCAAATGTAGGCCCCAAAGTAGAATTATCATTTCAAGTCTATCTTCCTCTTGACCTGTAAACTCTTTGAAAACATTCTATATCATTCATTCTGTGTATGTGTTGCTCATCCTTATATTGTCAGTGCCTGGCACAGGATCTGATACTAGTAGGTATGTATAA
Source organism: Colobus angolensis palliatus (assembly GCF_000951035.1). NCBI lineage: Eukaryota > Metazoa > Chordata > Mammalia > Primates > Cercopithecidae > Colobus > Colobus angolensis. Next base: position 353,978 of record NW_012116411.1, read on the forward strand.
ATCTTTGATAAACTATGTTTTTCAAAGAATCATTGACTTCTTAGCAGACCCACTTGCAAGTCCCTCCTTTTACTCTTTCAATTGTAAATAAAATCTCCTAGCAATCACCAGTACTAGCATTTTCAGTTACCAAAAAACTATTAGCAGTAACATTGCCATTGGTAATATTTCAGTCAGTTCACTATCACTAAGCTAATGGGAAATCAATAGTAATAAAGTGGGAGATTATAATGTAGCCATAAAAAATGTTTTTTAAACCAAGTTGCACAGTTCTTTCAGAAGAGAGGAAGACTGTTTTGTATGTTCTTGATCTTTCTGAAGTTAAAGTTCATGTATTTTTAGGATGCTTAAAAAAAAATATCCTGGACATTAAAAAGGTGCCAAATTGTTACACACTCGTAATTATTAACACCATGTGAATGCAGCTTCTCAACCAAGCAATGAATTTCTACAAAAGCATGTGTTCTCTTTAAAGCACTGAAGTAAGGGCGCTGTGACACATGAAAGAAGGAATGTGTCTTCTGTGGGATAACCTCAAAAACATAGCTGCTTGGCAAAACATCGGATTTTTATAAAGTGGCAAATAGTGACAGCAGTGACACTCATAAAGACATGTGGAAGCCAATTCAGTCCTTTTTTTAGGTTACCTGTATATATAGTTCTGTGAGTTCAATTTGAAATAAGGTAGAGAATATACATCATTATTACTAGCACAACAGTAATTAGTTCTATCAACATTTGGGGTAAAAAGTTATTTCCATGGGAGACCACTAAACATTTGGCAACTACATCTTGTAGATGGGAACAAATATCTAAAATTAAATCTAAAAATAAAACATTTGTGCAATTTGTTGAAAATTAGCATTGTTGAAAAGCAGTTAATAGCTGCAAGCTCAAATTTATGCCAGGTTGTAATTTTGCCATTTATATTTATAGATTTCTCCATCAAGCAGTTTTCTAAAATTTTTCAAGAGCTCAGTGACAAAAATTTGATTAAGTATAAAAAATGAACACAAACGTACCTTTGCAGCACCATCTTCAGCCTCCCGTTTATGTTTGCTGATGTTGTGGTCTAATTCCTTAATTTTAAGCTGAGAATCATTGTTTTGCTCCTTGTGTTTTGCCACTTCTGCATATTTAGCTTTAATTACAGTGTCTTGGGCTGTTATTACCTCTTTTTGCTTGGTCACCTCTTCTTGAGCTTTATTTACTGACTCCTAAAACAAAAAATAAAAGAAAATATGTGGTGAGGTAACATGTAAATAATTTTAATCTACTAAACAATTATCTGACAGATCCCTGGGCAAGATGTCAATGTGATTACAGGCAGAGAGAAGATCACCTAACCCTCTATTTTATATCACCATTAAAAGGACTAATGAATTTACACACAGAAGAAAACTTGGATTACCCCTGGAAAAAGGGTTGGGGTACAATGCTCATGCTGCAAATGAGAGCGTTTCTGCTGGATATAATGTAGATGGAATCAACTGGGTGAGGAAGAAGACTGCTAGAGGCTGACTGACCTATGCGATCCCAAAACTGGCAATTCTGGATGAGTAGAAGCTATTTGTGCCTCATTCTCTCATGACAATGAGTGAAAAGACTGAGAACACCAAAGTCAAACATCTTAAGCTAATGTTTCATAAAAAGATGATCATTTTCAGCTTCTCCAATTTGATAAATAAATCCTACCTTATTTTTAGCCACCTCAGCTGCCATTACTTCAATCTGACTTTCATAGGATTTGATAGCTTCATTTACAGCTTCAAGCTGTTGTTTGTAAGATGTATGCTCTCTCTTGAGCTCTTCCAGTTCCAGAGTGATAGCTTCAACTTCCTATAAAAAACACAGTATTTGGGTATTCACATAGGTGATTAACTACTCAAGAACAAGTATGTACAGGAAAGTTAAATAAATAATAATCTCATGCAAGTTAAGACCCACAGCTTTGTTATCACTCAGCTACCAAAAGTACAGGTTAAGCTGCTTCCCCAGAAAAAGGAAGTTTATTTTCCTATATTAAAAAAAAAGTGTAATTTGTATAGGCTGAAAGAACTCTGCATAAATTTATTCCTTTATCATTTATTCCTACAGGGAAAACAATATAATGTTCTACATAACAGATGAATTAGTGGAAGTAAAGTTTAAAAACAAAACTGTTCAATGTGTAAAAAGTTTCTCAATATTATTCTTTCCCACTTGTAGCCTTCATTTCATTAGAAGAGCAGTCCCCAACCTTTTTGGCACCAAGGACCAGATTTGTGGAAGATGATTTTTCCATATGGTGGGGGCAGGGAGAGAGTATGGTTTCCGGATAAAACCACCCCATTTCAGATCATCAGGCATTAGATTCTCACAAGGAATATGAAACCTAGATCCCTTGAATGCACAGTTCACAAAAGGGTCTGCAATCCTATGAAAATCGAATACCACTGCTGATCTGACAGGAGGTGGAGCTCAGGCAGTAATCCTCATTTGCCTGCCATACACCTCCTCTGTTACTGGTCTGTGGCCTGGGGGTTGGGGACCCCTGCATTAGAAAATACTTTGCACAGCTATTTAATGGTAAGAATCTTAGAGTGGGCTAAAAATAAATGTGAGGGAAATATATTTAGGTGAACTCACATAAAAGTGATTAAAAACCTAGGTTCAAATTCCAGCTTTGACATTAGCTAAAAGATATAATAAAGTATCATCAGTTTACAACTGAATGACACCTTGTAAATATAACATGCTTTGTTTTTTCATCATGTTCTCACAGTGCACATTCATTTAGGTGCTTACCAAATAAAAATGTCAACTTGCTGAATCTCTGATATGACATCCACAGTATCAAATAATCCACTCCTGAAGAAAGGCCATCCGCTCTTGAAGGAAGCATTTACCAATGGTCAACTTTGGCCTTTCCTTAAAATTAGCATCCCCTACTCACAACTATGAAATACTAGATTGCAGTGTTTTCAGAGAAAAATACAGATTAAATATCCCTTATCCAAAATGTGTAGGACCAGAAGTGTTTCAGACTTCGATTTGTATTTTTTTGGATTTTGGAATATTTGCATTATACTGACTGACTAAGTATCCCAAATCAAATCTGCTCCAATGAACATTTCCTTTGAGCCTCAGATCAACACTCAAAAAGTTTCTAATTCTGCTGTATTTCGGATTTGAGATGCTCATCCTGTATATTCCTTTGACTTGTAAGAAGCATAATTTGCTTCCAAAGAACACTGGTCCCTTTTAGATTTTGAGATCAATTGTGATGACTAAGGTCAACCAATGATGCTCTACCACCTTCAGCTCTATGTTGACTTTAAAAGGTTGGTTCAATTTCAAAAAGAAGTCATTACCTGTTGTTTTTCTTTCATCTTCTTGCTAGATGCATCTGCCTTTGTTTTGGCACAATCCAGTTTTTTCTGAGCATCCTTCAGTTCTCGCTCTCTCTCAGCTTCTGCATTTTTCATTTTATTTTCCAATACTTCGTATTTTTCTTCTGCTTTTCTTTGGATTTCTTCAGTGGTTTTCAAAGTCTCCTCACTTTCCTCTGCATCACAAAGTAAGCAAATGTTGCTAAATTAACAGTTATAGGTAAAAGTTTACAAATTCAACCTTTAATAGAAAAAATGGTTTGGAAAATTACAGGCTACAATTCAAGAAAATTAACTATCCCAATGATATTCTAGAAATGGTATAATGAAACACAGATCCTACCTAAAAGTCATATTTGAATTATCTAAAAATCTGTAATGAAATCATTTCTTCTGCTATAAAATTGAACTTCACTTACAACCATTCTTTTACAAAGGTATTGAAGCAACCTATTTAAAAAAAAAAAAAAAAAAAAAACCACGGATATTTTTAACGCAACTGTATGCTTCCTAAAACCAGAACAGTATAACTATGGTATTTTTCCTGTAGTTGCTAGAAAGTGTATAATTTCATAAACAAACTTACTTTATGTTCTTTGCCTATTTTATACATATTCAGGGAACTTCTCATTAAAGTTGACAAATAATGTGAAAGTAGGATACAGTAAAGGAAAAACATCCCCAAATTTGTGAAAGAAAAAAATAAGGCCAGGTGTGCTAGTTCACGCCTGTGTAATCCCAGCACTTTGGGAGGCCAAGGAGGGCGGATCATGAGGTCAAGAGATCAAGACCATCCTGACCAACATGGTGAAACCTCATCTCTACTAAAAATACAAAAATTAACTGGGTGTGGTGCTGCACACCTGTAGTCCCTGCAACTCAGGAGGCTGAGGAAGGCGCTTGAACCCGGGAGGCGGAGGTTGCAGCGAGCCGAGATCGCGCCACTGCACTCCAGCCTGGGGACAGAGAGAGACTCCATCTCAAAAAATAAATAAATAAAAGAGCAATACTGAATGAACACGTGTTGCTGTAACAACTGAAGTATACTGTTTGTTAGTGATGGGACCCAGGTGCAAATAACCTTGGAAGTCGTCACTGCACAATTTCTTACGCTACTTTTCATTGCGGAAAATACCATTAAAATATTAGTGGAGATAAAAACTTTTGTATAACAAAAATATTATGAACACAAAATTAAAAGACCAGTACACAGCCAAAAAAGGCAGTAAAAGGATATTTGCAATGCACATAACCTACAAGAAATTAGGACTCTTAAGAATGAGAACAATGGGAAAAAAACCACGAGCAACCCATGGGCAAAAGAAAGAAATAGAAAATTTACAGAAGTATAAACCCAAAGGTCCAATGAACATATAAAAAAGATCCCAAATTCCAACAGCAATTAGGGAAATGCAAATTAAATGCTAATGCATGCGATCTTTTCACAACCAACAGATTTGGAAAATTTTAAAAGTCTGGAGAAAAAAAAGAACTTGGAGACATGAAAACGTTCATATGCCACTGGTGGACATGAACATCGGTAAAAATGAACAGACCTTTGACAATATATAATAAAGATGAAAATAACCATACCCTAAGACCTAGAAATCCCATACTTGGATTTTCCCTAAATAAACTTTATCATATGTATCTTAAACATAGCACAGGTAGAGAAGATACCTAAGGTAAGGTAATGGATACAAATAAAACCAGAGATTAAGCATGGGCTGTTTTCATCTTACCAATGATTTTTTTAAGGGCATCTAATTCTTCCTGTTGCTTGTGATATGAGCTTTGCTGGAGCTTGGTTTGTAATAAATCTGCCTCTTCAGTTTTCATCTCCCACTGCTGTTTTAGTTGGCGATACCTTACAAAAACAGAAACACGTAAGAAATGACTGTAATTTCTCTAGTATTTGAGAAATACATTCAAACTTCAGATTCTTACCTAAAATAAACTCATATACATTATAAACCACATACGATGCTACTGGTTACAGGAATAATTTTGATGACTTTCAAGTTTCGGAGGCACCAATTAATTCAAATTTAGATACAGTCATTGAAGGTAAACAACTCTAAATGACTAAAATCCACAATAACTATTTACACTAGAAATATTTAACAGCTAGGTTTCCTTAAAAATAATCCCTCTTGCTAACTAAAAAGAAAAAAAAAAACCAACTACTCACCACAAAAAATGATTATCACAATTACATAAAATTCCAAAAATTTAATTATCTATTAACCTCATTTTCAAATGTTAATAATAATGTTCCCTACTTTTAGTGTAAGAAAATCGTTTTGAACTTAGTTGTTTTAAAACGCACCTTCTTGAAAACTCTGTAATTCAATCCCACTTCTGGCTGCTTAGTCATTTCTTTGAAAGGTATTTAGCTAATTCAGTTGCAGTGAAATTTCAAGTTAATATAAATTCACAAAGTACCTTGTCACTAGAAATTCATGAGGTTTGAGGAAAAAAAAAACAAAACTTATAAAATATAAATACTACCTTGAGTATTCCTGACTGAAGCTATACTTGACAGTACTTAATAATTTTAACTTCAAGTTAATTTAAAAATGTGGAGTATAGAAATACTTGTTTAAAAGATGTTACTTTCCTGATATGGTGTGAAACAATGGCTTTAGCTGATCCTTCCACCATTCTCATTTTTTCAAAATCTATTTTCCTTCCTTGACCTCAGTGACACAATTAGGAAAGAATTCAATTCTGCAGAACAAATGATCCAATACTACTGAACAAAATTAACAGTTCTAAGCCAAATGTAACTAACTACAAACTCATCACCTTGTTAGAGCTTCCACATATCACAGAAAAATTTTGTTTTACTCTTCTCACAGAAAAAAATTCATTTACTTTATGGTTAATTTATATTCACGAAGGTAAAATGCAGGCCTTTACATGTATGTGATGTTCGAAAGTAAACAGGATAGAACACTTGAGGCCAGGAGTTCAAGACCAACCTGGGCAACATGGTGAAATTCCATCTCTACTAAAAATACAAAAATTAGCCGGTGTGGTGGCAAGCGCCTATAATCCCAGCTACTTGGGAGGCTGAGGCAGAGGTTGCAGTGAGCTGAGATCGGGCCACTGCACTCCAGCCTGGGTGACAGAGTGAGACTCCATCTCAAAAAAAAAAAAAAAAGAAAAAGAAAACAGAAAAACTTTGATTCGATTTGTATCTTTGAATGGTCATCCTGACTATGAAAATCTTGTCCATATTTAGCGTCCTCAAAAGTCTTGGTGCCATTCTAAGCTTTCATAACTACAGAATTTGAATGCTAAAAACGTACCCCAAAATAATCATTTCAACATTTATTTAGATTTTTAAAATTGTATTTAGTATTGCGAATTCTGAATAAAATCTTTTTAAATTAGTCCCTATTTGTCATCTTCAGAAATACTGGAAAAAATTACAATTAAATTTTTAAAAAAAAAATTTTTTTTGTTGAGACAGGGTCTCACTCTGTCCCCAAGGATAGAGTGCAGTGGCACAATCTCAGCTCACAGCAACCTTGAACTGCCCAGCCTCCTAAGTAGCTGAGACCACAGGCACATGCTACCATGCCTGGCTTTTTTGTATTTTTAATAGAGACAGGGTTTCTCCATGTTGCCCGAGCTGGTCTTGAACTCCTGAGCTCAAGCGATCCACCTGCTTCAGCCTCCCAAAGTGCTGGGATTACAGGTGTGCACCACTAGGCCTGGCCAAACTTTCAAACAATGCACTTTATTAAGTTTGTAGCTCTTTTAACTCATGAAGCTTTCAATTCAAGTGGGACTTATTCTCCCAGATAACCACAGAGCCAGTTCACTCATTCTTGTTCACTCACTCACTCACTCGTGTGTTTACTCAACAATCATGTCCTCAGTGAGGCTTTTCTTGGTCACCCAATATAAAATTTTATCATGTCTTTGCCCTAGATAGTTCCTATCTCCTTTACTGATTTACTTTTTTCTTCTTAGAACTAATAACATGTTTTACCAATTTATCTTTCTTTATTGTCTGCTTCTCCAACAAGAAAAAAACAGATGAAGGCAGGGATACTTATCTGATCCCCAGCCCCTAGAAGAGTATGTGGCACACAGGAAGCACTCAGTAAATGTTTACTGAGTGACACAAAAAGTTTACATTAGCATGATCCCAATATTGAAAAATAAAAATACACATATAACTCTATTGTACTACATAGAAACGATGTTGGAAAGTATTTATGTATCTTATCCATACCTATACAGAAGAAATACTGTAAGGAAACACAGTGCTGATATTCGACACGAACTTGTTTACCTGCTCATAGGCAACCTAGCAGATCCTTGATATAGGAAGGCCGGTCACAATGCTATTAAACTTACTGTGGGCACCTGATCTATGCTATACTCTATCACTTTAATGTCAAATCAGGAAATCAAGTAACCTCTGGTATCAGACACCAGAATATCTAAGGGTTTCCCCACCAACCCTAGCCAAGTGCTAGTGTATTTCTCAGCAGAAAGAATGGAATATTTGAATGATTTTTTTTGTTTTGCTTAAATAGATTTTGCTGATTTCTTAAGACATCTCTCTTATGAGAAAAAAATGGATAAATGGTTATCAACTCACAATTTAATCAATTTTAAATAAACCAAAAATATGAGAAAAGTCAGAAGCTGTATTTCTGCAAATAAAAGTAAATTTTCTATCATTTTCTACAATGCAAATCTTTAATTTAGAAAATGTATATACAGTTCTTACTTTTCAGCAGTGTTTTTAAGACCTGCTAATTCCTCCTCTAGAGCCCGCAGCTCATTCTCTTTGATTCTCAGTTCATCCTGAACATCTTTGAGTTCTTGAAACTTGGTTAAAATAGAAGCCGCCTGGGATCGAGCACCTGAGAGAGGCAAATTCAAACAGATCTTCCACATTGAGTTACCAGGTATACACTACACAATAAAAAGTCTTCTAAGAGAATTACACTCAAATCGATTCAATAGTAAATATTTTAGTGAGCTTATGAAGCCATGGAATTCATTCCATCACCTGAACCTTAGAACACAGAGAACTCGTAACAGATCCAAGAGGTTGTAGTAGGTATTATTTATTCAAAATAACCACTGCCTTGTATACTGGGCCCATCTTCCACCCTCTGACATTGGACTTGCCTATGTGATTTGCTCTGGCCAATGAAATGGAGAAATGTGTCCCTTCTGAAAGTAAGCTTTAGGAGGCAGTACATAATTTACCATTTGCTTTCCGTTTGCCCTGAGAAAAATATGTTCAAGACAGGGACTGCTTCTCCTTCACAATGAGTCCCAGAATGAGAACAGCACTGAGCAGAAGGGCAACTGATCTGCAGCAGATGTAGCATTCACATGAAATAAATTTGTTGTAAGCTAAGACTGGGTGGCTGACCTAAGTTCTGATACAGCACAGCAAGCAGAATAAACCGATTTCACATTATACAACTATAATTATCTGGCAGTGACAGGCTGAGGTATTATGCTGACAAAGAAACTCTGCAGATTTGATGGAAGAATGCTAAGGTCAATTAAAAATGCTGTTTAAACACTTGGTAATTAAGATACAGGGTTATTTCCTATCCCATAAGTAAAAACTTCAAAAGCATCTGAATCAATAAAATCTAAAAAGTTTCTTCTCTTGTAGACATGTAAAAACACATAGTCTCTTTTTATCTTCCATTTGCAGATACTAGTCATTTGACTGTGTACTGGAGAACCTAACACCTACATGGAAATCATTGAACTGGCTATTGTTTTCATGGCCTAGAAAGACATTAAGTCACTTGATACCTCAAATGGCTTCATGCCGTTTACTGGGTTAAAAACACAAACCCTGAAATCAGACTGCTGGGATTCAAATTCTGAGCTCTGCCACCCTGTAGTGAGTTATTTAACCACTCTGTATCTTCATTTCTGCAACTGTATATTAGAGATGATAATACTATGCCTACTTCATCATTGTTATTAAGAATTCTTATTTAAAGCCCATAGAATAGGGTTTTATAGAATGATAGACATGTTCTATATCTGCATTGTCTAATTATCCATTAATCATTTGTGGTTATGGGCTCTTGAAATGTGACTAATGCAACCAAGGAAATTACTTTTATTTAACTTCATTAAATGTAAAGAGTCACATATGGCTAGTGGCTACTGTATTGGACAGCATAGTTGCAGAACATTGGTATATAGTAAATATATTCAGTGTTTGTTACTCAATTGTCTTGACAAAGATCTGCAAACTCAGTGTGGCAAATACTAGACCAAGAAGAATACGATCACTGTCTAAGAATTCCTTTAAGACATTAAGGTACCATTTCAAGAGCAGGTTTAATTTTTTGTTTTACTTTTGACAGGAGGTAGGCAGCACTGGCAAACACACAAATGAGAAGTTAACATGTTTCCTGAAGAAGTGGGTAGTTGGGCTAAAAATGTACTTAAGAAAGGCCTCTTCCTATTTACCACAAAGAATTGTGAGGACAAAAGGATATAAGCCGGGCGCGGTGGCTCAAGCCTGTAATCCCAGCACTGTGGGAGGCCGAGGCGGGTGGATCACGAGGTCAGGAGATCAAGACTATCCTGGCTAACACGGTGAAACCCTGTCTCTACTAAAAATACAAAAAACTAGCCGGACAAGGTGGCGGCCGCCTGTAGTCCCAGCTACTCGGAGGCTGAGGCGGGAGAATGGCGTGAACCCAGGAGGCGGAGCTTGCAGTGAGCCGAGATCGCGCCACTGCACTCCAGCCTGGGCGACACAGCAAGACTCCGTCTCAGAAAAGAAAAAAAAAAAAAAAAAAGATATAAAACTTACCCCACTCAATGTCCCATGAGGATCAAACACATCCCCTCCGAGAGTTACAGTTCTAGTCATTATCCTCTTATCAAAGGCCACTTTTTTGGCATTATCCATATTGTCACAAACAAATGTTGTTCCAAAGACAAACTCCATCGCTTTCTGAAGTTCTGGTTTATATTCAACCAGGGAAAGAGCCACATGAACGCTGTCAGGGCCAACCTGTGGGACAACAATAGATACGCCACAGTACATACTACTTCTTTTCCTTTCAGGTATTATTTTATAAACTAGTAACAACTGCTGTAATGGAAACTTAAGTAATACTTACCTAGCATTAAAATTATTTCTGAACTTTCTAAACAGCTATGTAAAACCCAAAGTTTCAGGAAAAAAAAAATTGCAGGTTTAAATACTGAAAGATCTATCGCTAAGTAAAATATTCATTAATAGCTAGTACTGGGCATCATGAAAGTTTCTGTCAATAAGGAGCCATCACCATGTTTCTAAGTGTCCATTATCAAAGTTGACTGGACACAACTTTCTTAATGATGGTACAGATTGAGTATCCTTTATCCTAAATGCTTAGAAGTGTTTCAGTTTTCAGATTTTGGTATATTTGTACTACAGTGGTTGAACTTTCTAAATCCAAAATGCTCCAATGAGCATTTTTTGGGTGTCAGAGTTTTGATTTTTGGAAAATTTCAGTTTTTGGACTTGGAGTGCTTAACCTGTAATTCCCAGATCAACACAACTATATGAAAATTTTGTTTCAATAATCAGGAATTTGGTTTCACAACAAATATTTTTTCATACAAATGAAACATGCTAGAGCAGTCATCTGCCAGTTACAGAAATAAAAACACAAGTAACAGAGTAAAAGTAATTTTAAAAATCCCTCAGTCCTCTATTTTGATCACAATGCTTCTTCCCAGCCTTTGTTTATAGACGCTACCTCTGCCATCATTTTAAGAAAAAATAAGCATCTCTTTTAGAGCTTAGTATCAGCAGTGGCAATCACAACGAAAGAAGCTCTATGTAACATATGTTCAGTATTGTTCTCTGATGTGGCAGCTACCATCAAATAGGTCTGGCTAAGGGATCTGAAGCAAAGTATTTTTGCTGTTACTTGAAATCCCAATTTCCTTCTAATGCTGGGACTTGACGTATGGCTGAATTAACTTCCTGAGCCTTCTGGACTTAATGGTGATTCTTCAAGTAAAGAAAGTACCAACCAAAACCACCACCTTTCAATTACTCAGCACTCATCCTCCCTCTCCTGATACTATACATATCAACACAACTATATTTTGAAATCATTTTCATTGAAATCTTCTGAATTTAACTAAGGATACAACATCCAATTAGTTACAAGTATATTTGTAAATTTCATAGAAATGTCTTTTCAACTCATGTACTTGGAATGTCTGCTCAATAAAAAAACTGATTACAGCTGAATGTTATGACTGACTTCATGTTTTCACAGTATTACACAACTACAATAACTTTTAAATGTATTTCCTTGTACTGATCTATTTTCTTACTAGCAAGCATGTCACTTTAGATCAGCGTCAGCAGTTGAATGGGATCCTGGTCACCTGCTATGTACCTGTACAGGCTGAATAACAATCTAGAAGAACTCTAATAAAGAAGCATCACTGCAATACTAATGAAGGCCTCCCATAATGGATGTCACTGTGGGCAGTTTAAGTATGCCTGACATAGAAACAAAAACAAAAACTTGAAGAATTTGGGGTATTTATCTAGAAGCTCAATTCTAACCATTCAGGAATCAGGAGTGTAATTTTCACCATCACCTGATAAGTCATGTGACTTAAGGTTAAAAAGGACATTCTAATACCACAAAGTGAAGTATATGAAAGGGAGTTCAAGTCTTTCAACATTTCTATTCTCTTGTCATCTAATTGCACAAGCCAACCCAATTTTCTTGTATTTTACTTTTGTGGTTCTGTATATGATTATGCTCCTCAAAATTAACGTCTTCTAACTAAAAAAAAACACACACACACCCACACAGATGAAGATTAAACATATAAATAAGACAAAATGAGACTTACAAGATTCTGAGCCACTCTCAGAGTTTCTGGTGCAATACATCTGGCTGAAATTTTATTGAGTGGAATTATGGTGTATCGACGTTTCAGTTCCCCCCTTTCGAGTAGCTTTTTACCAGTAACCTACAACACACATTAGAATTTAAAAAACGCATGTTAAAGAAGACAGAAAATTGAGAGAATGCAAGTTTAGTAGTCTATAACAAATGTTTAGTGCCATTTATCCCAAACAATCAAGCTATAATTATATATGCAATGGAACATCATTTGACCTTGAAAAAGGAGATGCTGCCATTTGTGACAACATGAATAAACCCAGAAGACATGATGCTAAATGACATAATCAGACAAAGAAAAAAAAATACTGTATGACCTCACTTGTACATGGAATCTTTAAAACAAAGTTGAACAAATAAAAAGAGTAGGATAGTGGTTATCAGGGATGAGGAGGGAAAGAAAATGGGTGGAAGTAGGTCACAGGTCAAAGCGTGCTTATTTGCAGTTGGGTAGGATAAATAAATCTACCTATTCAGAGACGTAATGTATAACATGAGGACTATAATTAATAAGAGTGTATATTGAAAATTTGCTAAGAGTAAATTTTAGGTGCTATCACACACAAAAAAGGTAACTATGGAAGGTGAATGGCTATGTTAATATGTTTGACTACAATAACCATTTCACCATGTATATGTATCAAAACATCTTGTTGTACATTTGTTTTTTTCTTTTTTTAGAGATAAACAGTCTTGCTCTGTTGCCCAGGCACGAGTGCAGTGGTGTGATCTCGGCTTACTGCAACTTCCACCTCCCAAGTTCAAGCAATTCTTGTGCCTCAGCTTCCACAGTCGCTGGGACTCCAGGTGTGCGCCACCGTGCCTGGCTAACTTTTGTATTTTCAGTAGAGATGGGGTTTTGCCATGTTGCCGAGGCTGGTCTCGAACTTCTGGGCTCAAATGATCTCCCAACCTCGGCCTCCCAAAGTGCTGGGATTACAGGTGTGAGCCACCGTATCCAGGCTTCTTATACATTTTACATATATATAATATAAGTTAAAAAAACAAAGTAAATTTGACAATGACTATGTAGCATTTACAGGAAAGAGTATGAACATTTTACAGAAGGATAACAAGGAGAACTGAAGAAATATAGATAAATTCAATGTTACCTTGATGGGAAGACTGACATTAAAAACAGGTCATTTGTTCTCAGATTATTTTACAAATTAAATTCAACTTATACAGCAAAGAGATCCCAAAAGCTTCAGATCGGTAATATGCATTCTGAGTTTCTGAGTAAGCATGAGCCTTCCTTTGGAATAGTTATCAAAAAGTTATGAACCAAACAGTTTTACCCTGTAAATATGTCACCTTAGGGGAGAGCCTTAAAACATCAAGAAAGTATTCAATTCTTTTAGCAGCACATGACTTTTCAAGCTAACCAAATTTAAAATTTTTTTAAATTAAAATCAACTTACTTCTGTGTCTACTACAACATTGTAGAGTCGTTCTCCAGCCGCTAATTCTAAAGCTGTGGTTGCAGAAGTATCTTTCACACTAATCAGAGAAGCCACAAGTCCTTTCACACAATTCCTATTCCAGTCCTTCTCTGGATCCCTGAAATACAAAAGTTGACAAAAATTTATCTTAGATAATAAAGCAGAAAAAGTTATACTTTACTCATCAAGAGCTCTTTTGGACAACACATTAAAGTGAAATGAAAGCAGAATCAGCACATGGTTTTAACAAACTAAAAATTTTAAAATGTCCCAAATGACTAGCCAGCTGTTGTTTTTACATCAATCAATAGATCTTTCAGTATGTTTCAATGTAATAAGAACAACTCTGATGTTCTAATCGCTATAATACATATGATTACTGTAAATACTCCATTAACCCACATAGCAAAACAAATTATAAGATGTAAACGTGGATATTTAACATTAATGACAGAATAACTTTAAAGACATTTTGAACTGAGATTAAATTTCCCGGATTTTAAGATTAGTGCCATCATTAGCCATTAAATTTCACAAGAATTTCCCTGCCAACATTTAAAAGATTTCAACAAATGCTTAAAGGAAAAATACCAGTGAAAGAACAGCAGTTACAACAAGTTTCATACAAAAATCTTGGTGTCGACAAAACTTTCAGACTACTTCTAGCTTAAATAAAAATGTCTTGGTTATTTCTATCTTAAAATTCAAGGCTTAAGTCTCTTACTTGTATGCAAATCGAAGATTGGGAAATCTGGCTAATAGAGCTTCATATGTTTCTTTCAATCTACCAATATCACGAGACAGCTGCCTGCGCTTTTCCAAAAGGCTTTCCTCTTTATTTTCTGAACGATAAATCATAATAAATTAAAACCAAGTTTTAAAAGTTCAGTCTACTGTTTTAAGGAAAATATTAGTAACCACTATTTCCAAAACATGCAAAAAATACAAATTTCTGTAAGTATTACAAAAGCAGGCTGAACCTTCCAATTTCTATCCATTGTCAAACATTATTTCCAACAGTAAATAACATAATTTTCATTCCAAAAAATAATATACAAACTGAATGCCTACTAATGTAGAAATACACAAATGACATTTTTGAGCTTTCAAATGATTGAAGCAGGAAATTCTCAATACTGAGTTTTCAAAAATTCAAGAGTTGTTTTATAATTAGGTTTTTTTTTTTTTTTACTAACAAACACTTCTTAATACTAATGCTCGTTAATAGGCTAAGAAATGTTTCCTACTTGCTTGCGTTCTTTATTTAAATAAGCTTTTTATCAAAAATCACTTCCTCCTCATGATCTGATTATCATGTTTTTAAAGGCAAACCTTCATAATTTAGCTTTTTCATTTCAGCTTCAAGTTTTTCTTTAAGTCTTTTTACAGCTTCTAAAGCTTCTTGATCCTTCCTGTAGCCACTATCCATCTTCTTAACTTCAGCTTGTTTATTCTTTAATTCCTGTTGAGCATGCTTCAACTTCATCTGAGCCTGTGGCAGAAAAATGCAACAGACTATAGGATGTATGAGGCAGACAGTGCTAGTAATTAAATGGCCAAAGATTCAGATTGGTTTTACTAAGAGACCTTAGCCTTAAAAATTTAATTGTTTGGTCTCCTGGATTAGTATTTCAACAAATTAGTCATTTCTCAGTATTTTCTCCTCAAAAACTACTTAAAGTATAAACTAATATACGATTAATATGTTGTTAAAGAATTTGAAATTAAAATCCATATTTTTAATAAGATATGACATATTAAAATTGAAGGATTACATCGAATAACTGTCAGTAGCTGGTAATTACAGCAAGCTAGAAATCACAACTCTCCTTCCTTTCCTTTCCGCTTAGTTGTTCATATTCGTATTTGTATATATTTGTGAGTGCTGTCTAAAAACAGTTAAGAAACTGAATTGAGCAATAAGATCTAAAATTATATAGGAAAAGAAGCTAAACTGACAAAGAAACTTAAATGCTGAGAGTCTAATAATTAAATGCTAGAACTATTTAAATTAAATGTGTCAGGCATTCAAGAGTTTATACAATTGACCACTGCTTCTTAAAACTATGAACTAGTATTCTAAAACCCAGATGGGGGTATCCTCCAAAACTGTATTTTTTCCCAGTTCCCTTATAAAATAATAGACAAACAGAGTACTTCAAAGATTTTCTACTGTTGAGAGTTCTTATAAATTTGTGACTGTCATCTCTGTCATGCCTGAATGAAAAAGTTGCAAATATATAAAGAGGAAAACCTGAGAATTAATGCATAATCACACACATTTGTGTACCTGTTTTAAAATCTGCATCTTCCATTTAAAAAGAAACAATGATATGCCTGTGTACATATATTTTTTCTGCTAGCAAAATTCTTGTGTTCATAGGACTTTAAGTTGCACTACTATGTAAAATCTGAGAAACACTGTAATAGACTGACAAGACTTTTAAGATTATGAAATCAGAGTAGGGAGAACAAAGACTAGAATGTGGGTAAATGTGAGGTACAGATACTTCCTAGAAAAATGTAAAGCTTCAGAAACAAGGTTTTAAGAACTAGGTATGATAGGCAAAGCAATGGGGAGGACAATCCTGTTTTCCTGTTAAAGCTTAAGACTTCAACATTATGATATTAACAAAAAATAAAAATAGCCAAAAAAAGAATAAATGGATTAATCTCTAAAATTCCACACAATGCTGCAAACAGAACAAAGCATTCATTACACTTACATACTGAATTAACGTAATTTATGTTGTACAGCATCTTAACAAATTAAGTTCATCAATATTTAGCAATAATATATTTGAATTTTCCTGCATTGGGCATTAGAGTTGCAGAATAACGTAAACCAACAAGTTCCTTGACACCGGTTATTTTCAACATTATGTAACAATTGCCAAAGCATAATGTGAAAAGAAACTTCTTAAAAAGAAAAGCAATCATATAGTGCTTAATGTCTATATTTACCTGTTTGGCTTCTGTCTGAGCTTTACTTATGTCATTTTTACAGGCCATCATTTGACCAGCAAAAGTTGCTTCTGCTCCATCTTCATTACTGGACAGGCCAGCGGAAACAGCATTGAAGTGCTGCTGTGCAGCCGCCAGAGCTTCAGCATCTTTATTACTTGCTTCTTGAAGGGCA
This sequence comes from Colobus angolensis palliatus, assembly GCF_000951035.1. Lineage (NCBI taxonomy): Eukaryota > Metazoa > Chordata > Mammalia > Primates > Cercopithecidae > Colobus > Colobus angolensis. Next base: position 370,872 of record NW_012116411.1, read on the forward strand.
TGCAGTCCATCTGTTATCTTTTTAACCTCTTTTTCCTTTGCTGCTAAAGTTTTAGCGTCCTTTAGGAAGAGTTTCAAATGGAAAAATAATGTATTTCGGGAAAAACATCCACTTTCTTATATGCATATATCCTTATGTAATCAAATTCCATAGCAATTTGGAGTGAGCATAATAAAGTAATTTAACCATAACTGTATATAAATACTGAATTATCATTTTGAAATTACAGTTTTTAGAATAAATATAATTCTTACACTACTTGAAATATTTTCATTCCATGTTATAAATTAAATCCATGAGACACTGGGCTAAATAATAATTGCAGATTTAAACAAATCACTTGAAGGGACTAAAAATGAATTTCTAAAACTGTAAAACTGAAATAACAGACATCCTACACTAAGCTTAAAAGTAGAGATTTTAGAATTAAGAGCATGTATATGAAAGTATTTTACAAACTGTCAAGAGCCATAAAATTCGACCACTAAATAGTTACAGAAAAAGTATCACTATTATGTAATACTTTGTAGGTAATATTAACCAGATATCTGACACTATGCAAGATACCAGCCCCGAAAAAAGAAAATCTAACGATCTTATTTACAATGAAAGTGACAACAAATTTTGGCCCACTTGATTAGTTCATGATTCATCATTTATTAAGTGCTTACTGTATAGTAGGCCCTGTTCTAAGACACTAAAGACACAGGCTAAGTCACTGTTCTAAGGGAGCCTATATTCAAGGTTAGAAGACATGGTAAACAAACAAAATAAGGTTGGGGAATAGAGTGATAGGAACTCTTACTTCAAGAAGAGTAAGAGAAGGCCTTTGAGATGCCATTTGAACGGAAGACTGGATGAAGTGGGAGGAGTGACCGTGCAAATACTTGTGGGACAGTATACTTTCAAGCCCTTAGGAACATGTTTGAATGTTTGAGGAACTGGACTAGGAGCACAGTGAGTAAATGGTTAAGGAGCCAACAGTCATATCATGAAGCACCTTGCCGGCCATGGTAAAGACTTAGATTTAATTATATAGTTGATCCTTAAACAAGATGGGAGTTCGAGTACAGACCCACCACACAGTCAAAAATGCTTTTGATTCCTCCAAAAACTTAACTACTAATAACCTACTGTTAACCAAAGCCTTACGAATAACATAACACAATTAACTTATATTTTGTATGCTACATTATATATTGTATTCTTGCAATAAAACTAGAAAAAAGAAAATGTTAAAAGCATAAGAGAAAATACATTTATAGTACTGTAGTGTATTTATTGACACGATAAGTTTACATCATCTGTTTACAAGATAAATCATCTGTCTGGAAAGGAAGGCAACCACAGCTGCAGACCTCAATCTATGGTATATTATCAAGCAACTCAACTGTTTCTTGTAGCATCCTGACTTCTCTCTGCTTTTTGGGAGCATTTTCAGTATCACTAGTGCCACTTCCTATAGATCCCAAGTTATTCGGGTTTATGGTATTGCACTAAACATGATGAAAAATACAGGAGAACCACAAGACATCACTTTCTACTGAGCTCTGCAACTTACTGGAAACGCGAACTACTCAGAAGTAAATGATTAATGTCACACTGAGTTTATTTGAGCTCACCACCATAGCAACAGGAGGTGGCTACAAAAGTATTACAATAGTGTAGTATGTTCTATAGTTTTATGCAGTTATTTAATATTGCATCTTTACATTTGTTTACATTTCTCTGAACTACAAATAGTGCCAAGTATGGTGTTTAAGTTTTGAAAAATTTTAACTTTTTATAACAGACTTTTGTGTATTTTATTGTAGTAAATGATAAAATAGACTAGTACCTACATATATTTTGTGCATTTATGACATACCTAACTTTTTCTTAATTTTTTTTGATATTTCTAGGTCATATGGTATTTGTCTGCAAGTTTTTTCAAATTGTTGTAAACCTTCAAATAATTTTCCAATACATTTATTGAGAAAATTCTGCTAATAAGTCGATCCACGCAGTTCAAACCCATGTTGTTCCCATGTCATACAACGTACATGTAATTTGGAAACCACTGAAGGATTTTAAGCACAGGAGTGATGTGATTCAATTTATATTTTAGCTTCTGTAAAGAACAGACTATAGAATGGCAATAGGAAAAAAGTAGGGCAACTAATAAGCACATTATTGCAGTAGCCCTCATGAGAGGTGATGGTGTGAATGAAGTTGGCAGTAATGGAGGTAACAAAAAGTGACTGTATTCTGAATACACTTTTAAAGTTAACAGAATTTATTGATAGACTGGATCTAGATATTTAAAGAATGGCGAGAATCCAGAGGACTCTTAAGATTTCTGGCCTCAACAATTAGGTAAATAGTGGTACCATTTACTGACATGAGGAAAATTTAGTAACTCAGGTGGGTCTGGGTAGATGAGGAAAATTCCTAAATTCTATTTTGGAAATGTTAAGTTTTACACTTTTTAAAAGTCATCCAGGTAAAAATGTTAATTAAGTAGCTGGACGAAGAAATCTACAGTTTGTTGGACAGTCATCTGGATGTCATTAGACTAATCTTGTTCTCCCTTTCTCAGTTGTGGTTCTTAAAAATAGCTGTAGAATGTGCTAGAAAATGCAACATTCTGATAGAGGGAATGGCCTGAATAATCCATACTCTATTTCAGTTCCCTCCTAGAAATATGCATGTCTTTTCATGCTTTAGCTCAGCAACTCATGTAAACCAGGGGATCATGTGCTGACCACCCCCATTTCTCTATTTCTGTGGTACAAACCCAGGGCAGGCTGGGTTTATAGCCTGGGGTGTAAACCCAGGGCAAGCTGCTTTCTAGGGTCCATCAGCTGTATGGGGAACACACAGATGAAACTCCATCCAACACTCGTGGGAATGGCCCACCATGAAACCTAGGCTTTTACTATTACTGACTATCTGTAGGAAATAAATTTGCTTCCTATAACTTGTGCTGTATGAGTTCCATTAACACTGACAAGTTGGTAACTAGTACATAGTGAACTTGCTTCATACCATCACTGCAGTTAGTAGGGTCTGTTCTGACAGAATCATGGCTTACTGATAAAGCTGGAATGGCTTCACCCCTTCGCCTCCCTGCCCCCAGTACCCAGCCTAGGGCAGAGATATCACCCTAAAGGGTTGAGGGGCTTGGATATGCAGCTGGATGTTTTATGGAGAAGGAGCCATAATAAATGGAATATAGATGACCCCCTCAATGAATGAGCTGGCTGCATGAATTGAGGCAGAGCAAGAAACAGAAATGGGGGAGCTCGGCACATGATCCCCTGGTTGTTAGACACATGTGATTGCTCATTCCCAGGGCCAGATAGCTCGGGAAGCGGGTAGTCAGATGGATCCTGACAGGGAACAGGAAAAGAGGTACTCAGACAGTCCCTGAGGCATCTGAGAGAACCAACACATACAACACAGGCCTCATAGAAAACGAAGCTCACTAGAGGATGAGTATACAGAAAGGCCAGGAAAGACTTATGCAGCCTGGTTGAAGTGTTTGTTTGATAAAGGGACACTGTGGATCCAAATGGCTAAACGGAATAGTTTAGAGCAGGACCAAGGTCTCCAGGTCCCCACCAGAGATGGCCCTATACTCCTGCTAAGATGAGAAAAAGAAATGAAAGTAGGCTTTTCTGGAGTTCTTGGATGCTGGAGCCCACAGGACTTATTTCCAGTTTTCCTAGGGAAAAGTTAAACTGATGACCATGGGAGGGTTTCAGGCAAGTGTAATGACTCACTGCTTACCTGCTGTGACTAGATACTTTGTGTCACTTTGGGTGCTGGTGACCACAGTTCCCACCACTGAGTATGGATATTGATAGTTTGGTTGCTTGTGGTGCAGAACATCACCACCACCTGAGGAGGTATGCCCCTCACAGCTAAGAATTTGAGCTATACCAGTGGCACATATCCACCCCAACCTGTCACCTTAGACCTCATGTTATTCAAGACTTACGCAAAACCTCCTAAGTTACTCAATGAAAGCAGTACTGCATACCAAATGGAGAATAAGACACTACTTTCTTAATTCAAAACCCACTAAAGATAAAAATGTCACAATGCACTAGCCTAGTCTGGCTGATCAGACAGGCCTTTGGGGCATGAAGACTAATGGATGGTCATAAGCTGAATGTCAAGGTCACTTGGACAGAAAGCCAAGGAAGTATCCCAGATACAGTCTAACAAAAATTGTTGGTGCTGGTGACACTTACTAACAAAAAAGAAGCCCCACAGCTGGTAGGTCTCTTGGGTACTGAACACAGCATATAACCCATGTGGGTGTTTTTTTGGCCCCCTTTAATCCTGGTGACCAACAAAGCTGCCAACTTTGAACAATGGACTTTGCAGTAGCAGGCCTTAGAAAACAATGTAAAGTGGTAGCCTTGCTGCTGCTTTCCAAACATTTACAGTCTGTTAGTCTGATGCAATGACAGGTGTCCACAACCACCATGCATGCTGACCGGAGTCTATGGCAAGAGAAACTTGTCACTGGGGAGACCTAGCCTCTTCGAAGTTGAACTTTTAAGTAGCTTGAGGCAGCCACCCGATACAGCTCTTGGGATGTAACTTTTTGCTTGCTATTGTGCACTGGTGGGGACTGTGTGTCTTAAGGCTACAGCACCACATGCGACTCTGTGACTTAAACTGCCCACACTTGAGTGCTTACAAAAAAAAAAACCCTATCAATCAATTGTAGCAGGCTCAAAAGAGCTTGATTATCAAACAGAAATGGTACATTTGAAATCAAGCCCAGCTGCAACCCCAAGGGACCAGGAGGCTTCATGAAAAAAATGGCTTGCTTATTAGAAGGGTCCAAACAACCCACAGGGGATGCTTTGGCTTCTCCTCTGGCTCCCTGGGTCCTAAGATTCTGAGATGTGCCTACCAATGGTATGGCGTGATTTACTGAAAGTTCCATCAAACAAAACAGGAGGGATCCTCTTGACTGTAGCCACCATCAGGCCAATAAGTGGTCATCTTTTGACTGAGGCTGAACATGGACATTATGCTCAATGGGTCAAACTATATGCAGTGATGATGTCCATTTGGGCCACCCCATCGCCATATCTTGCTACATTTCACCAAGTCATGGGCTGTTGCCAACAGCCTAGCCATCTGGTCAGCAGAAGGGCAACTTAGTGACTGGACTGCTGAAAAAAAAATCCCCTATGTGGGCCAGGCACGGTGGCTCACACCTATAATCCCAGCACTTTGGGAGGCTGAGGCAGGCAGATCACCCGAGGTCGGAGTTTGAGACCAGCCTGACTAATATGGAGGAACCCTATCTCTACAAAAAATACAAAATTAGCCAGTTGTGGTGGTGCATTCCTGTAATCCCAGCTACTTGGGAGGCTGAGGCAGGAGAATCGCTTGAGCCCAGGAGGCAGAATACAAGGTGTAGTGAGCCGAGATCGCGCCACTGCACTCCAGCCTGGGCAACAAGATCGAAATCCCGTCTCAAATAAATAAATAAATAAAATAAAATTTAAAAAAATCCCCTATGTAGAAACAAGGACATGCTTTCTGAAAGCGACAAATATATGTTACTTATATGGACCCTGATGCTACCCTTGAAAGAAACATGTCATTTTTTTTGATAATCATATTTCACTCTGACCAAGGAACATCCTTCACTGCCCAACCTGCATGACAATGGGCATTCTCTTGTGGAATACAATGGACTTTCCATGCACCCTGTTATTCACAGGCCAATGGAGCTAAAACGAAGCAATGAAAATGGAACAATGAAACAGCCTACTCATAAAGTAATTGAAGGATATCAAGGTGGCCTGTTAGTGAGGTGGTACCAACATCTGATTAGGGCATTATGGACCTAAACACTGCACTTTAGCACAAAGGAAACACAGCACTGCAATGCATATTATGATAGCTCGGGAAAATCTGAGATCCTAGGAGTGTTAGGTGGGAACATCTGAGATCCCAGGAGAGTGTTAGGTGGGAGCACTAACCTGTCAATACACTTTTTCCAGAAGAATGTGGCAGCAAAGACCTGGAAGCATAACACCTCTCAAGCTGTGGCCATGGCGGGTAACATAAGATATTAGACATGACATCCAGGAACTTTCTGTCATAGCCCACAGTGACAATCTGGTCCTGCTAGTAGTGAACTACCCTAGCATTCCTAATGTCACAGTGTACATCAATAGACCCTAACCCCTGGCTTACATGAGAGGACATAGCATCTGTCGCATAAAAGGGTGCTAAAAATGCCGTTTTAACTTAACTGTGGCAAAATGTTATGATGAAACATAACATAACCTCAATGGGTGGGCCCCTTGGTGACGAAGGAAACACAATGAACTAGTGCAAGCCCTCTGTGTAGGAGCTTCATGAACACTTGTGTACGGGGGAATTGAACTTATGCAACTATACCACTAATGAGATTTAGCTGGCAAACGCTAATGCCTCCCTACCCATGAATGGGGCCACTGAACAGTAAAACGGGGGAAACGGTGCTATGTAAGTTTATATAAAAAGCTTGAAACCCTAGGATACTTTCAACATTTAAATGTTAGGATAGTTCAACATTCAAAAGAGATTGAGTACTGTGAGGAAAATTAGGCCAGTAAGTTGTCCTGGAATACAGGTAAAAAAGATGTTTGCCAAAGACTACATCATTTTCCAGGGACAGTGTAGGAGTGACCTAAACAGAAGATGGGCGATGTCAGGCCTGGAAAGCTGGCAGATGGTGGGATCCTGTACGTTGGGAATGCTGGGGATGCCCCTACGTATCACTCCTAGAAATGAGATATATCATAGGGCCAGCAGCCTAAAGCTGTACAACAGATTTACTCAGGACCTATCAAGAGGTTTTACTGTCTCTGGGTTTAAGTGCTTTATAAAATCTTCGGTACCATACATAACATTGCTTTTCAGCCCAGCAGATCCCTTGGGAAGGTTGTTTTAGACAACTGCTCTAAACCCGTTAGCACAAGTGGAAAGAGCGTATGTGGTTGCCAACGCTTCCTACTGTATCTAGATAAACACCTCAGGTACTGCAGAGCCATAAATACAGATCTGGAAAGCAGGTCCGAAGGATCCTTCCTTGACCTCTTTAACAACTTCATATCTGGATTACTGGGATCCTGGGCTGAGTCAGTGCTCCAGGCAGGCCTGATCATCCTGCTTGTGGTCCTCCTGGGCACAGTGAAATGTATTCTGGCTAACGGCTCAACAATACCGCAATGAGATTATGTCAGTCAGAGTGTTATATCCATCTAAGACAAACCTCCTTCTTCTTCAGATTCAGAGAAGTCTGTGGGCATAACAAAAGGACTAGTTTTGCTAGTGTGGAAACCTAGATTGGAGGATAAACTACAAGACAACTCCTTAGGTGGCACTAGACTAAGCCAGTTCTTCCCTCTCTGGCTTATAGTTCTCAAGAATAACTGTAGAATGTGCTGATAATGCAATATCCCGAGAAAGGGAGGCAATGGCTGGAACAGCCAGGACTGCTCCTGTCTGCTCCTCCAGCTGCCCTAAAACAGAATCTCAATGCTTCAGCCTAGTGTCTCATGTTATTCCAGGGTATAAACCCAGAGCAGGCTGTTTTCTGGGGTCCCTCAGCTGCTGTGCAAGTTGGGCAGCTTTTCTGAGCCTTGGGGGAATGGTTTGCAATGAATCCTAGACTTCTGTTTTCCCTTGTTGCCTATCAATAAGTAATAAATCCATTTCACATAAAATGTTGTGTATGAATGTGTTCTGTCTGCTGTCCTCAGACAAGCTGGTAACCTGCATACAATAAACGCGCTTCAGAGTTCAGGAGTTAAGCCTGCTTACAGATTTGCAAGGTATCAACATATAGATGATATTTAGAGTTACAGACCTGGATGAGACCACCTATGGCATGAACGTTTATAAAAGATATCAGAATGCTAGCCTTAGGGCATACTAACATTAAGAGATCTAGAAAAATAAGGGATACAGAAAAGAAGGATGAAAAAGGAGCAATCAGTGTGTGAAGCTTAAGGACATGACAAGACTAAAGAAAAATGAACCCAAAACAAGGCAGGTCCACATGTTTAGAGCTTTACAAAACCTTAAAAAAAAAAAAAAAAGTAATTGGTGAATTGATTTCAGTTGTTGGATGCCACAACACAGACTGCTACATCACGTTCAGATCACTTCAAAATTTTGTCTAAATTTTCTTCCACTGTTTCTTAATTCAACCATTGTATTTCTCTGCAAAAATATCTAACAGGGCAGTATAAAGAAATTATATTCAAAAAGTTAATTTTTCTTCAGTGAAAAGGCAAATGTATATATGTTCACTGGGACAACAGAATCACCCTCAAAAGAAATGCCATAAGCTCCAAAAACACACCTACTCATCTGACTATATACTTGACCCTTCTGTTACCATGGATGACCTATTTCTAGTTCTCATGAAGGTGACCTCTATACGTTAGTTCCTATCCTACTTTCAGCTACCAAAGGGCCCTATTTTAACAACTCTTCCATCTCTCTCTCCTGAACTACAAATGAAGCCTTTTCTACTGGATCTTTTCTGTCAATATAGAATTTATTTATCCCATGTAAAATCAAGCCAAAAAAAAAAAAAAACTCTTTCTTCTGTATTACCCTCCAGTTAGCTCCCTATTTCTCCTTCTTTCAGAAAACTTCTCAAAAAGTTATCTATAGTCACTTTTCTTTTTTCTGCTTTCATTCTGTGGGAGTATGAACACAATCTAATCAGGTACTCACGGATACTTCTCCTTCAAACATCTTTTTTACCTGAACTCCAGGACAACTTACTCGCCTAATTTTCCTCACGCTACTCAATCTGTTTTGAATGTTGAACTATCCCAACATTCAAATACTGAAAGTATCCCAGGGCTCCAACCTTCTTTTATATACTTACAGCCTTGATCATTTTATCTAGTCTCATGGATTTAAATAACACCTAACATTGATGATCCCCCAAAATTTGTATTTTTGCCAGGATTCACTATTCATATATTTAAGTACCTAATCAACATCACTACTCAAGATGTCTTAACAGGCTCCTCAAGTATATTACATTCACACTGTATTTCTTAAGCTTATCAAACCTGTTCTTCCTACTCTCCACCTTACTTCAATGGCTGCGCAACTTAAAATCCCAAACTGTACCCTTTTTCCCCTATACTCCTAATCCCCTTCCCTGCTTTACTTTTTTTCCACATCAGTTATCACTATATAACAAGTTACATGTTTTATTTATTTTCTTTATCATCATTTCCTCCAATGGAATGAATGCCCACAAGGACTTCTGACCATTTGGTCCAGTTGTAACCCTAGCCCTACAGCAGACACTCACTAAATATTCATGGAATAGATAAATTTACACTAGTGAGACTATACACTTGTCTACAAGTGGCACTAGTGGCACATTAAGCTCACTTACTTCAACCATATTTTTTTCCAACTCTTTGCGTTTGCTTTCTTCACATGCCAGATTTTTCTTCTTGAGATCAAATGCACTTTGAGATTTAGTATTAACTCGCTGAGCCTCTGCAAGAGCATCTTCTAAAGATCGAAGTATACCTCCAATTTCCTGTAATAAAATGCAGCCAAGTCAGCCACTTATATAAAATCTGTTCATGTTGTCATTTTATTGTATGAGTTCTGTATCAAATACTTTTTTATAAGTTATTTCATTATCTTACTATAAGATTAAGAAATTAATACAACACAATGCCCACTGAATCCTAAATAGTTACTATATATAATGTAGTACGTTTTTCACACAGTATATTATCGATTCTAATACATATGTTCAGACTTCTAATACATATGTTCAGACCTTATCTTTTCTTTTTTCCAAGTCTTCTATTTCATGATTAAGTGCTTTTATTTTTTTATCATTCTCAGACAATTCTTCCTGCAGCTTTATAACTTTATCTTGCATTTCTTTTAACTCCTCAGCTGAGCGTGCTTTGGTATCTTCAGCCAGCAAAAACTGATAAGCGATATATAAACGACTCAAATGTTCTATTTCTCTCATCACTTTTTGGTACTCCAAGTAAGAAGATCTTTCCTGAAAGAGAAGTCACAAAAAAAGAGTAACTCAAAATTGTATTAAAAAAAAATTCAATTACGCAAGATGTATCAAATTTCTCATTACATGATATAACAGATTTTGTCCTGTATTAAACAATTATAACATCTTAAATTGTAGGCTACTTTACATAACATTAGAAGTCAGGACTTTTAGATAGCATTATACCTTCTCTAGTGAATCTTATTTGGCTACTTCTTCTAACATATAATTGGGCAGCTGAGTTTAACAAAGAAATATGGACATAAAGTTCATAAACTAGTGTTAATAAGTCTGTTAAAGACAACTTACACACCCACCAATGATACACTATTACATAGATTCTGTAGTAGTATTACCAAGAAGCCTACTCTAATATTCTTGGAAGCACTACTACAAGCACTTGCTCCCTCACATCATTACTAAACGTGATTCCCAGAAGGACCTACTGGGACCAGACAAAATAATAACTAAAATCCTTAATTTACACATAAAAATCAAATTCAGAATGATGAAATGATCTGTCCATGTTGTTAGATTTAGAAAGAAATTGTGGCAAAATCAAGTCGAGGACCTAAGTTTAAATTCCTGATCTAGTGTTTTCTACTAAATCATGCATACAAAAAGGGTACCTTCAAGATTACAATTTTTCCAGTAAAATCTACACTACTATATGGATTCACAAGATAGCTCTGAGTAGTACCAAATTTCAATGAGCATTTAATAAATTCCTAAATGGATATCTTTAAAAACGTTGTTTGGCTGGGCACAGTGGCTCACTCCTGTCATCCCAGCACTTTGCGAGGCCGAGGTGGATGAGCCCAGGATTTCAAGACCAGCCTAAGAAACAACTAGAAACCCCATCTCTACAAAAAAAAATAAACTAGCAGGGTGTGGTGGCATGCATCTATAGTCCCCAGCTACTCAGAAGGCTAAGGTGGGAGGATCCCTTGAGACTGGGAGGTGGAGGCTGCAGTGAGTTGTGATCACACTACTGCACTCCAGCCTGGGCAACAGAGTGAAACTTGTCTCAAGAAAAAGAAAATGTAGCTCATAAACGCATTCTTTCATGAAATACTGCCATGTCTTTTGATGTCAGGAGCAGCAAAGATTATAGAGAAAATTCAATCCTCTGTTTCAACACCTTCTGCTTACAAAATACCTTGACAGCAATAATTATAGTGATAGCCCCTCTTATCCTGGAAATTGTTCACTCTACCAATGAGGGTGTCTAAGAGTGCCATTATCTTTAAGAAATGTTGTTCCAGTCAATCCTATTTATCTAAGAAAATCCAGACTTGCTTAGCTTCAATAAAGTATTAAAATTCAGCATAACATTTTCTGAAAGTATAAATATTACTCTTCAATATCCTATGACTCAGTAGATAAGTATATAACCTCTGCAAGCAGAAGGCTCAATTATGGACTGCCAACTCTAATTCCTTATCTCATCGCAGGAAAAAACCCCCAAGAAATGGTATCACCATGTGTATGATTTTGGATACATCGCTGACTTTGAAAGACATTCTAATAGATTATCCTCAAATATACAGAATATACCTCTTTTAATTTTTGAATGGTTGGAGTAATCTCTTCTTCAAGTATCTGGAAAACAAAGAAAAATAGTATTTTCAGCATGTAAAGTACTATTAAAATGTATTTGAAAGAAAAGTAGCATGGATGGCTATGGAAAACTGAACCAAGAAAAAAATTTTTCCCTCTTTACAGTAAAAACTCTACATGCAAAATTACATTCTTCTCCAAAAATGTTTTATACGAATTAAATTACCGTCTTAATTTCTTTCAGCTTAGCCTCTTTTTTTTCTATAGTTTTCTGTGCAGCTATTTTTTTGTATTCATACATCCTGGTTCCAGCTGCTTCTTCTATCATGGATAAAATCTGGAATGAGAATTTTATTAACGTTTAGTATCCAAGACAATGTGTCCAACTGGAATTTACATTGAATGTAACATTTTTGTCTTGACCTCACTAAACATCTTACCAAAATTTGGCCCAAATGAACCATTAAAGTTAAATACAGTAATTTCACACAAATCTTTTCCTGTAGGCTTATTCTGTAGGAATGAATTCCGACATGAAACACCAGTTGAGTAAGACTCCTTTACACGATCAAAATCAATTTTAATATCTGGGTATAGTGCCAAATATTACACAAATATACAACTGTCTTTACTAATCATTCCTAAACGTTTCCAAAAATTTTAATAGTATTTAAAGATTGTCTGAAAGATTAAATATCTATACCAACTATTTTTAATGTCCATAAATAGTACTCTTACCTCTGGAGGTTTCATATTTAATACTTTTGTAATTCGGCCCTGAAAATAAAATGGAAACTTACTAAGATAACAAATTACAGAAAATGTTTATCTGTACTGCCATTCATGTTTATCTAGACTGAAGCTGCTTTATCTCAATATACCAATCTTTGGGGATCTTTCCTTTATAATTCTTCCATGATTCTAGAATTTTGGAACTTTACTGTTAACTTTCTCACTTACCAGTGATACAAATTATGGAAGTTAGGAAATGATACAAATGAAATAATTCATTAAATGATACAAAGTTAACAAGGACCATGTTTCTGAGACAGTTAACATTCATAAGTAGAAATATTCAATTTTAAAACAGGTAAATATAAAAAGAAATTGTGGCATAATTAATAAACTTTTAAAATTTATTTGCATAATAACCCTCCAGGATAATTCACAAAACAGATGACATACTTCTACGCTTCAAATAAAATAAAATATTTTATATCAATGCCAGTAAACCATTAAATTCATTCATTACCAAAAACAAATAAAACAAAACACCTGCATGCCCAGGTCTCAGAGAATCTTATTACTAGAATGTAGATTCACTTAAAAGTAAGTTTTCAACTTTGAAGGTGTGTAGTGGAAATATTTTTATTTTGGTCCCACTGAGATGCTCCCATTGACTTTACTGTAATTCTCTCAAAGGATAGCTGGATGGGTCAAATGACATAATGTAAATGTAAGATAAAATCAGCTTTTACTCCTCACTTGTATAAGTCTCTAAATAAGCAAATTATTCAAACTTTTATACTTGAAACATTAAGATGCATTAATCTAATAATTTGAAAGGACATATTATGGCTTTCTTTCTTTTTTTTTTTCCAGTTAACATGTATTGTTCTTTTAGTGACAAAATAAAAAGTCAAGAAAAATCACTCCTAAACATTCTAGAGGAGTCAAAGGTCTATAATACGGTAGAATATATCACTGCAAGTAACTAAACCACATTTCTTAACAGATGACCAGACACAGCACAATAGTAAATAAAAAGTATAAAATCCAAAACATATGGTACTTTTATTTTAACTGCTTAAATGTAAAAAATATCAAAACTGTTACAAAAGTGACATAAAGACCTCAAACAAAATACCTGCATGATGAGAAAGTGAGGGTTGTTAACATTAAGGCCAACAGAACAGAAGAGATCCTGTACTCTTGTGTTGTTAGCATTGACTCCATTGATTAAATATTTATTTCTACCACCAATAACCACCTATAAAAGAAAGCAATTTTTAAAATATTCATGTACATGCACACCTGGTGCTAGGATAAATTACTAAGCATATTAGCTTACGTTTATTTGTTCTGTCCAACTAGCAGTAAACAAAACCAATTCTGCATAAATAGTGGAACATGTATGACATAGCTAAAAACACTAACTTGAGTCAGGACAACTGGTGTTTAATGCAAGTACTTTTGCTAACTAGTTATGTAATTACACACAAGCCTCTTACCCTGGCCTGCACCAGACTAGGTCTCCAAGGTTACCTTCTAGCTTTATGTTTCCAAGTATATGTAAAACATACTTTCCTTTCCTAGCTACCTTCCTTCTGTAATTTTTCTACAGAGGCTAACTTTCTCTACTTTAAAACAGGAATAGACGTCAGACAAAGTAGCTTGACATCAATTCTTGACAAGATTCAAAAAGCTATTAATAAAGACATGATTTGTGACCATTTAAAAGAAAGGGTAATCACAGAGCTTCAGTATGGTTTCACTAAATCATCTCAGACACCATACTCTACTATCACACTTAAATTGTCATTTATTGGGTATGATTGTCTCATCTACCAGATTGAGGTCCTTAAAGACAAGCTCTGTTTCTCATTCTTCTAACTACATCCCAGTACATTCAAGAACACCCAATATACATCAAGTATTTAATAAATATTGAATAAATATTGGTTCATTTCTTTTCCTGACAGGACTACTAGTTTGGTAGTTCATATACTAATGTATTTGAAGAGACCTCTCTGACAAAAACTTTATAATTTTGGTGAAGATACAAGTTTATAGCCTGAATGAGGACAGGAACAATTAGGTAGATTATTAGTAAGAGACTTAGTTCCTAAAGGATAAATATTTGATGGATGCCTAATGACATAGAACAAGATTCTGTCCTAACCTAGCCTATATATTTTTTTTTAAATCAGAGGCTTCCATTAAAATAGAGGAGAAAATCTGTAAGTGATAAATGCTAAGATGGACAGTAAATGGGAATTGACCACATTTTTAAAAACAAAGCCTTGGGCTGGGCACGGTAGCTCACGAGGCCGAGGCGGGCAGATTACAAGGTCAGGAGATTGAGACCACCCTAGCCAACACAGTGAAATCCTGTCTCTACTAAAAATACAAAAAAAAAATTAGCCGGGTGTGGTGGTAGGTACCTGTAGTATCAGCTACTCAGGAGGCTGAAGCAGAAGACTCTCCTGAACCCAGGAGACGGATATTGCAGTGAGCTGAGATGGTGCCACTACACCACTCCAGCCTGGGTAACAGAGCAAGACTCTGTCTTTCAAAAAAAAAAAAAAAAAAACCTTGACAAGCTGAAAACACTGCCTGACTATATTAATAATATATGTAAAAAAAATGCTCTACTGGGAAAAATAGAAGTCGAATATCTAAAATGAAAGGATAACTCTAACTAGACCGATTTTGGCACACTCAATCTAAGGTGTCATTAAAAGATAGATAGATGAATGCAGGGGCAGGGAGGGAAACTGGAGCATACCTGGTATAATCAGGCAAGTGAAAGAACTAGGAACAAACATCAATGAAAGACCTGGCAGGATTTCACTTAGAACTAAAACACATATACTTGCAGATCACTTAAACACTGAAGTAGGGAATAAGTCAGATTTGCTCTTAGTGCTCTGAAGAGGATTAGGATTAATAAAATTTGAAGACAGCAGACTCTGACAAAATTTATAGGGGTAACTTTCTAATAAGACCTGTCCAAAAACAGAATGGGTTATCGCAGAAGACTGCAAGATCTCAAGTATACAGGTGTTCAAGAACAGCCAAAGAAGATTCAAGTATGGTTTAAGATTTCAGCATAGTTGAGTGCTTATACCGGATGAATAACTTTTCAGTTCTCTTTCAGTTCTCTTAGTGATAGAGTGTGCATGATCAAAATTTTAATGTAAGGAAGATATTAAGGAATCTAGTCAGAATTTAAGGCACCAATTTTGCTTATGAACTTTCTCTAGCACGTTTTGCAAAGGCATAGGGCCAAAAACCACATCAGACATAAAAGGTCTTAAGATATCGAAATGTTTAATAGCCACTCACCTGCCTTGTTACTGTGATTTCATCATGAACCTCAAATCCTAAAGGACTTTGCTTTTTGTCAGAATTATCAAATGTGATTGACACAGAGGCTTTGGTAATACCAGCCTGCCCATTTTTGTAAACTAAATCTTGTAAATTAGAAGCTCGAACCTAAAATAAAAGAAGAAAAGTGTATCAATTACAAAACTCCCTACTGTACAAAGCAGCACTAAAAATGAATTCCTTGCTGTAGGAAAACCTACCAACATAGTGTCCACTAAGCAGACAAGGATAGGCAGCTGCATCCTCTGGCAAGGAAAATAGGTAACAACCTGCAATGGGCACTTTTCTCTATAGAACCTTTTCAACTCTGAATTGAATTGTTTCCTATTCATTTGTTAACAAAAAGTTACTTTGCAAGATACAAGGAAAGACAGTCCCAATGATTTTCACTAGTCATTCAACCCATTAGCAAGATTTGAAAAGGCATCATTACACAGGGTTGAAAATACTCTGGAATGAGACTACTTTACAGTCAAAAAGCCTGAGTTTTGAGGCATTGTTACTTATAAACATCTCTAACACAAACATCTCTATGTTTCTATTTTCTCATCTAAAGGAGTAATAATAGTTTCCTTTAAAGGTGGCAGTGAGGTGTAATTTACAAAAAGTATAAAAACACAAATGAATATTGGTAAGTCTCCAAAGTTCAGTGAGGATTCTCCTGCCAACTAAAAATAAATCAGAAAGTTTACACTTTACCTGAGACAGGTTGGAGATGCCCAGCAAAAAGCAGATGGAGTCCAATATGTTTGATTTTCCACTACCATTTAAGCCAGTGATAGCATTGAAGAGCGGGTCAAAACCATTGACTTCGGTTCTCTGAGCATAGGACTTGAATCCCTCTAGAATAATTGACTTAATATGCATTTTCGATACTGGCTTGGGTCAGCAAACCTCTGACAGGAATCACACAGGCCACAAACCAGTTCTGTACGAAACAGAAATACCACCACCTAAGTGGAATGTAAACCTGGAATCATAATGAACACGAGGCAAAAACGGTAATGATAGGGTGACAGAAATAAAACAGCCACTTGACAAACTATCTTGTCGGATGCAAAGACATCGTTCATCTACTCAAAAATATAACAGAGTTAGCCACTATCTGGAAATTAAACCATTCAACTGGGAAGTCTTAACTATTTCTTACACCTGTTTTTCCAGGCTTGCCTTCTACTTTTATCATACTCTAGCTAACAAAGACTACGGATTATTTCATATCCCCTTATCTTTGCCCATAATGTGCTTTTTTCTGATACTGACATAGCTTACTCTCTACTGCACTCACGTCTTTGCTCAAATGTCACCCTACTGGAGTCCTCCCTGACCCCCCTGTGTCACCTCTCCACACTCCTTCACTCGGCTTTTTCCTTCATGGTACTTAAAACTGATATTAGACGGTCATTAATTGTCTGTAAGTTCCTGTAGTATCTTCACCTACGTCCATCATTGCATCCCCGAATTGTGCTTGACTCCGGGAGGAGGGGAAGTCATTTAAGTATTTACTAGGGATGGGATGTATCTCATATTCTCCAACGTCTTGCTTTTACTCAGGCTGTTACTTCGCTTCTTCAGGCCTGTCTACACCTCTTCGCCCTACTCCAAGGCCGAATAGGAACTAGCCTTTATTTCTAAGGATCACCTAAGGTCCTCCTCCCCATAGCCCCCGCGTCCCGCCTCCCGCCAGGACGTCTAGCAGGGCCCAACCGGCCGTGCTCACGCACACGCCTCACCGCTGCCTCAGGCCAGGGCTTGACGCACCCCAAAAGCTCCTCCGGATCACAAAGGCAGGGAGCAGGCCAACTCTCTAGCCGCGGCTACTACGAAGAGAACTTCACCATAGCGGCTACACCACCTGCCGCACCGCTCTCAACACCCGCGCCGGAACTATTTATTCCTTTGAATTTCGGCGCGAGCAAAGGACCCCCACCTCCATTGCTTATTTCCTGTGCTGGTGCCTAGGAGCTGCCTGTCTTTAGGGTTCCATTTTTCCCCTACACGCGAAGGATTACAGCCGCAGGGAAATGTGGAGTCTCCATAATGGCAGCTCCGGGGACTCCCAGGCGCGGGCCTGGGTACTACAGGAGCAGGTACTATATGTTCACACCGGCGTCCGGCACGCTATGGTCAGCCCCACACCTCGGCCCCGGGTCCTCGCGCTTCGCCAGCCCCGCCCCTCCTCGGGCCCTCTAGTCCGCGTTCGGCGCCCTGCAGACTCCGCCTTCTCGAGTCCTGGGCGGTGTTCACCGCGGCTTACTCTTCTTCACGGAAAGCAACAGAGTCAGGAGGTGGAGAAGCATTCTTTGAGTGTTCTTGTCGGTTCTGTTTTGGAAGCCTCAGAATCTTCTTCGGTTGGCTCAGATTGCTGCAAAGTAAAAGCTGTATTTCGTTAGGGCCGGAGAGGCACAGTCCTTCGGAGGACTCTGGCCTGCGTCCTGGCTCCCTCCCGCGCTGCCTTCGGACCTCGCCGAGCCTTTTTATCTGAAATTTTCACGTCGGGAAGGGATCGTAGTCTACTGAGAGCTGTTCTGAGCCCAGAGGACAAGTTGTGTGGTGCTAAATAGCTGTTCACCTCCCTTAACACTGGAAAGCGTTGTAATGATAAGCCTACCTAACCTGTCAGGGATTTTTTCTGGAAACCTTTTAAGACAGTTCATATTTATTGAGTTCTGAGTGTTAGGCTATGTTCCAAGGGGCTTTTTAAAATCCTTGTAGCAACCCAGTGAAATCAGAAATTGCCCTCGTTTTATAAATGAGTTAAATGAGTCCAGGTAAAAGGTTAAACAGTTTGTCTAGTAAGCTAGGATTTGTTCCCAGTCTGGTTCCAGATTGCATGCTTTTAAATACATACTAGGCTCCATGCATAGAATCTAGTACTATTCACCAATCCTGTTAATTGGTATGTATTGTTCTTTAGAAAGCAAAAAGGTGTCAGCATTACTTACGTTTCCAAGCACGTTGATACTAAAGAGTTAGGAAGGGTTTAACTCCGAATGGGTATGGTATTATTCTAGGTGAGGTACAAAAACATGGTGTGGACAATGCCATTTTGGGATGGCTTGATCCTTTTGGGCTTCCATAACAATATCATAGACTGGGTAGCTTATGAACCACAGAGGTTTATTCTTCACATTTCTGAAGGCTAGAATGTCACAGAACGAGGTGTGTCTAGGAAGGGGTGCTTTCTGTTTAGTGGATAGCACCGTCTGACCCTTCTACCCTGTCCTCACATGGTGGAGAGGCAGAGGCCCTCCCTTGGGCCTATTTTATAAGGGCCTTTCCTTTCTTCCCATTCCTCACTTCCCAAGAAGCCACTTGCTAAAACCATCAGTTTGGGGTTTAGGATTTCAAAATGTGAAGTTTGAGGGACACATTTAGACCATAGCATAGGGCGTGTTTTTAAAGTTGCTTTCTTGGCCCTGGAATGGCAATGCAGTCATCTGAACTGGTCTTAATCTACCAGGAATGGGCCTAAAAAATATTTCTCGTTAAGGGAGTAAAATAAGTTTTATGGTTTTTTTGTTTAAGAAAGGATTCATTTATTTACTCTGATATGCTTACCCACTTCTGTGATGTCAACCATGGGTAGTGACCTAACATTAATTTACTTAAGCAGATATCTTTGTCTACCTTGATTCCTGCATCCCCTAGGCTCCACAGCTATTCAATTGTATTGATTCTGTTAACTCTTACACATTTACTTTCAGCTGTATCTCCTTCCTTTTATCATTTTGTGAGTAAAGAATTTTAATTTGCCAACAAATCCTAATGTGGACGTAGTCAAGTTGTGAAATAAAGTGATTTTTGGTATGGAAATATGTGTGAAGACAGACTGTTAGTCTTTGCACTTTAACAACTAGCTGATACACTTACCTCAAATGGATGAAAACATACAAAAGCACTGTTGTTGGATAAAGACTTCTGGGTGGTTAGAAGAATGTGCAGATCTAACTACTCCCATTAAGACCATTGATCAAAATGAAAAATGCTTATACAGGTGGAGATCTCTATCAGTTTTAGTCTTATTGCATGCCAGAACCACTAAGGAATTGCTGCTAAATATAGGACAAATGGACTTGAGGAAATCACTGATGACTAACTTCAAACTCTGCCTCCTGAGATCACCACAGATGAGTGGAAACAATCAAGGTGCAAAGCCAGTAAAGTCCCCTCATTTGGAGATGTGAGGGGTAGAAACAGAGATAGAGTATAGGGTAGATGCAGTATAAAGAAAACACTGTTCTTCCTTCATCACCATGGATTAAAATCGTTTGAAAGCTTCAACGCTAGCAGGCAGTGTTTCAAGCGGAAATCTGGCAGCTAGTGGAGTCAGAGTCCTTATATGGAAGGCATCAGTACTAGCAAGGAGACACATACAGCCCTAAAGCAAGACCTAGGAGAAAAAGTTGGTGCTCTACTCTCCTAGGGAACTAGAAGGAACCGGCTCTGTCCTGGGTATACTTTTCTAATTTTAGAGTGCTAAAGAAGCTCTTCTCACAGGGACCTGGGTGAATCCTTTCTCCTTGGAACAAAGGACAAGAAAAAAAAGAAAGGATTTTCCCGCAGAAGTAAGGAAGACTCATTTTGTTGAGACACTATTTTTAGGTTCAAGGGAATGAATTGATAATGACAGTTTATATTTTTACATTGTATTGACTAGCAGCACTTTGTTTTTTTAGAGAGGGAGCCTCACTCTGTCTCAGGCTGGAGGGCAGTGACCTAGCAGCACTTTTTGAATACAGTCATGCACCACATAATATTTCAGTGTCCGACTACATTGTATGACTATGGTCCCTTAAGATTATAATGGAGCTGAAAAATTCCTATTGCTTAGTGATGTAACATCATAGTGCCACATACTACCCTTTCTGTTTAGAAACACAAACACAACATTGAGTTACAGTTACCTACATCATTCAGTACAGTAATATGCTAGAAAAGTTTATAGTCTAGGATGATAAGGCTATACTATCTAGCTTTGTGTGAGTATACTTTATGATGTTTGCACAACAATGAAATTGCCTAATGAGGCGTTTCTCAGAACCTGTCTCGTCGTTAGGCAACGCATGACTGTATTTTATTTCTAACGCCATGTTATTTGAACTGTGGGTTCACCAAATATAACCTGTTTGACAAACTTGCAAAGAAACCAGCTAAGTATAATTTAAAATGAGGCATAGAAAAGGAGGTTATTATATTCATTCACCAGTGGGATCTGGTTAGACCCATTCATTTTCATTTCAATGACAATATTGTTTTCCAGAATACATGTTCTGTTTGTCTTTTTGTGAATTCTGCCTATTCTTTCATTATGATTTCTATTATTTTGCTTTTTTAATCAAGTTATATGTCTTTATTTTATTTTCTGTTATTTTTAGCTTTTCAGTTCCTAACTCTTGTTGACAACCTCCACTGACTCTTACTCAGTGATTTATTTCCTCATGTGGTGCTCTTCTTCAGTGGGGTGGTTTTGTTTATGGGACTCTCTTATGCCCTTAGTTGCAAGAGTCCCTTTAGAGCAATTATGCATTTCCTTCTGCCAGCGTACTGTAGCTCTTAAAGATCTGAAGCATTTTCAAATGATAATTTCTCAGTTTGTGGCTCCTGAATTATGCAAATATTGTAAATTTATATCTGTTGCAGGGCTGCAGTTTTGATTTCTCGTAAGTACCTTATGTTTTTTCTTTTTTTCTCCCTATCCAAAGCCCCAAAGAACAAACTTCTTCATCGCTTCCCCAAACTAGTAGATTACCTTTTTCCAGTTCTAGTGGCTGGCTGTTCCTAAGGCTCCAGGTTTTACATAGGGGCTTAGTTCCAGCTCACCTGCCTCATTAAAGCTCAGCCTTGTGCTTGGACATTAAAACCCAACTACTGGCTCCTGAGGCATATAGCCAAGTATAGAATTTTGGAGGGCTACCGAAGTGTCGGTTCTGCTTTCTGCTATTCAATTTTTTAAATTTATTTCGGGCACTGAGAATTTCCTTTTTGTTGTTTTTTGTTTTTAAGGTTGTATATGGTTTATATAGCAATAATTATATTTTATCCATTATTTCTATGAGTTTATAAAGGAAAGCTCAGTCGACCATGTTGGAGGAGGTCTTCTCATTTACTTTTCGTGAAGAACATCAGTGATCTTTGTTTTGCTCCTCCTGAGTCTTCCTTACAGAGCTCACATTCCATATTCAAAGTCACTTTTCCTAAAAATCAGTAATTACTTCTCTAACGAAGTCTGGTACTAGGTCTTAAGGAAGTATTTTCGGCAAGGCGCAGTGGCTCATGCCTGTAAACCCAGCACTTTGGGAGGCCAAGGTGGGCAGATCAGGAGGTCAGGAGATCAAGAGTATCCTGGCCCCAACATGGAAACCCCATCTCTACTAAAATACAAAAATTAGCTGGGTGTGGTGATGTGTGCCTGTAATCCCAGCTACTCAGGAGGCTGAGGCACAAGAATCGCTTGAACCCAGGAGGTGGAAGTTGCAGTGAGTCAAGATCTTGCCACTGCACTCCAGCCTGGTGACAGAGGTTTTTTTTTAAAAAAAAATTTTCATGTACTACTCATAAAGTAAGTTCTATTCTTACTTGTTTCATATTCGTTTCTTTCTGTTTTTCCAGTTATCCTTGGCTTTTATCACTTGCATGCTGGTTAATAGCCAGAGCTACCTATCTCACCTCTCTTCTGCTTTGTCATACCCCTTCTTTTATGGGGATAATTATTGGCTTCTGTTCCTCAAATGTTATTCTCATTTCATAGTTCTCCTTGTCATGGTAGTCCATTGTTACTTTTTATTTGAAATCCACACACATCTGCCTGATCCTCCTCCAACTGGTTCCTTTTTATTACCAAACTCAATTCTTACTAGATTCAAAGAGAGTCTTCACTCTCAGAATTTTTAGTTTACAAAACCAAAACTGCTTCTGCAGTTAACATCTCCACTACCTCTTATACCACTCTGCAGTCCTCTACAGTCAACAAATATATCCTAACTTAATCTTCTACTTCAACAAGACTCTGCCCTCTCTAAAGTTTATATATATATATGTATGTTTCTATATAAAAATGATACCTCTTCCCTCTGTATAAACCTTTGGAGAAAATTACACACAAAGTTAATTCTAACCTCTCTTCCTTGGATTACCATGTCTTTTTTTTTTTTTTTCCAACTGTTGTGAACTTATGCACCAACGATTGACAAAAGAAGGTGCTCACTAACTTTGTTGGTGGATAGATCAATCAATGGATTCAATAGGCATTTATAGAATGCCTGCATTGTGCCAAGAATTGTGTTATGTGCTGGGAATCAAAGATGAATAAGATGTGTGCCTGTCTCCAAGGCATCCATAGTTGAGTGGAGAACGCTTATATAAAGACATTACCCAGGAGAAATGAAGAGTGAAAGGCAATCATGTAAATAGAGTAGATTGCGCAGGCAATGGCACAGAAGATAAACATAACATATGATGCAAGAAGTATCAAGATTTAGTGTAAGAGATCCACAGAAGGCAAGTTATGGAGCATTTTATGCACCATCTTAACTTTTCATCATTCCTGAAGCATCGGTGTTCACTTCTCCATCTCTTTCTTTGCACATGCTGAACTTGAAATATCCTTTGACTCTTCACTTCTCCCCCTTGTGTATTTCTACATGTATTTAAACCCCAAATCTGATCCATTTCTTAAGTTACTTACAACCTCTTGCATAATCCCTTAACCCTTTATCCACACTTTTCTTCTGACCTCCATTCCCATTGTGACATACCTTTATGATACATATTGGTGCTTGTCACATAGTAGACACTTAAAAATATATTGAATATGAATAAGTTCAGGGGTTTCATTTTCTGCTCGCTCATTAAGGTACAAGAAAAGAATAGTTTAAAAAAATACTTGAAAATATACAATATATTTCACAAAATAGTATTTTAAGGTTCAGTGAGTTCATTGTAGTGATCATTTCTCAATAACCTAATATTGAAAACAAAGCAAAAACCTGTTATCAACACATTCTATTTGTATAAGATCATCAGTGACCACTGTGATAGTAGGCTAAGGAATGTACCACGAAATATTTATGCCAGCTGTATGCTTCAGAGGGCTCTCGGCACCATATTCTTTTCCTCTGGTTGCAATTTTTTTTGCCAGTAAAGTAAAAACAAGCTTCTATGCTTTATGAACAGCTGCAGTTTTGGGTTGAAAGAATCTAATTCAGCTACTACTTTCTTAGTTGCTGTCGAGGTATAATTACCAACCCTCCTTTGTGTTATCTTATTAATTACACAGACTCCTGTTACATGCATTTATTTATATGTTTGTCTCCCACTGTGAGCACCTTGATGTCAGTGGTCTTGCCTTGTAAGTGCCTATAAACCCAGCATCCAGTCCAATTCTGGATACAGAGTTGTGCTCCATAAGTGTTAATTGAAGGGATGAGCAACTACATGAACATACAAAGATTATAAAAATGGTCATTCTCTCCAAACCAGAAACTACTGTTTTCCAGATTTTTTCAGATGAAAGTTTGTTGTTGTTTTGTTGTTATTTTTACCCATATTTAAGTTCCTAGGTAATTACCTGCATACTCCATCAAACATTAGTCTGCATAGAAACTCAGGAATTACTGTAGAGGACTATCTGCTTTTACAACTGAGCAGGCCATTCCCCCATTAACATTATAGTCCTGCTCTTGCAAACGAAGCTGGGCATTCCTCCTCTGCAAACAGGGAGGACAAAGGAGCCTACAAGACTGGCCTCAGTTGCAAATAGCAGACCCTGGGGGCTTGTTTATATGTAAACATCTTGGAAATTCAGAAAGTCAGGGAAAGATCAGAGAAACAACAATGTGTCTGGTGACTTGCTAACATTCCACAAAGGACGGTATAAAATAAAGCAGAGCCTGTCGTTCGGCGCGGCCGCCACGTTTGTCTCGTCTTGTGTTGTCTTGTGTGTTCATTCCTTTGTTCAGGAAACACGCGGACCCCAACAAATTACCTTGATCACTCTCTTCCCTTTGCCATGCTGGCCTTATCTCCACACATTGACTTCCACTCCCACCTATATCCCATTATAGGTAGGTGGGAAATGAGGAATTCATAGACTTCTGTGCATTCTATTTTGGTCTCCCCACTCCCTATAGTCCATTCTCCCCAAACTCCACCCCACCATAAGAGTGTGGTTTTGTGCTTTGGTTCCTGAGGGTCTTCAGACCATGATAATGTGTGGCATCAATACATTTCTGAGAATTAGATGATGTGTTTTTAAATAACAGCAATTGTAGGAAATCCACAGTGGAGTTCAGGTGAGGCTTCAGCAATCCAAATCATTTTCTCTTTATGTCCCTTGTCAATAGATGATGAAGATCATGTCTCCAAGTCTTTTCTACCGTTGCCAGTATCCTCTCCCAATCTCCTGTGGGCAACTTCTTTGGGAAAACACTCATGCAATTTCATAAGGACAAGCAATAATGTAAGGCATGGAATGGTCTAGGTACATACGTAATAAAAACATCTTTCTGTCCTTATGCTAAGAAAAGAAAGATATTTTAAAAATAAACCTGTTTACATTAATGTCACTATGTTAAAATATAAAGCAAAGCAGTTCATTTCTTTGCTGCTACATGTCTAAAATATGTATATTGCAACTGGGAACAATCGTTCTACATTTGTGTAAATAAATATCCATTCGGATGACTTTACAAAAACAAAAGCTTTTTGTGCCTGAAAATTTAATCCTTCACATTTTAAGAGAAAGAAAATGCTTGCAATTTTTAGACAACAGTTTTCCCCATTGTTGCCTTTCAAGGATTTAAATAATCTTTTATTTCAGACTTAGTTTGAATTATTTATGATTATTAGAAAGTAATTTTATTGCTTAAAATATTGATTTATACTTGTGCTATACTTAGTTCCATACATGTTTCCTAAGTTACTTCATGTAATACATGTAATTTCCTTTTCATAGATGAAGAACGTGGATCTTGGAATTAGGCTTTGATCACAGAGCAGAGGTGAGATGAAAACCCATCCACTCATTCAACAAATAAGTGAGTGCTTACAAAACTTTCTGCTGTATGGAGCTTATATTGTAGTGAATATCAATTCTTATTTTATTGATTATAAAGCAGAACTTTTTGCAACAATTTTACACTACCCTGGGAGTGCCTATCAGTCTTCATGCCTCAAGTAATTGTCCTTTCCATGTGACTATGGAAGCCCTCAAATCTTTGAAACCCCAGATAACCCATTTCACCAGATGCTTGGACATTCTCCGTCGAGTTTGGATTTATAATGGGTACGTAGATTTAGGTCAAGAACATAAAATCTGAACTGCTTAGGCACTGCTCATAAGGAGTAAATTCCTAGTGAAAAAGCAATGTCCCTCAGGAATGATTGCTATAGCAGGCTAAAAGGTAGATTTATAAATGTTTATAAAAAGCAGATTGGATTTAGCAGAGGTAGCAGTGATGACCAGGAGCAATAGGAGGAAATGTTCTTAATAGTGCTCTTTGGTGGCATCTTCTTTTTATACAAAGAAGTCTTGCAAGCATTTCTACTTGAATGACTAATTTGGAGTAATTTTTAGTTTGTGTATTTTTATTAATAGGATCCAGGAATATAATAACCTGGTGAGAATATCTCTGTGAATGGCAATCAAATTTTTCTTATTCATGAAACTCATAAATAAGCTATAATCCAGCATTTTATAACTAGGGAAAATAAAACTGGGGTCCTGCTGTTTGAGAGGCTAAGGGAATTTAACAGAACACTGGGGGATTTACAGTAGATTTATGATGAAGACACATTCTAACTGGAAGCTTAATTGTGATTTAAATTATAGGTCAAGCTGTGCAATGCGTTTTCTTTTTAGGGGGAAATCTTTAGCGAGATAGAGTGTGCTTGTTTAAAGAGGAAACCGAACAAATGAGAAAACAGATTGCATTTTCTGTTTTTCTTTTAAAATTTCAAGTTGCTTTAAGTCAAATTGCCCCTGAGTTCCTGATGATGGGTGTGGTGAAACTGCCTTGTTTTACTTTCTTGCCTTCTTTTCCAGAGCAGTTATTTTACCTGAAAATAACAAAAAGATATAGGCAGCATATCAGCCAGCAAACTAATATGGAAACCAGAGATTAAGGACACTCAACCTGTCTAGAATTGTGACATCCTATAATTTTAGGCTGAGTGGTATAAAATTAGCAAGTAATATGGATAAAAGGGCCCTTGAAAAGTTATTGCCACTCATTTTGCAAATGGGAAAATTGAGGCTTCTACTGATTTTCCTAAATATTTTATCTCAAGTACTTTTAAGGTCTCATGAGGAAATAAAATGTATGTACAAATAATTTTAATTGAAAGTATAAAAAAATTGCTTCCCTGAAAAATAAAACTTAAAACAGATAACAAAAGATTGATTCTGTAGGGAGGATTTCTACTGGGAAAAGGACAGTTAAACCTGACAGCCCAGACACTTACTCTCTAACATTTCCCTACCCCTTGGCAGAATCCTTCAATAATTAACACCAGGACAACCACTTCAGCCACGGATGTGTCAGAGGCATTTGAACCAGAGCAACTCCATCTTGAATACAGGCTGGGCAAAGTGAGGGTGAGACCCACTGGGCTGCATTCCCAGGAGGTTAGACATTCTTAGTTACAGGATGAGGTAGGAGGTTGACACAAGATACAGGCCACAAAGACCTTACTGATAAAATAGTGTGGTACAGAAGCTGACTAAAACCCACCAAAACCAAGATGGGGACAAAAGTAACCTCTGGTAGTCCTCACTGCTCATTATGTGCTAATTATAATGCATTAGCATGCCAAAAGACACTCCTGCCAGTGCCATGACAGTTCACAAATGCCATAGCAATGTCAGGAAGTTACACTTTATGGTCTAAAAAGGGGAGGAACTCTCAGTTCTGGGAATTGCCCACCTCTTTCCTGGAAAACTCAGGAATAATACACGCTTTGTTTAGCATATAATCAAGAAATAACTATAAGTATAATTGGTCAAGCAGCCTATGCCACTGCTCTCTGTCTGTGGAGTAGCGATTCTTTTATTCCTTTACTTTCCTAATAAACTTGCTTTCACTTTACCCTATGGACTCACCCCAAATTCTTTCCTGCATGAGGTCCAAGAACCCTAGCTTAAAGTCTTGATCAGGACCCTTTTCTGGTAACATCTTCCTGGTGACCACAAAGTGATTAAACTAAGGAGACTCCCTATCCAAAGGAAATAGATTAGAGCACTAATTGGATGACTTTGGGTAAGTGGTAGGAACCATTTTACCTGGTTAAAGGATGGAATTGGGTTAGAAGCCCAACTTAGGAGACTTAGAGTCTCTCCTAAGACAGACAGCTTAAAGGCCCCTCTTAATAAAAGGCAAGGACACTTGATGGAGCTTAGATTCAAGGCCCAAATTAGGAATGTTAGAGTCCTTCCTAGGATTAAGGGGATTAGAAGTCCTTCTTGATTAAAAATGGATTTGACATTATAGGATATTAACTGTTATTCTCTTTGGATTAATCTGCCTTGCACTCTTTGCTGATGGCTGTGGGTGACAGGATTAGGTGTATATAGGATCATTGGCTATGGGGAAGACTTGAAAGCTGATGAGACAATTGGCCACCCGAACTTTAGATTCTGCAATGGATGGGTCTTTCTCTGACCTCCCTGAGCTCCTCGTTTTGCCCACCCTACTGCAGGCAATGCTGTTCTCCTTTTCTTTCTTTTCTGTTTTCTATCTTTTCTGTTACTCAGGGCAACTGTCTGTGGTTTCAGTTTGCTCAGAGACCACATGTTGAAACTCCTGGTCAGAAGATCATTCCACACCGCTTTGAGTGGATCAAAGATGACAAGGCCCAACCAGAGTCATGTTTGAGCCTTGCCAGTTTGATACTGGGTGCTAAGCAGAGTGGCTAATGTCTATGTTTTGTCACATGTATTTTGCTCTGGCTGGTTTGGAAAATGTTAATTTGGTTACCCCAATTCAATCTCTTGGGTGACATCTTACAAAATTTAGAGGCTTTTGCCTATGGTTTCATGAAATGGAAAAAGGTGATTTTCCTTTGTGTTGTGGTTTGGCCCCTAGGGCTATAGTGCCACAAGATAGGTCACTAGGGCTGCTCAGGGAAAGGGAAATCAGAAGCCTGGCATGCCAGCAAAAGGGTAAGGTTCTTACTATTCAGACTTCTGGCCTGTCTCTGCAAACAAGTTATAGGAATGGTAAATATCACTGTTTATTTCTTGTGAAGTTTTAATTAATAGGAAAAAGAATTTTTCCATTAAGTTCGTCTTAAGCTGTAGGGAATTTGGTGTACTTTGTCCTATAAATTTTTCTTTCCATATTGTTCTGTCAGAAGAAGGGGTACCTTAGGATAGAATACAGGGTTAAGCCCCCAAGTGGTGGTTAATACTGAGTGCTAAACTGATTGTATTGAAGGATGCAAGGTATTGTTCTTGGGTGTGTCTGTGAGGGTGCTGCCAAAGGAGATTAACATTTGAGTTGGTGGGCTGGGAGAGGCAGACTCGCCCTCATTCTGGATGGGTACCATCTATTCAGCTGCCAGCTTGGCTAGGATAAAAGCAGGCAGAGGAATGTGGAAAGACTAAACTGGCTGAGTCTTCTGGCCTCCATGTTTCTCCCATGCTGGATGCTTCCTGGTCTTGAACATCAGACTCCAAGTTCTTTAGCTTTTGGACTCTTGGACTTACACCAGTGATTCGTCAGCAGCTCTTGGGTCTTCAGCTACAGACTGAAGGCTGCACTATTAGCTTCCCTACTTTTCTTTTTTTTTTGAGACGGAGTCTCGCTCTGTCACCCAGGCTGGAGTGCCGTGGCCGGATCTCAGCTCACTGCTAGCTCTGCCTCCCGGGTTTACGCCATTCTCCTGCCTCAGCCTCCCAAGTAGCTGGGACTACAAGCGCCTGCCACCTCGCCCGGCTAGTTTTTTTTTTTGTATTTTTTAGGAGAGATGGGGTTTTACCGTGTTAGCCAGGATGGTCTCGATCTCCTGACCTCGTGATCCGCCCATCTCGCCCTTCCAAAGTGCTGGGATTACAGGCTTGAGCCACCGCGCCCGGCCTAGCTTCCCTACTTTTCAGGTTTTGGGACTGGGACTGGCTTCCTGGCCCCTCAGCTTGCGGATGGCCTATTGTGGGACTTCACCTTGTAATCATGTGAGACAATTCTCCCAAAAAATTCCCCATTCATCTATTCATCTATCCTGTTAGTACTGTACCTTCAGAGAACCCTGACTAATGCACCCTATAAGACTGCTGTTCAAGACAGCCCATCAAACTGGTCACTTACAAACTTTGCTTCAGGTCCCTGAAACAAAACAAAACAAAACAAAAGCAAAACTGAAGTTTCCCTCTTGTCTTCTTTTATGTTCTTGGGAGTTTGACCTTATAACCATGTGGCAGTACTTCCTCTTTGTCTCTGTCATCCAGAGGACAGGAACTTTGGGGTTCATATCATACCCCTAAAAATTATATTGAGCAGTTAAAAGGCTTTTGGCTGCTCTAGACTCCTTCTGGGAAAAGCAATGGAGACTGCCCAGTGCTGTAGAACAACTTCTGACTTCCTTTCTTGAATTTTCCTTTTTCTGAGTACCTGGGAGGTTACCTTTGGTAAAGTTCAAAAGCTAGAAGTATTTGCTGTTTGCCTGGCTAGAGTCTGATAATGAGATTTTTTAAATTTTAAGAATGCTATGGTTAAAAGTCAGCTTCATTAAAAGTGTATATTCAAGCTCTAATAGCCTGGGACTTCTTGGGAAAAACAGGAAGCACCACAGACCCTATTTGGGGAAAAACCTCTGCCTTCTTCATAAAAACCCAGAAATTGAAATCAGATAGATCCCTCTCAAAATCTAAGGCTCTCCTCTGTTTTGCATTGTGATGTCTGACATTATTGACTTTTAGGGGTATCAGAAATTACTTTGCATTATGAGAGAGCTTTGGTGTGTAATAACTAGGTAGGAAATATACTTTTGGAGAGGCTAATGGCAGTTATGGGGAGATACTTGGCACTTTGCATGTTTGGATTAGAGCATCATGTTCTTGGCCACCTAGAAAGTTTGAAACTGTCCCCATTCCCCACTGAGAGATAAGACTCCTATGGGAGTTGGGCTGATTCCCTCTTTTTAAAAATTTAACTCTAAGTTCTGGGATACATGTGCAGGATGTGCAAGTTTGTTACATTGGTAAGCATATGCCATGGTGGTTTGCTGCACTTATCAACCCATCACCTAGGTATTAAGCCCCACATGCATTAGCTATTTATCCTGATGCTCTCCCCAACAGGCCCCAGTGTGTGTTGTTCCTCTCCCTGTATTCATGTGTTCTCATTGTTCAGCTCCATAAGTGAGAACATGTGGAGTTTGGTTTTCTGTTCCTGTGTTAGTTTGCTGAGAATGATGGCTTCCAGCTTCATCCATGTCCCTGCAAATGACATGATCTCATACCTAATTCCCTCTTTTCTTTGGAGATCCAGGATCTAATATAAAAATGAGACCCTTAATTTTGGGGCTCTGTTTTGCCTTCCAGCTGTGCCTGCTTATTAGGCCCTGGAAACTGCATGCTTTCCCAGTCCTATTCCTCCAAGGGCTCCACCCTAAAGCCAGCAATCCAATTAAGAAACTTGCAAATGGAAAATCTTACAAGTACTGAATTTTCTGTCTGTCTGCATATTTACATGTGTGTGTGATGTTTATATATAAAAGAGCTCTGATTAATTGGTTTAAAGATAATAGGTAATTAAAGCAAATAGTGTCAGAAAAATGAAAACAAATGCCTTTTAATTCATGTAACTTTAGTAATATTTAGGAATTACAGACAGTTTTAAAGATTATTGGTAAAATAAAGACATTTGGTCTAAATTAGCCCAGTCAGATTTAGGATTGCTAAATACTTTAATATCATAAACTGTTTCTTTAACTTGATAACTGTTCAACTTACCTGCTTTGGAGCCATTAGATTCCAGGTAAGGCATGGGAACATGTGGAGTTAGCCATGCCCCCCTGGCTATGCTGAAAAAGGACCTTATCTGGATTTCTCTCTAGTGTCTTAGGCTCCACACTTGATAGATAATTAAAATCCTTACTTACCAGATTTTTCACCAAAAATAAAAGTTGCTCAGTTAGCATTGTAACATTTAATTGAGTCTACTGAATAAACAGTTTTACGTGCAATGTGTGTAAGGACAGTGACGTGTTTTTGGTAAAAAAAATTATAAGAAGGCATGGGAATATGGATTGTTTTTTGGCCTAGTTTAGAGGCTTAAAATTTTTTTCAAGCTATGTAGAAAAAAGATGAAGGTTTAAACAAGTTGTGGAAGTTTTGTGAACAATTAATCTTATAAAAGAAATTCTGTGTGTGAACATATTAGCTACAATTAAAGGGGGTATTCAGGTTTTTTCATAAATTGAACATTGATGGGTGCTGACGAGTTGATGGGTTTAGCACACCAACATGGCACAAGTATACATATGTAACAAACCTGCACGTTATGCACATGTACCCTAGAACTTAAAGTATAATAAAAAAAAATAATTAATTAATTAATTAAAAAAAGCACAACAGGGTTTTCTTAGAACACTAATCTGCTCTTTAACAAAAAATTGTAAAGGGTTATAAAAGGTTTATGAGAATCTTACCTTATGATCTAACTGATTAAGATTGGATAAATTTGTCTATAAGGTTTTATTAAGAATTAGGTTTGGCATCAATACTGCATTAATGTAAAGGTGAAATTTGGCTTTCTCTGTTGAACAAGATTTTCATGTTATATTAAAAAATATTAAAATAGTTTTGTTTTCCTGGGGAAGGAAAGAGTCAGATTGTTTGGAAAGCTAAGTCTTCCCTCTATTAAGGAGCAAAAGATTTATTTGTGTAAATAAGTTTTAGGTATGTATTCCAAAATTATGGGAAACTCCTATAATTCTGCTATGATTTAGTGCATGTTATTAATAGTCATAATTATTATGTAAAATTGTTGTATGCCACAGAAGTAACCAAAATTTTCTTGTCAATTGTGGCTTTAATAGTGACTGTCCTAAGACTTTTTGTCATCCATGGACAATTGTTGTATTATTTTGATCCTCTTCAAAAGGTGGTTTATAATCAGCTATAAGACTTTGACAGGTGCTCTTGAATGCAGGTTTCTGATAACTCTGGAGATTGTGACATTATAATAGAGGAAAAACTTTCAGAACTCTCATGGAGGGCTGAACTGTTCATGAATATCAAGCAGAACAGGAGTTAATTGCATGGACTGAACTAATAGAAGCCTGAAGTAATCTTTTTTTGGCTTTTGGCTTAAAACATTGCTGATCCTTTGTTTCTCAGAGCCAAGAAAACTTTTGTTTTGGGCTATTTACAGCTTTTAACAATTGAGTAAATTACTGATATGGTTTGGCTGTGTCCTCACCCAAATCTCATCTTGAACTGTAGCTCCCACAATCCCCATGTGTCATGGCAGGGACCCATTGGGAGGCAATTGAATCATGGGGTGGGTTTTTCCCATGCTGTTCTCGTGATAGTGAGTAAGTCTTAGGAGACCTGATGGTTTTATAAAGGGCAGTTCTCCTGCACACACTCTCTTGCCTGCCACCATGTAAGACATGCGTTTGATCCTCTTTCATCTTCTACCATGATTGTGAGGCCTCCCCAGTGAAGGGGACTGTAAGTCCACGCAACCTCTTTTTCTTTATAAATTACTCAAGCTCAGGTATTTCTTCATAGCAGTATGAAAATGAACTAATACAAGTATACTCCTGTGAACAAAATTGGGAGCGTATTTGTTTCTCGCTGCCTGATTTCTCCAGAATTTGGAAACCACCTGTGAGTATTCTTGACTTATGATAATATAGTTATTTGCATAAGTGCAATAAGAATCTGTTTTCTTTTGTAACAGGACACAATTGGAGAAACTGATTATTTTACTAAGACTTTGACTGGAATGGCATGCTTAACTTGTAGAGCCAGTAAAAGCCCTTTTGGAAAACTGGCCTCATAGCTTGTCTACGCAGTCCCCGTATAGACCTCTCTTGGGGTATGGATCAGGACCCCTTCCTGGTAACAGATGGGGATGGAGTCGTGAGTGGGGAAGGGGCAAATAAGCCGTAAGAAGGGATAGAAATGATCTCTCCTTTTAAGGTTCTGAAGCAAGGGCAAGTCAAGAAAGGAACTTTAGAAAAATCCTTTACTAAACCTTTGGGAATATTAATGGGGAAGCAATTCATACAGTATGGTGAAAAGAGAAGAATCTGGCTTAGAAAACGTATCCCTGGACTACAGGACACTTTGAGACTCAGTGCTAGTGTTATCTGTGTGAGGTACAAATGAGACCTAAAGAATCTCCTACTGAATATGTCAAGTTATTTCTCCCACCTCTATCAACCTCCATCTTGGTTTCTTTATACCTCAGGTTTGAGCATCAGCTCCATAGTCATCCACTTAGAGGGCTTTTTTCTTACATGAAGCAAACTTGTGAAACAGTTTTGGCATAGAATGCCAAGAAAGTCCACAAGAAGAAAAAAAAAATCATGGTTGGTAACATCATCAGGAGAGATTTTTTTTGGAGGATTTTACTAGATGATGTTTGAGCTGAATTCTTCAGGTTAGGTATGCATCTGATGCTTGGAGACAGGGAAACAGCAATTCAGTGGACAGATCATGGTGGACAGAAACTGTAGTAATGGTTTTAACGGGAGATAACCTGGTGGCAGGTTGCCAAAGATTTCATCAGAAACTTTCATTGCTTTTACAGTGGTTGCTGTGTTGCATCCTGCAGAATCCCTCTTCAGGACACAGGCATAAATTCCTTCATTCAGCAAGAGTGTTGGCTGGTGACAGCTCATCATTGAGTTCCTTCCCAGGCTTTGCCTAGCTGAAAGTTACATTTTCTCCCCTGGGGTCACCTGTATCCAATGACTGGTTGATGCAGAGACACAAGAGTCCATACCTTTTGTTTCAACCAGGACAGCTATAAAGGGCCATCTAAATGCTCCCCATGCCATCAGCTAAGGTCTTTGTTCTGATTGCACTGCAGTTCAGCATCTCCCTCTGGACAAGTATGTTTTCTTTACTCGATCATGTGTGTTCTGGATAGCACTCCCAGCTAAACTTTCTGAATACAAATCTTTGTCTCAGAGTCTTTTCTGGGGAACTCATCTAAGACAACTCCAGACATAATTTGAGATACAATAGGCTATTTTAACAGAAATAACATAGACTTTGGAAAGCATAAAAGTGCATATGACTCAGTCATTAGAAGTACTGACTTGTGGTCTCTATGGTAACAATGTGGAATTTCAAGATTAGTGCTGATTTACTAAACCAATTTAGATGCCACTGACAAATAACTGGAAAGGAGAGAAATTGTACCAGGGCTGTGATTCTTCTGCTCTCAGGCTTTGCCGAACCCATCAATCAGTTTCAGTCACCAAGTGTATAGTCTATCTACACTTAAGACTGTATCAGGAAATTATGCTGTGATAAACAAAACAAAACAAATGGCCAGGCGCGGTGGCTCAAGCCTGTAATCCCAGCACTTTGGGAGGCCGAGACGGGCGGATCACGAGGTCAGGAGATCGAGACCATCCTGGCTAACACGGTGAAACCCCGTCTCTACTAAAAAATACAAAAAATTAGCCAGGCATGGTGGCGGGCGCCTGTAGTGCCAGCTACTCGGGAAGCTGAGGCAGGAGAATGGAGTGAACCCAGGAGGCAGAGCTTGCAGTGAGCCAAGATCGTGCCACTGCACTCCAGCCTGGGCGACACAGCAAGTCTCTGTCTCAAAAAAAACAAAAAAACAAAAAAACAAAACAAAACAAATGAAAAACAATAACAGAAAACAAACCTCAAGGGCTGAGGCAGGAGAATGGCATGAACCTGGGAGGCGGAGCTTGCAGTGAGCTGAGATCCGGCCACTGCACTCCAGCCTGGGCGACACAGCAAGTCTCCGTTTCAAAAAAAACAAAAAAACAAAAAAACAAAACAAAACAAATGAAAAACAATAACAGAAAACAAACCTCAAGGGCTTAAAAAGTAAAAATGACTTATTTTTATTGATGCTCCATGTTCCTTTCAGGTCAGAAGAGAAGGTATTTCTGCTCATAGTCACTATGGAAGCTAGTCAGTGGGGCAGCTACCACCTAGAATCTTGCAAATCATTGCCAGAGGGAACAAAAAGTTTGGGAGGGTTTAGATCTATGACTTAAATGTTACACCCAAAGTGATATACATCATTTATACTCAGAATTTGCTAAAACTATTCATAACAAGGGGCTCAGAAAATGCAATCTCAGAATGTGCCTGGTGGAGCAGGAGTTAGGAGAATTGGAATATTTGGCAGGTTACACTAGTAAAGACTTCGGGGAAATCTTGGAACCTATAAAATGAAATAAAAAAAGAAAAATCCATTTAAACTGGTAGTTGAATTCCTAATTTTCAATTAAGTAAAAAGTAGATTAGTAATAAGTAATCATTGATTGATCCTTTAGTATCTTTAAAATTGTATTTGCAATCTTTGGAGTTTATTTTGTAAACATGTGTTAGGTGCCTTCTGTTTACAAAGTACTCTGACAGTTATTCTTAGGGCACAACTATGAAGAATCCCTGGACTATTTCTTTAAAGGTGTTTATATCTACTTAGAGATAAAGGCATACAAAATATGTAGGGCAGAGAACAAATAGAGGAGGGCAGTAGGAGCAACATTTAGTGAATGTAAAAGAGAGAATTGTTAAGTGCCAAATTTCCATGCTTGAAGCTTGCAGAGAGGACAAAGTTTTGTCTTCTGCAAATATACCTAAAAATACTCTTTTGATCTGAGTTGTACAGAAGGGATAGATAAGGAAAAATAAATATTACATTATTGCTTTTAAATCCATTTTTGATTTCCATTTTCCCTTTCCCATTCCAGACCCTTCTGTTTACTTTTTTTTTTGTGGTTAGAATAAATGATTATAAACTGAGAGCCAATATTGTTACTCCTTGAGATAAGGAATCATTATTTTTTGGTATTCTGTATATTCCATTCCACGTTAATGAGGATGTATCATGATAATTATAATAAACTGTACCTCTAATTAATGTGTCTTACAGCTTATAAAGCAAGTTTCCATATGCTGTTACTGTTATTTCCAAAACTTGCTAGTGCAATAGGTTCAGAAGGTCTTAATAAAATTATTTCCATATCACAGAGAAATTGAGGCTGAGAGAATTAAAATAATTTAATTATTGTTACAACTATTTATAGGTATGAACAAACCATCCTAAAACAATGACTTAAAACAATAATTTTTTTTTTCTCACCTGAGGGTTCCCTGGGCTTAGCTAGTCAGTCCTTGTTTGGAGTCTCTCATGCAGTTGTGGTCATTGATGGTTGGGGCTGAGGGCACCTCAAAGGCTTTATTCACATGTTTGATGCCTGGTCTGAAATAATGCAAACATCTGGGATCTAGAATAGTTGGGGATCCTCAGACATAACACCCTCTGTTTTCTCTCCATGGTCTCTCTGCAGAGCAACTTCAGGGTAGCTGGGCTTTGGGCATGTGAACCAAAGGCTCCCAGAATGAATGTCCCAAGAGGGACCAGCAGAAATCTCATGTCGTTTGCTCCCTAGCTTCATAAATTACACATCACACAGCCCCCTTCCCCACCATATTTCTCTGTTTGTTGAAGCAGTAGCAAAGATCCACCTAGTTTCACAAGTAGGGAATGGAGATTTCAACTTTTCTGGGAAGAGTGTCAAAAATGTTGCCAACCTGTCAAACAACCACAAGTATATTTACATGGTAAATAATAAAATAGAAATAGTCTCTGTGCTGCAACCTGGGTTCCCCAGAGAGCAGGTGTCAGGATAGTGTGTAGTGAGCAGGAATTTATAAAAGAGTGCCCTTGGCACCAACACTTGTGAATGGGAGGCCAGCAGCAGGACTGAGCAGAAGCTGAGTTGCAATAAAGGCCTAATGACTGCCAGCCCCACTAGGCTAGACTGCAGTTTCCTGCAGAGTGGTTCCAAGTTGGGCTTAGACGCCGCAGCATAAATATTCCCACATATACCAATAGATCAGTAATTGAATGTGGGCCACCCTGGAAAGGAGCATGACCTTGAGAAAAGTGGTTCTCTGTGACTGAAGCAATCTCTGATTGCTTCAAATAAATCTCTGACTCACTTCAAATAAATTCCCAGGGATGCTTCAAATCTCCATGAGAGGTATCTATTCTTTATACATCACTAAATATTTATTTGATTGTTTCCTCCCTCCCTTATTGCCTTTATTCCTTCCATCCTCCTCTCTCCCTCCAACCCTATCTTCAACAAATATTCACCTATTCTGCCAAGTACTGGGAAAACAAAGATAATTGGACAGAGCCTCTGATCTCAGGGTACGGACACATACTTGGAAAAGTACAAACTAATTGTTTCAGGTTTATGACAAATATATGTTCAAACTACAGTGAGTCAAAAAGATACAAGTGCTCAATTTTCAGTAGATAATTTTAAAAGTCTTAGTTCAGAAACAGAAACTAATTGTGTCTGTAGAGATGGTTAAAATTTTTTCTTGGGGTGATAACAGAGTAGTGGAGATAAAAAGAGAAAACTGGATACCAGTTCACTGGAGCAGTATAGGCAAAAACAGATTTGTGGCTTAATTCATGGCACAATGTAATTTGTTAAATCAGTCTAAGTTTGACACCCAAAGATTCATTTTTGTATTCAAATATAAAGGGTATTTAGCTTCAGATATACTAAATAATTCATAAAGGGGAGAACACATCCCTTGATTGACTTCTCTTTTAGCAACTTTCTAATTATAAGAGTTTTACAGTTCATAGTGGGAATTAATAAAATATAGAAAAGTATATTTTAAAAAAACTTCTAGAGAGATGCAGTGATAACAATCCAGTGTATTTACTCCTAATTCAAATATATGCTTGTGTATAATATATATTCCTAATATTTTTACACAATTTAAAATATATAGTTAATGTTATATTTCTATACTTTGTCATTTTTTTCTAATTTATAACGCATATGTGAATCTAATTGCTGAACACCAAGGTGTGGTTGAGTTTGTGATATAAATGCTTCCACGAAGCTGATTCTCTGTTCCAGAACATGACAATTTTTGCACATTTATGCACAGTAGGATGCCAATTCCTGGCATAAAATTATGGTCAACATAACTTAAGTTTCTGATTACTTGATAGATCCACTTTCTTTAAAAGGGGAGAGAAACACAAAATTATTCCTATATAATCACATTTTAAAAATAAATTAGAGTGTATATACGTGTGTGCATATATGTATGTATATGGTACAACAGAATGACTATAAAATGTAAAAATACATGTTTCCTGTTATGATGAAGCACAAACTATGTTTTCACTTATTTGAACCGAATAATTTAGCTATGCTTCACTAAATATTGATTACTGGAAGACAATATTATTATGTATTATGACATCTAATCTTAAAAACAGCGCTACTATTTTCTCCTATTTATGAGGAAACTGATGCCCAGGTAAATTAATTAACCTGCCCAAGGGCACATATCTAATAAATACTCAAATTGAATTTAAACCCAAAAGAACTGTAGTAATTATTATGGTGTCAAATAAATACTGCAATTAATTTATTTATTGATTCTCCTTTTAATGGACACAATTGGAAAAATACACAATTATATTTTAATAGTAGCTATCTCTGTGTGGTAGGAATTTACAGTGGATTTTTATTTTATTCTTTACTGTTATAATCAGGAAAAAATATGATAGTGGTTCTGCCACTTATTAGAAGCATGGCCCTGGGCAAGTAACTTAACTTCTTTATATTTTATTTTTCATTTTCGTTTCATTTGGGAATTGACAGTATTGAGCAACTTTTTGAGAGTCCATTCCTACTTTGAATTTCTGTGGCTGTAAGTCTTAACAGGCGAAACATAGTATTTCCCTGGAGAGAATATTGCATGTGGAAGACCTACATAATGTTGAGACTAAAGTTCATGTTTATATAACCTTGTTTCTAGGAATACATTACAAAATCCAATTTTGTCTAGCAAACACTGAAAAAGTCTCAGAGGAAAAACTAGAGAAACTAAAGGGAATCATTTTGGATAAATTGTATAGTACAAAGAACATTTTGCTAAGAAGCAAGAGCAGGTTGCATTCTGTTTTGCTGCTTTCTGGCTGTGTTGAGAAAATACATTTCCTCCCTGATTCCCAGTTACCTCCCTTGTAAATAAATGAAGCATCTGGGAATTGGAGAGGTTATTGTCTTGCTAACATATCATGAGAACTTGAGGCTATATGGGAGATCGGAATCAGGGCAGTAGGCACCAATAAGCTTATTGTTTTTGGTAGGATTGGGAAAGGGGGACAAAAACTGCTAGATCCTGAACTGTAACACATCAAAAACCAAAGATGTTTTGTTCCAAAGACAAGATGAGCTTCTCGATGTATAGGCTTTCCAGGAAAATTCAGGGGTGGAGGGGTAAAAATGTTTAACTGTTGATTCCCAGGCTACAAAATATTGAGAGCCTTGCCCTGTGAGATATGTATGCCTATTTACAGAGGACTTACTTGGATACAGTCAGTCTTTACCTAATCAAACATTCCCCTGATACGGCAACAGAGAGAGGTACCCAGTCTAAGATTCCTGATTTCTACTTTCCACAAAACAAATGCCACCTTTGCTGCAAACCATGCAGAAAGAAATGATGTGATTTCTTCACTATTGTATAATCATGACCCATAGTGTTGATGAGGAGAGTCTAGCAGTTACCATGGTTGAGTACTATACTGAGGTCTGAATCCAGAGGAAAAAAGAATCACAGTAGGTTATAGGTGTCATTATATTATCACAAGAAAATACATAACCTCCTTTAGAAAGAAAAATATGTAACCTTCATACATAGTGAACATTGGTAATATCTGTTAAACTTGAAGATAAATATTCCCTACAACTCAGCAGTTCCTTTTCTAGCAGAGAAACTCTTCTATGTGCACAAAAGGATACTATGTTCAAGGCTGTTTATGGCAGCATTATTTGAAAAAGAGAATAATTGAAAATATTTGAAGTGCCCATCAACAGAAGAATAAATAAATAAATTGTGTTGATATAGTCATAAAATGCTGTAAAAATCACACAGTAAAAATAAACTAGAGCAACACATATCTTAGTAGGAATGAAGCGCAGATTTATAATGTTGAATAAAACAAAGCAATTTGAAAATAATACCTGTATTAAGATAGCATTTAAATCGTTAAAAATTCTGCAAAATCATAATATAGATTTTTTACACATGAATAAAAACGTAGAAATATTAGAAAACTTAACTGTAAATGATAAATTTGGAATTAGTGAGAATAGATTACCACTGAGTGGGAGCAAAGATAATGGAAATAAAGGATTTTGTAGAGTATTGTAACTATAACTATGGCAAGTGTGGAATAATATGACAATATGATAAACATAGGGGCTAGGCACATAATTTTCATTATAGTACTCTATATTGTTATCTGAGTTTTTTGAACTACTTTATAATTTTAAAACATTGATTTAAAAAAGTTTAATGTTGTATATAGCATATTCAAGCTTGAGTGTTTTTTAAAAAATATATAAAAATTGCCATGAGTAAAAGATAAAATACCAATCAAATATTGGAAACACTAAAGCACAACCTCAGGGTTCTTTAGACACATGAATTTGTACTAGGTTATTTAGAGAAGTTCTGTGTTACATTATTATAGGGGATTATATTCCCTCATTGAATGAACTGAATGAGAGAAATTGTATCCATTTTTATATGACTCAAATCCAAACTCTAAGTTTGACTGCATATAAAACACAGGTATATTCAATTTGCTCTAATTTATCCATTTCTAAAATGGACATTTGGTTTAGACAGATTATTATTTAAAGGCTCTTTGAAAAGAAAAGGTGGCTTCTAAAACTGTAAATAAAATCAGCACATTTGTTTGGCTACTAAACACTATAGGAGTTTTACTTGAGCATTACTCGCTGAATGCATTCTCACCATGTCTGTCTAAGACCCACCGAGGCTGTGAAGTTCAAAGGAGTTATGTTCCTATAGATTTCTATTACAGTAAAAATCCTTGAAGCATGAGAACTGTGTAGCTATACTGATTTTTTCCCAGCACGTGATGCAGAATTTATATACTTCATTTTACTCCCATAAAATAAAATCCATTGCCAAAAATAATAGGCCCTGCACAAATTATATATTCAGTATGATGAGATACCTCCTTTTAAAATTTCCACTTTTCATATGACACAAAAATATAAATTGAGAAACTGAGTACTTTGAAGAAAAATGGTTAAATTTGTCTTGGCTTTTAGCATCGGTATTTATTTTCTGTATATTTTCTAGTACTTGAATAAATTATAATTTTCAGGAAGTAATGTACCTATTTGATTGCATATTCGTATTAAAATGTTTCTCAAAATTTGTTTTCCAAGAGTATTCCAAAAGATATATTTCCATAATCCATTATTTTGGTATTGCTTATAGACCTACTATATGTAAGACATGAGGGACAAAGATAATAAGGGATATAAAATTTAGCATATATTGAGTATAGATTATATTCAAAACATTTGCTAAGGATTTTGTAATAAAATTTCCTATTGACTTTATAGCCCTGAAATGTAGATACTCCATTATGCTGATTTTGAAAGCTTCTCCCATCAAGAGGTGGAGTCTATTCTCCTACCACTTGAATTTGAGCTGCCCTCGTGATTAGAGAATGTGAAGGAAGAAGTGAGTCAGTCTCTGTCTCTCTCTCTGTCTCTCTCTCTCTCTTTGCTTAGGCCCTAAGAGGTCTTCCACTTGTTTTCTCTTGAAACTCTGTCACTTCCATGTGGAAGAAACTAAGGCCATCTTGTTGGAAACTGATAAATTAGATGGAAATGAGCCCAGCTGTCCTTGCTGAGACCATCCTAGATTGGATCATCTTATTGCCAGCCAACCACCTAGCTTACTCATAGATTTAAGAGCAATAAGAAATGCTTATTGTTTTAAGCCACTAAGTTTTGAGGTGATTTGTTACACAGAAATAGCTGACACATTGATCTTTCAGAAAATGACAATTTAGAGCAGAATACTAGTCACCTAGACAACTTGAAAGCCCATGTTCTTTCCATGTACTGCACAGAATAGAAATAATGATGTAGAAGAATATAGAACAAAGTCATATGGCTGTTCCAGAGAGAGAGGAGTTACTTTGAAGTGACTAAGAAAGCTATCATAAAGAAGGTGCCCTTTGGATTGGCCCCTTAATGACTGGAGAAGGAGATTTGCAGTTGAAAATGAGCTTAGGTGCAGAAGGAAGAAGGTAAAAATTATGTTCAAAGAATGGCAAATGAGCCTATTGTCCAGAAAAGCACAGTTGGTATAACCCAGCATTAGGTCCAGAAAGTGGATTTCATTTACCTCGAGGTTTCTTTCATTCAGGTGAAAATTTATATAAAGAGAAAGCTTTCTTAGTTTGAGATCAGAAACATTTATTGGTTGAGCATTTTAATTACTTAGATTATAGTTTATTAATGTTCTGGGTTAAATTATATTCCTGTCAACGTA
Organism: Colobus angolensis palliatus; assembly: GCF_000951035.1. NCBI lineage: Eukaryota > Metazoa > Chordata > Mammalia > Primates > Cercopithecidae > Colobus > Colobus angolensis. The sequence continues at coordinate 414,212 of NW_012116411.1, forward strand.
AATTTACAATAGAAAATTGAGAATTTAGAGAAAAAAATATACTTAACCTTTGAATTAAATAATTAAACAAGTGAAAGATCACAGATGTTAAAGAGAGAAAACATTAAACATGAAATTCAGCCTAGGAGTGTACTGAATGGACCTGGGCAAGATAGTTAACCTCTGAGTCTCAATTTCCCTACCTGTAAAATGGAGATGATGAATATTTATTTTATAGGATTGCTGGGATAATTAGCTATACCATGTGTAGAAGTGTCTGGCATGTAGCAGGAACTAAACACATAGTAGCAATTTTTACAAAACACATTTAAAAAGTCCCCTGATAATCAATATGTTAATCCTGGCTTTAAAGATGGACACAATTATGAATAAATTCAGTGGTACTCTTAAGTGCAATATTTTTCATATTTTACTTATATGATTTCTTAGATTATTTGTCAAATAGAAATAACGATGTAATTATACAATTATGGAGACTACAGCTACCCCTTCCCTATCTGAATTGGTATCCATACTTTCTCTATAAGGTGAGATGCAAAATGACACACATCATGTTCCAACATCAGAAAATATTGAATGAGTGATTTTGTGGTAGGAATAAAGCATAATATAACTCCCTTTCAGACACAGTTGAAGAATGAAACAGCAATTGCAAAGTGGCTAAAAGAAGGTAGGATCATTTCTCCCCCAGAGGTTTACTAGTTTCTTTTGTGACCTCACCATTGTGTTAAGAGTCCTTATATCAGGGCGACAACGAGTTCACATACAAACAGCCACTTAGGGCACAAAATTTAATGTGATTATTTATTTATTTATTTGTTTTAGATGGAGTTTCATTCTTGTTGCCCAGGCTGGAGTGCAATGGTGCGATCTCAGCATACGGCAACCTCTGCCTCCCGGGTTCAAGCGATTCTTCTGCCTCAGCCTCCTGAGTAGCTGGAATTACAGGCATGTGCCACTATGCCCAACTAATTCTGTATTTTTAGTAGGGATAGGGTTTCTCCATATTGGTCAGGGGGTCTCAAACTCCTGACCTCAGGTGATCTGCCTGCCTCAGCCTCCCAAAGTGCTGGAATTACAGGCATGAACCACCATGCCCGGCCAATGTGATTATTTATTAAAGATGTAAAATCAAATGGTGTATTTTTTTACAATTATTAAATTAGCATATATGTACAAGTGAGCTTGTGTTGAAATTGGTGCTTTCAAATAAGCTACTGAGAATATAAGTTGTAGTCATCTTTTAAAAACAAAATAGCAAAAACTTGAAATTGTTCCTTTTTGATTTGTTGTTGCTGTTGTTCAGACTTAATATTATTTTTAGGGAAAAAGGAAAAACACATGTAAAAATACTCATTACTAACTCATTTATAATAGTAAAAAAGTGGAAAGCAGCTTCATGTTTGAAAACTAAGAAATGGTTCAGTAAACCACCAAATATAAATTTGTAGACTATAAACCATTAATTTAAAAAACTTATTGTGAAAAATAACAATGTAAAAAATGTTTATAACGTCATGTTAAGTGAAAAAAACATTAAAATGAACAGTATACTTTCAAACACATAAAACATGTTTCCTTATGACCCAGAGAACATAAAAAATGAAACCAAAGGATTTGTTAGTGAGTTGGGATTGTGAGATATTTTTCTTTTTTATTTCTTTCTTTCACTGTTGGTATAATGTTTCTTGTGCTACAAATAGAAAACAAAATGGTAAATTCATAAAATGGAACTATTACTCTGATGTCAGACTCTAGGGGCACCTATGCAGGTTGATTTTTTATGGTTTACTAATATCAGTGTTATTACCTATTTATAAAAATGCTTTGTCTGTCTTATTTAAAATATTCAACTAAATGTTTTTGAAACAGTAAACCAACATCAATCTGAAATTAATTTTTTTTTTTTTTAAGATGGAGTCTTGCTCTGTCGTCCAGGCTGGAGTGCAGTGGCACAATCTCGGCTCACTGAAACCTCTGCCTCCCAGGTTCCAGTGATTCTCCTGCCTCAGCCTCCTGAGTAGCTGGGATTACAGGCATGTGCCACCACGCCCAGTTAATTTTTGTATTTTTTAGTAGAGACAGAATTTCGCCATATTGGCCAGGCTGGTCTTGAACTCCTGACCTCATGATCTGCCTGCTTCGGCCTCCCAAAGTGCTGGGATTATAGGCGTGAGCCACTGCGCCCAGCCTGAAATTAATTTCATGAGGATACTTGGCTTGAATATGTGCACTCTGCACTGGGTAGAGTTTAGAATGAATGATAAAACAATTACCCACCAGTTTCTCAACACTTCAATACATTTGGACAGAAAAAGAAGAAAAAAACAATTCTGGAAATGATGTTTTCAGTCTGTGAGTTGTGTTTATGAAAAATGAAAACACTTGTTTTTTTAATAATATCAGCTTTATGGATTTTACCTAATGAGGGCATCTGCATTTCACATTAAGTTGTACTATTCTTTATAATAATTATAGAGCTATTTTTTCTATCCATGCCACATAACGAACTATAGTTTTGAGCCTTTGAAGCAATCATTTTTATGTACTGAATGTTGATTTTTTAAAAAGAGATTTGGATCTGAATGGTAGCACTACCTTACGAAAGAGATATTACCTGCTTTGAGCTTCAGTGATCTTATCTATAAACTGATAGTAATTTCCCTCTTTTCTCTGCTTCTCAGGAAAAGTTATGACAACTATAAATTAGTGAACATAACTGAATTCACTGGAAGTGTATAAAACAATAAATGGCATTTACTCCCCTTTAGAGAGATATTAATAAATGTTAAAAACATTCAATTCCAAAAGGAAAAGAACTATATCTTTTTATCCTACATTCAGTTCCTTCTGTCATTCAATAAATATTTATTTGGGGGTCTACAATCATTGTGCTAAATGCATGAAATACATCATAAAAATGCCGAAGATCTTGACCCTCACTTTAGTGTGAGAGACAGAATAATGAACAGACAATAACAGCCCAGTCTGATAATTTTTTATAATAGGGTACTATGGCAGAGTGCTAGACAAACAGTAAAACAATCCAGGCTAGACTTTGAATGGGGTTAATCATAGACGGTTTTTAAAAATTAGATTAGAAATTAGAAAAAAAATCCTAAAATAATTAGTAGACTAGAAGTTAGCTAGTGAAGCTAGGGGTTTGAGGTATGTACTCAGAGAAGACAGAAGAGATGAGCATTCACAGAAGTTAGCAAAGAATGATCTTTTCTGGATTTGCGCACACACACACACACAAATTCTATTGTTTTGTTTTCATACTACAATTTAGACTTTGTATTGTTTTTTATAGTGTTAGATTTTGCCACATATCTAAATTTATTTGTTCACTATTCATTTTTGCATTTTAGACCTTCTTTCTATAATTATTTTTCTTCCTTTCAGAAGTACAATTCTCAGAATTTCCTTTTGTGAAGATTTGTGAGTGGTAAAATCCTTCACTTTTATTTATCTGAAAATGGTTTATTTTGCCTTGTTCTTGAAAGATGAGAACTGTCTAGGTACACAATACTGAATTGTAATACAATATATTATTTTTTCTAATTATTTGTCCCCTCCCTGTAAGAATATTTTATATCCCTGCTCATTGCCATATAGTTTGCTGTCTTTCTCTGTGGGAGGAGTATACTTCCCTACCACATAGATACCCATCTTGTCTTCAAAACTTACATTGGCCCATAGAAATGTGAGCAGAAGTGATGTGTGCCAGGTCTCACAGAAGCTTTAAGGGTCATTACATTATTCTGCCCTTGGTCCTTTTCTTTTGTCATGAGAAATGCGTGTTCCAAATAGGGATTACTCCTATAGTCTAGATGCCATAAAGACAAAACATGATCCAGAGCTAGTGCACTGATAGCTTACTAAGCTCCTGTGTAATACAGGCAAAAAAATAAAGCTTTTGCTGTATAATATGCACTTTCGGAAGAATCATTTGTTGCTGCATCATGGAATAAAATGACTGGCAGCCAGTTATGTCAACCAGATAGTTTGCGAGACATTTTTTTCTTCCTCTTTCTTCCTTTCTTTCTTTCTTTTTTTTTTTTTTTTAGATTGAAGTCTTTCTTTTTTCTCTCTCTCTTTCTTTCTCTTCTTTCTCTTCTTTTTTCTTTTTCCGAGAGAGTCTAGCTCTGTCACCTAGGCTGGAGCGCAGTGGCATGATCTCAGCTCACTGCAACCTCCACCTCCCGGGTTCAGGCAATTCTCCTGTCTCAGCCTCCAGAGTAGCTGGGATTACAGGCATGAGCCACCGTGTCTGGCTGGTCAGCCTATATCATCTGAAATATTGTAGAATACCCATGAGTAGGATCACAGTATTGGACAACTTTAGGGAATATTGTTTGTAAAATGAACAGAAAATTTTATATTGGTCAGTCTGTTACATGTGACACATAATTTTTAAAATGAACCAAGAATTTTACATCAGTCAACTTGTTACTCAATTGTCATACAAATACTTTTTTAAGTACAATAAACATCACATCAAAAATCAAGGAAATGAGGCAGCAGTAACAAATAGGAGATCTAGACCTACAAAAATTTAATAAATTTGATTCACCAGTTACAGATTATAAAATAACTATGTTCACATTGTGTAAAATAAAAGTCATACAAGATGCCTCCTCAGATTAGAGGGAAAAAAAGCATTAAAATGAGCTATTTGGGTCAGGCACTGTGGCTTGTGCCTGTAATCTCAGCACTTTGGGAGGTTGAGGCAGGCAGATCACCTGAGGTCAGGAGTTCGAGACCAGCCTGGCTAACATGGTGAAACCCTGTCTCTACTAAAAATACAAAAATTAACCAGGTGTGGTGGCAGGTGCCTGTAATCCAAGCTACTCATGAGGCTGAGGCAGAATTGCTTGAACCCTGGAGGTGGAGTTTGCAGTCAGCCTGGGTGACAGAGCGAGACTCCCATCTCAAAAAATATGTATCTGTATTTATATCTATATATCTATATCTATATAACCTAACAATTTCTACAAATAAAAATTTAATAACCTAAACTAAAAACTGAATGGGTGTGTATAATAGTGGGTTAGATAGTTAAAGAGAGAATTATTTAACTGGAAGTTAGGTCAGAAGAGAATATCCTTTCTGGGAAATGGACAGAGAGATATAGAGGAAAATGTGGAAAGAGATAAAAGATATTGAAGAGATGGTAAGAGACATGGAAGAAAAACTGACAAGTGAAGAGAGGAAGAATGGTGAAAGGCAGCTTTTTTTTTTTTTTTTTTTTTTTTTTTTTTTTTTT
>NW_012116411.1:419530-442204 GCF_000951035.1 Colobus angolensis palliatus
GTCTCAGCTTACTGCAACTTCTGCCTCCCAGGTTCAAGCAATTCTCCTGCCTCAGCCTCCCAAGTAGCTGGGATTACAAGCATGCACAATCAAGCCTAGCTAATTTTAGTATTTTTAGTAGAGATGAGGATTCACCATGTTTGCCAGGATGGTTTTGATCTCCTGAACTCGTGATCTGCCCACCTCGACCTCCCAGGACAGCGATTTTTTGATTAACACTCCACTTCGAATAAATTGTTCTACTTTTTTTTGTTTTTTTTTGCTTCCATTGTCACAGTCAAGAGGTTTTATGTTACACAAATTGTTCTTTGTGTGACCTTTTATCCCCAGCTGCTTTTTTTTCTCCTCCTTCTTTTTTTTTTAAAAGTATACTTTAAATTCTGGGATACATGTGCAGAACGTGCAGGTTTCTTACATAGGTGTACACGTGTCATGGTGGGTTGCTGCACCCATCAACCCATCATCTACATTAGGTATGTCTCCCAATGCTATCCCTCCCCTAGCCCCCAACCCCGCAAGAGACTCCAGTGTGTGATGCTCCCTGCCCCCCACTGTGTCCATGTGTTCTCATTGTTCAACTCCCACTTACAAGTGAGGACATGCGGTGTTTGGTTTTCTGTTCCTGTATTACCATGCTGAGAATGATGGTTTCCAGCTTCATCCATGTCCCTGCAAAGGGTATGAACTCATCCTTTTTTATGGCTGCATAGTATTCCATGGTATGTATGTCCCACATTTTCTTTATCCAGTCTATCATTGATGGACACTTGAGTTGGTTCCAAGTCTTTGCTATCGTGAACAGAGTCACAATAAACATACGTGTGCATGTGTCTTTATAGTAGAATGATTTATAATCCTTTGTGTATATACCCAGTAATGGGATGGCTGGGTAAATGGTATTTCTGGTTCTAGATCCTTGAGGAATTGCCACACTGTCTTCCACAAAGGTTTAACTAATTTACACTCCCACTAACAGCATAAAAGCATTCCTATTTCTCCACATCCTCTCCAGCATCTGTTGTTTCCTGACTTTTTAATGATTGCCATTCTAACTGGTGTGAGATGGTATCTCATTGTTGTTTTGATTTGCATTTCTCTAATGAGCAGTGATGATGAGATGTTTTTCATATGTTTCTTGGCCACATAAATGTCTTCTTTTGAGAAGTGTCTGTTCATATCCTTCACCCACTTTTTAATGGGGTTGTCTTTACCTTATATATTTGGTTAAGTTCTTTGTAGATTCTGGATATTAGCCCTTTGTCAGATGGACAGATTGCAAAAATTTTATCCCATTCTGTAGGTTGCCTGTTCACTCTGACAGTAGTTTCTTTTGCTGTGCAGAAGCTCTTTAGTTTAATTAGAGCCCATTTGTCAGTTTTGGCTTTTGTTGCTATTGCTTTTGGTGTTTTAGTCATGAATCCTTGCCCATGCCTATGTCCTGAATGGTATTGCATAGGTTTTCTTCTTGGGTTTTTATGGTTTTAGGTCTTATGTTTAAGTCTTTAATCCATCTTGAGTTAATTTTTGTAAAGGTGTAAGGAAGGGATCTAGTTTCAGTTTTCTGCATATGGCTAGCCAATTTTCCCAACACCATTTATTAAATAGGAAATCCTTTTCCCAATGCTTGTTTTTGTCAGATTTGTCAAAGATCAGATGGTTGTAGGTATGTGGCATTATTTCTGAGGCCTTTGTTCTGTTCCATTGGTCTAAATATCCATTTGTTATCAGTACCATGCTGTTTTGGTTACTTTAGCCTTGTAGTATAGTTTGAAGTCAGGTAGTGTGATGCCTCCAGCTTTGTTCTTTTTGGTTAGGATTGTCTTGGCTACACATGCTCTTTTTTGGTTCCATATGAAATTTAAAGTAGTTTTTTTCTAATTCTGTGAAGAAAGTCAATGGTAGCTTGATGGGGATAGCATTGAATCTATAAATTACTTTGGGCAGTTTGGGCATTTTCACAATATTGATTCTTCCTATCCATGAGCATGGAATGTTTTTTCATTTGTTTGTGTCCTCTCTTATTTCCTTGAGAAGTGGTTTGTAGTTCTCTTTGAAGATGTCCTTCACATCCCTTGTAAGTTGTATTCTTAGGTATTTTATTCTCTTTGTAGCAATTGTGAATGGGAGTTCACTCACGATTTGGCCCTCTGTTTGTCTATTATTGGTTAATAGGAATGCTTGTAATTTTTGCACATTGATTTTGTATCCTGAGACTTTGCTGGAATTGCTTATCAGCTTAAGGAGATTTTGGGATGAGACAAAGGGGTTTTCTAAATATACAATCATGTCATCTACAAACAAAGACAATTTGACTTCCTATCTTTTTATATGAATATGATTTATTTCCTTCTCTTGCCTGATTGCCCTGGCCAGAACTTCCAATACTATGTGCAGCAGGAGTGGTGAGAGAGGGCATCCTTGTCTTGTACCGGTTTTCAAAGGGAATGCTTCCAGCTTTCGCACATTCAGTATGATACTGGCTGTGGGGTTGTCATAAATAGGTCTTATTATTTTGAGATACGTTCCAACAACACTTAGTTTATCGAGAGTTTTTAGCATGAAGCAGTGCTGAATTTTATTGAAGGCCTTTTCTGCATCTATTGAGATAATAATGTGGTTTTTGTCATTGGTTCTATTTATGTGATGGATTACATTTATTGATTTGTGTATATTAAACTAGCCTTGCATACAAGGGATGAATCCAACTTGATCATGGTGGATAAAGTTTTGATGTTTTGTTGGATTCAGTTTGCCAGAATTTTATGAAGATTTTCACATCGATGTTCATCGGCGATATTGGCTTGAAATTTTCTTTTTTTGTTGCGTCTCTGCCAGGTTTTGATATAAGGATGATGCTGGCCTCATAAAGTGAGTTAGGGAGGAGTCCCTCTTTTTCTACTGTTTGGAATAGTTTCAGAAGGAATGGTACCCCCTCCTCTTTGTACCTCTGGTACAATTTGGATGTGAATCTGCCTGGTCCTGGACATTTTTGGTTGGTAGGCTATTTATTACTGCCTCAGTTTCAGAACTTGTTATTGGTCTATTCAGGGATTCTATTCAGGGATTCAACTTCTTCCTTGTTTAGTCTTGGGAGGATGTATGTGTCCAGGAATTTATCCATTTCTTCTAGATTTTCTAGTTTATTTGCATAGAGGTATTTATAGTATTCTCTGATGGTAGTTTGTATTTCTGTGGGATCAGTGGTGATATCTCCTTTATCATTTTTTATTGTGTCTATTTGATTCTTCTCTCTTTTCTTCCTTATTTGTCTGGCTAGCAGTCTATTTTGGTAATCTTTTCAAAACTCAGCTCCTGGATTCACTGAACAGACACTGGGCGAATATTCAACATTCTTAAATAATTTTCAACCCAGAATTTCATATCCAGCTAGTGTTTCCTGTAATTGGAGTACATTAATCTTAAATATATGAATTTGGAGGCTTGAATGAAAGATATTTATACAAACTTTTTTTGTCATCATAACCATTTTGTGATTCAAGCATTTTTTAAGTATGTTGCATTATTGTGTACTTTTCTTTTTTTTAAGCGATAAAAATCCACACCTAATTTGACATGATTTCTTTGGCAGTTAATAAGTATACATTATACAGTTTAATGAATCTACAAACTAAATAATGGTTGTAGTGGGTGTGAAAATAGGGATATTTCAATGCATAAGGAAATTTAGCACACATCCCAGTAGCCATGTAAATAGACTTCTGATTCTTTTATAAATTGCAAATACTTTCTTGTGCAGAAACAGTGAAAAATACAGGGCTGCATCCATACATAGATCTCATTATCACACCTCAGAATGCTCACTGCATACCTATTATCCACTTAAAATCTCCATTAAAACACCCAGTCTGTTTCAGCAGCAGCTAAACAAGTCAAAAACTAAACCTCATTTGTCACTATTTATCCCCAGAGATTAAAGACAGCTGTATCGATGAGATGTATTTAAAATTACATCTCCCGTTATTTTGATAAAAAGCTTTTAAATATGACCCTGTGTCATATAAAATCAGGATTCAAAAGCCCATTATCGGCATAAATTCTAGAATAGACAAACCTGAGAGAAATATTTATGAAGAAAAATGATCATGGGCAATAGACATTTGGTGGATTGTACTGTTAACTTGCAATAAAAAACTTAACCTTTTGGTATAATAGTTGTGTATTATTTACAATTGACATATAAAATGTCAACATATTCAATGTTTTATATAAAAGTAAAATAATTAACAAGATAGCATATTGCTGAGAAAGATAAATTGAGTTCCAGCTTAGAAGCAAGTAAAGAAATCATTATATATAGAGGCTAATAACATTCAGAATGTGCCATAGTGGTGATACATTTGAAACCTGAGTTTTTAAAAGCCATGAAATTTTCTCCCATTTTCACTGTGCTCCATCTATCCTTTATTTGGATACCATTGGTCATTGTTTTATAATTGCTGTGTTGCCATTAAATGGGCAGATGGTAGCAGTGTACATAAACACAAACAGGATGTGCTAGGTTATGTTTCTAAAACAAATACAAAATGCACGACTAGTCATATGGAGATCAAGTAATTATTTGTATGCACCATGTCTGTCCTTTGGATGTATGCCATGAGAAGAATGGTGGTGTCTATATTTAGGTGAGCTTAGATTCAAACCGTGTGTGTGTGTGTGTGTGCACGTGCGTGTGTCCTTTCTCATGTTTAAACATAAAACAAATTATTACTATCTTGATTCTTTCCTCTGTTTTTATGCAAGTATAATTGTTAGGAACTCAGTAAACATATTTTTCCACAGTATAAAAATGTCTTTCAGAGTGAGTATTGAAAAAACATTCTTAAAAATAGATGCATGTCACTGTTTAACTATTGTATTTAAGGATTTCTCTCTCCCTCTCTCCTTCCCTCTCTTTCTGAAGTCTGGACTAATGCTACCATCTTGCTATTTCATGATTTCTAGATACAGCAGATTTTGGTTGCCTAATAACTATTTTCTTATCCATTGTCCCCTTTCTCCTTTCATTTAAAGAAGCCTGATTTTGTTTAGTAGGTAGCATGCTAAGTTAACAACAGTAATTATTATTAGTCTAAACACTTCTCCATTTCAGTGGTTGGTGAAGCAGTAACTAGGTGACTTGTTTCTGGCCAAGAAGGTGCTCGGAGGTGTAGGGCTTCTGTGAAGGCATCTGCTCTCTGATTAGAAAGGAAATGACCAGGTCTCAGAAATGTCTGTGGAGACATGATGCTAAACACCATGTTGGGGCCATGATATCATCAAGTACTTTACCTGCAAGTGCAGCGAATCGATTGGAAAGAAAAAATGTTCATTAAGGGGTAAGAGGAAGTTATATGGATCTGAACCAAAGAAATGGCAGTGGAGATAGAGTAGATGGGTTACATTTCAGAGATATTTGAGAAGTAAAACTGACAGGAATTCATGATGGATTTGATAATAGAATGAGAGCAGGAGTTGAAGATAACATTCACTTTTCTGACACTGAAGTGGTGGTGTGCTGTTAACCAGGACAGGTAAGAGATAAGATTTCATATACTTCTAAATGTCAGAGCAGTGTTTTCCAGAAAATTGTTGAGTAGGCATCTCAGCTCAGGTAAATTATAAGGACTAGAGCTTTATATCTGGAATTAATTTTATTAATATTAGTTAAATTCATGGGTATAAATCAGGTTAAAATATATGTGGGACATTCTATAAATTATTCTTTCTCTTTCTTCTTTGTCATTTTATATCTTTGGTTTTTGTAAAACCTAATTCATTTCCCACACATCCAACTCTATTGAATATCTTTCTAACTGGAAGCCTTTATAGGCACCTCAAAAACCGAATATATAAAATTGAACTCCTACTTCTAACAAATCCAATCCTTCTATTCTGTTCTTTACTTTCAAGAAAAATAAAAAGTATCCTTTCAATGGCAGAATTTTAGTCATTTAGAATCCTGCATTTTTTCAGGATTCCATATCTACTTGGTTATTTTACTTCCTTAGTGTACCTTTATAACCTTTTCTCCATGTGAACATAGCATTTATTTTTTCCTTTTATTTTTATTTGACATAAAATAATTGTACATATTTATGGGATACAGAGTGATATTTTGATGTGTGTATACAATGAGCAATGATCAAATCAGGGTAATAAACACATTCATTACCTTGGACATTAATTATTTTTTGTGTTGGAAACATTCAAAAATCTCTTCTAGCTTTTTGAAAATATACACTAGATTGTTAACAATGTTTACTGTCCTACAGAACACCAAAACTTATTCCTTCCATTTAGCTGTAACTTTGAATCTGTTGACCAACCTCTCCCTATCCTCGTCTCCCCTCCCCTTTCCCTGCCTCTAATAACCACAATTCTGTTCTCTACTTCTAAGACCTCAAGTATTTGTTTTGTTTTGTTTTGTTTTTAGTTCCCACATATGAGTGAGAACATGTGGTATTTATTTTTCTGTGCCTGGCATTTCATTTAAGATAATGCCCTCTAGTCTCATTCATGTTGCCACAAATGACAAGATTTCATTCTTTTTAATAGTTGGATAGTATTTAATTGTGTATATATACCACATTGCCATCTGTTTAGATAGACATTTAGGTTGACTCCAAATCTTGGTTACTGTGAACAGTGCTGCAATAAACATGAGGATGTAGGTGCCTCTTTGATGTACTGATCTCCTTTCCTTTGGATGAATACCTAGTGGAATTGCTGGGTCATATGGTAGTTCTATTTTTAGTTTTATGAGAAACCTTCATACTGTTTTCCATAATGGATGTACTAGTTTACATTTCCACCAACAATGTATAAGAGTTCCCTTTTCTCTGAAGCTTCTCTGGCATTTTTTATTTATGTTTTTGTCTTTTGGATAATAAAAATTTTAGCTGGGATAAGATTATATCTCATTGTCATTTTGATTTGCATTTCCCTGATGATTAGTGATGTTAAGCATTTTTTCAAACACTCGTTAGCCATTTATATATCTTCTTTTGAGAAATGTCTATTCAGATACTTTGCCCATTTTGTAATAAAAAATTGTGCAGGTTTTTTTTCTGTTAAGTTGTTCAAATTTCCTGTATATTCTGGATATTAGTCCCTTGTCATGTGAATAGTTTGCAAATATTTTCTTCCATTTACCAGTTGTCTCTTCACTCTGTTGGTTGTTTCCTTTGCTGTAAAGAAGCTTTTACATTTAATAGAGTCCCATTTGTCTTTTTGTTTTTATTGTTTTTTCTTTTCAAGTCTTAGTGATAAAATTTTTTCCTAGATCAATGTCCAGAAGGATTTCCTCTATGTTTTCTTTTATTAATTTTATAATTTTGGGTATTATGCTTAAATCTTTAATTCACTTTGAGTTCATTTTTAATTATGGTGAGACATAAGGGTCTAGAAACATTCTTCTCCATATGGATATTCAGTTTTCCCAGCACCATTTATTAAAAAGGGTGTCTTTTCCCCAATGTTTGCACTTGGCACCTTTGTCTAAAATGAGTTAGATTTAAATACATAAATTTATTTCTGAGTTCTGTATTCTGTTGCACTGGCCTATGAGTTTTTTAAAGCTATGATAACTTTATGTAATAAAGTTATATATTATTATTGTATATAATAATTTTGGAATCAGATACTGTGATGTCTCCACCTTTGTATTTTTTGCTCATAATTTCTTTGATATTCATAGTCTTTGTGGTTACATGCAAATTTTAGGATTTTTCTATTTCTGTGAAGAATGTCACTGGTATTTTCACAGTGATTGCACTGAATATCTAGATTGCTTTGGCTAGTATGGTCATTTAAAAAATATTAATTCACATTTCTCCACATCCTCTCCAACACCTGTTGTTTCCTGATTTTTTAATGATTGCCATTCTAACTGGTGTGAGATGGTATCTCATTGTGGTTTTGATTTGCATTTCTCTGATGGCGAGTGATGATGAGCATTTTTTCATGTGTCTGTTGGCTGTATGAATGTCTTCTTTTGAGAAATGTCTGTTCATATCCTTTCCCCACTTTTTGATGGGGTTGTTTGTATTTTTCTTGTATATTTGTTTGAGTTCTTTGTAGATTCTGGATATTAGCCCTTTGTCAGACGAGTAGATTGCAAAAATTTTCTCCCATTCTGTAGGTTGCCTGTTCACTCTGATGGTAGTTTCTCAAGGATCTAGAACTAGATGTACCATATGACCCAGCCATCCCACTACTGGGTATATACCCAAAGGATTATAAATTATTCTACTACAAAGACACATGCACACGTATGTTTATTGCGGCACTATTCACAATAGCAAAGACTTGGAATCAACCCAAATGTCCATCTGTGACAGACTGGATTAAGAAAGTGTGGCACATATACACCATGGAATACTATGCAGCCATAAAAAAGGATGAGTTTGCGTCCTTTGTAGGGACATGGATGCAGCTGGAAACCATCATTCTTAGCAAACTATCACAAGAAGAGAAAACCAAACACCGCATGTTCTCACTCATAGGTGGGAACTGAACAATGAGATCACTTGGACTCGGGAAGGGGAACATCACACACTGGGGCTTATCATGGGGAGGGAGGAGGGATTGCATTGGGGAGTTATACCTGATATAAATGATGAATTGATGGGTGCTGACGAGTTGATGGGTGCAGCACACCAACATGGCACAAGTATACATATGTAACAAACCTGCACGTTATGCACATGTACCCTAGAACTTAAAGCATAATAAAAAAAAAAAAAATTAATTCACATCCAGGCACGGTGGCTCATGCCTGTAATCCCAGTACGTTGGGATGCCAAGGCGGGCAGATCACGAGGTCAGGAGATTGAGACCATCCTGGCCAAAATGGTGAAACCTCCTCTATACTAAAATACAAAAAAATTAGCTGGGGGTGGTGAAAGGCACCTGTAGTCCCAGCTACTCGGGAGGCTGAGGCAGGGGAATCACTTGAACCCAGGAGGCAGAGGTTTCAATGAGCTGAGATCGCGCTGCTGCACTCCAGCCTGGCGACAGAGCAAGACTCCATCTCAAAAAAAAAATTAATTAATTAATTAATTAATTCACTCCATGAACATGAGATGTCTTTTCATTTTTTATTTTTTTTGTGTTCTCTTCAATTTTTAAATCAGTGTTTTATAGTTTTCTTTGTAGAGATTTTTTACCTCCTTGATTAGGTATTTTTTGTAGCTATTGTAAATGAGATTGCTTTTTAAATTTCTTTTTCAGTTAGTTAATTATTGGTGTACAGGACCACTATTGGTTTTTGTATGTTAATTTTGTATCCTGAAATTTTACTAAATTCCTTCATCAGTTCTAAGAGTTTTCTGGTGAAATCTTTAGGTTTTTCTATATATAAAATTGTGTCATCTGTGAAGAGGGACGGTTTGACTTCCTCTTTTCCAGTTTGGATACCCTTCATTGCTTTCTCTTGCCTAATCACTCTGGCTAGAACTTACAGTATATGTTGAATAAGAGTGGTGAAAGCAAGCATACTTGTCTTGTTCCAGTTTTTAGAGGAAAGGCTTTTATCTTTTCCCCATTTAGCAGGATGTTTGCTATGAGTCTGTCATATATGACCTTTATTGTGTGGAGGTATGTTCCTTCTATATTTAATTGCTGGGAGTTTTTAATCATGAAGATATGTTAAGTTTTATCAAATGCATTTACTGTATCTATTGAGTGATCTTATGTTTTTGTTTTTTCATTCTGTGAGATGTGGTATATCACATTTACTGATTTGAATATGTTGAACCATTTTTTCATTCCTGGGATAAGTCCCACTTTATCATGTAACGTAATCTTTTTCGTGTGTTGTTGGATTCAGTTTCCTAGTATTTTATTGAAGAGTTTTGCAACTATGTTCATCAGACATATTGACCTGTAATTGTTGTTGTTATTGCTGTTGTGTCATTCTCTGGTTTTGGTATCAGAGTAATGCTGGCCTTGTAAAATGAATTGTGAAAAATTCCATTCTCTTTAATTGCTTGGAATATGTTGAGAAGAACTGATGTTAGGTCTTCTTTAAAAGTTTGGTAGAATTAATCAGGAAAGCCATGGAATCCTAGATTTTGTTGGCAGACTTTTTATTACTGATTCAATATCATTACTTGTTATCATTCTGTTCGGGTCTTCTGTATCTTCCTGTGAACATAGAATTTCTTGACTAGATTATAGATAGTCTCCCAACTGATTTACCAACTTCTGGTTTTGGCCCTTCCAATTTATCTGCCATCCAAATTATTGTGAGAGTGGTTGTCATAAAGTAAAAATGAACAAACGAAAAAAACAACTAACTGTAAAATCCTTATGCTTAAAATCTTGAAATGGTCATTACTGTCACTCAGGATAAAATTTACATTCCTTAACTTGGCATACCAGACACTTCACTGTCTTTCACTTCATTATTTATTCACCCTTTCCCCCTATATTCTCTCTATATAGTACCTTAATTTCCTATTATTTCTGTGAAGAATTACCACAAACTTAGGAGCTCAAAACAACAAATATTTATTCTCGTACAATTCTGGTGGTCAGAAGTTATTAATGGTTTGTCAGGGTTGCATTGCTTCTGGAAGCTCTAGAGGAGAATTCAGTTCCTTGACTTTTCCAGTTTCTAGAAGCCCCCTGTATTCCTTGACTTGTGGGCCATTCCTTCATCTTTAAAGCCAGCAGTGTGGCAAGGAGTCTTGCTCCTCTCTGCCCTCTGCCTCTGGTCCTTTCTTTCTCTAATACCCCTCCTGCCTCCCTTTTCCCATTATAATGACACTTGAGATTACATCGTGCCTACCTGGCTAATGCAGGATAATTTTACTATCTGAAGATCCTCAGTTTGATCATATCTGTAAAGTCCCTTTTACCATATAAAGTAATATATTCACAGGTTCTGGGGATTAGGAATATTAGTATCTTTGGGTGAGATGTTATTCTATCTATCACACGTATACTTTTACTAACTATTAAAACCATATTGCTCTTCCTTCCCAGAATGGCATTCTCCTCATTCCTATTTTCATTAACTTCAGGTATTATTAAAAAACAAAGCTCAGCTTCAGGTTTCAATTCCCTTGTCTAGGGAGAATCACACACAAACAAGAAGAACAAGACACATACTCTAAACACATACTCTAGATGTCCACAGCTTTAAACTAAAATATTAGGACATGGAAATGGGTGGCACAATAGTATCTGATTTATCAGAATGAAGAAATTTAAATCTAAGGGTTTGTAGAGAGAGATACTGTAAAATGCAAGCAGCTTTTTTTTTTTTTCCTCCATAGCATCTTGTAAAGGCCCGAAGAATTAGCAACATCAGATACCATAAAAGATCGAACAGGATAAAGTCAATGAGGTAAGTGAAAATAAAGTGGTTTGAAAATCTATATGAAGAGAAGTTATTACTCCAGCTTGTCAACCAAACTCCCGTCTTTCAGGTACCCAATCTCCACCCACATCCCTGCAGAAGACAAGAAATGTTTCTGGAGAAACAGAACCAGAAAGTCTCTGGGCTGTTTAAAGGTGAGGGTAACAACATAAAATTGAGTTATGCCAAGCATAAACAGCTGAATTGCCTTGCTCATTGTATAGCACATGCTGATCAGCCCTATGCAAGCCTAACCAATTCCGATTTCTCTAATTCTATCCCAATGTACCAGTCAACAATTGTTTTCACTATGTCTTGCAATTTTCCATCAGTATTGGGTTTGTAAGGAAAGAAAAACTGATATAAATAACTGTTCCTAGTAGCAAGCTCATTCATGGAATCTGTGTATCAAAGGGTCATGTTATATGTAGTTTTAGCCATAAAGTTAACAAAAACTAAGAGCAACACATTGATTACTAGGGAAAATACTAAAGATGTTTTTCAAGTTCTTCCTTCAAACAATATGGAGGACTCCTGGCTGAAGTAGAGGCAGAATCTTAATTGGAGAAGGAACAGAGTCACTGAGTATTCAAAACAGGTACATTTTAACATTTATTATTAGGATAAAAAGATGGTAGAGTTTGCAATGTGAAATAAGCAATGTAAACATCAGTGATCAGAAAATGAGACACTTGGAGAAATTCATCAAAAAGTGCCAATTTTTTATATGCTTGGCCCTCTACCACCTAAGGGCATGGGGTCCCTGTATTTTTTTTTTTATTTTTTATTTATTTTTTTTTTATTATTATACTTTAAGTTCTAGGGTACATGTGCATAACGTGCAGGTTTGTTACATATGTATGCTTGTGCCATGTTGGTGTGCTGCACCCATCAACTCGTCAGCACCCATCAATTCGTCATTTATATCAGGTATAACTCCCAATGCAATCCCTCCCCCCTCCCCCACCATGATAGGCTCAGATGTGTGATGTTCCCCTTCCCGAGTCCAAGTGATGTCATTGTTCAGTTCCCACCTATGAGTGAGAACATGCGGTGTTTGGTTTTCTGTTCGAGGTCCCTTTAGAGCCTTGCTTTGCCCAAGTCTAGAACATGGAGATGGCTCCCTCTCAATGCACTGTAGCCCATGAAAGGACTGCAATGCCTGGCTAAAATAATATTCCTTCAGTGCTCACTAGTTTTTTTTAAAAAAACTCTATAAAATCTGGAATTTTTAAATGTTGAGACTTTTAATTGGGCTTTTGACTTTGTGATCTGATTATGTTGCTTCATGACTGATGAACACACTGCTGGCAAACCTCATTCATTGGGTGGAAGCAGAATTAGTGACAAATCTACCAGGTTTAATACCTGGATGGCAAAATAATCTATACAACAAACTCCCATGACACAAGTTTACCTATGTAACAAGCCTGCACATGTACCTCTCAACTTAAAAGTTAAAAAGCCCCTCCTTGTTTTACTTTCAAGGAAACTAGATAATATGAAAATGTGGTTTAAGAGAATGCTTTTGGGAAATAGGTTCAATGAATATATAAAAACAATTGTAATTAACCTATCATCCCATGTATTTATATGCAAATGATGCTTTTAAATTACTTTAGATTGCCTGAAAGTAATTTCTTCTTTGAATTAGTTACAAACTTTAAGCATACTGTTCACAATGGTTTTGCTCTATTAATTTGCCTAACAAACCATTTCTTTATCATTAGTACAAAGGTAAACATCAACATAATTAAGAAAATTTCCAAATTATTGTAATCTATATGAGCGAATTTCATCTTATTGGGTAGAAGCAGATGTAAACCTAAATATCAGAAACAGTCATTGGCTATCACATGCGCGTTTCTAATGTATGTCTGATCTTCCAAGAACTAGCATAAGTGCCAGTACTAGCTACAGGATAATATTGCTTTTAAGACTGCCTATGACACAAAGTCAAAGCACAGAGTCCACTTTTGAAGACTTTGTATCTCATAGTTCCACCCAGCATATATGATCAGAGGAGAATCATGTGACAGTTTAGATCAGAAAAATAAGACACAAAGAAAGCAGATTTCTGAGTCTGGTAGTGATGTTAAGGGCACTATTGAGTGAGTGGGAGCTGCCAAGCAGAATCAGCTCCTATGACAGATGCTCTCAGTTTAAAGAAGTAAATGCAAAAGCATAAGAAAAATAACTTTTCAGCACAAAAGCTTAGAGGCCCTTGAGGATAGATGATGCCAGAAAAATGTGAGATTATTGTGTCCGCCAGGGTATATTAATACTATAAACATAGATGATTTACTGAGAAAAAAGATCCTTGAAAATGTACCAAATGCATGATGCTGAATATAAAGTTAAACAGAAAAAACAAAATGCCAACAAAGCTTAGATTCCTTGCCCTTCTTTCTTTTCCAGTGTGCAGAAACATGACTGATATCTCATAGGGATCCAGTGGATTCAACTAGGCACCAAACTGCATTCATTCATTTTCTTTCTCATGCTTCCTTCTCTTTTTAGATTCTTCATCTTCATTATACTTACAGACAGCCATCTACTAACTGAAGAGCTTAATGCTCAAGTTCATTATTTTGTTCAACAAATGTTTATCAAACAACTTTGAAGTGTCTGACACTCTTTTAGGTACTTAGGATATATCAGTGAACAAAATTTGCAATGGAAAACAAGTAGATGATGTAAGTAGGGGGATCAAATTGTGGTGAGGGGTTGGGTGTGGTGGCTCATGCCTATAATCCCAGCACTTTGGGAGGCTGAGGCAGGCAGATCACTTGAGGTCAGGAGTTTGAGACCAGCCTGGCCAACATGGCAAAACCCCGTCTCTACTAAAAGTACAAAAATTATCCAGGCATGATGTGTGTGCCTGCAGTCCTAGCTACTCCCGAGGCTGAGGTAAGAGAATCGCTAGAACCCAGGAGATGGAGGTTTCAGTGAGCCAAGATCGCACCACTGCACTCCAGCCTGAGCGACAGAGCGAGACTCTGTCTCCAAAAAAAAAAAAGAAGTGTGGTGAGGGACGGTGGGAAGAAAGTGTTGCCATTTTAAATTGGGTGGTCAGGGTGGGCTGAAATTGAGCAAAACTCAATTCCACTTCCTGCCTCTTATTCCTTACCTGTTGCCAAACCTTGTTGAGTTCACTTGTACTCCCCCAAATGTTATCTCCTCTGTGATTCCTGCCCTGATTCCCTCAACACTCCTTAAACTCCCTTACATTCCCATGCAAAGCTGACTGTGTTGTTGCTCATCCTATTTCCCTTCTGAGCCGTGGACAGGTGTCATGCATGTGTATGTGAGGTCTGATAATTTTTCAGCACAAGGGCTTTTGTCTCTGCTCCTCTGCCTGAGGACTTTCCCCAGTGCAGTGCTTGTAGTGCAGGGAAGCCCTGATGTGCTGAGGATATAACAGACCCCAGAGATAACCCTCAAACAATGAAAGATGTAAGTGAATAGATAAATATCTCAGCTTCTCAGTCCCCAGGTGGAGCAATTTTAAAGTGCATTCCACATAACTCCTCAGAGGCTCCTAGCAGAATTAAGCATCAGTTGCCCCTGGACGTTTCTATTTATTAATGCACTGTTTATTGGTATCTTGCCTTTCCCTGTCTCCCTCTCTGCACTCTCTTGCTTGTGCTTTCTGCACTCACTTTGTACATAACCTATTCATAGCCCAAATCTAAATTCAGACATTGTAGTATTTCATTTCTGAACTCTTTATGGTTTTACTGAATTTTTCTTTATATTTTATTATTTACAAGCATTTGCCTTATCTTCTAAGTTGTGAATTCCTTAATTTACATCCTGAAAATTCTCTATTACTAAACATAGCTTTTGACCTTTAAGCAAAAATATTAAGATATTTACATATATGGTGAAGGTGACCTGGGTTTATTTAATCTATTATGTGGGTTCACATCTTGGCTCTGTCGTTTGCTAACTACATTGGTGGACACTATTCCGTGCATCTGATTTCTTGTTAGTAAACTGGAGATAAAAATATCTACATTGGGGGATTATACTAAGGATAAAATAAGATGACATATGTAAAGTTCTTAGTATGGCGCCTGGACATATATTAACCACTCCATCAATGTAAGTCCTTTCCTGACTCTCTCTGCCTTTGTCTCAGTTATTTAAAATAAAGGAACTGGAACAGGAATAGATTTTCAAGTCTGATTGAAATATTAACATGCTAGCGCAGAGGCATTTCATCTGAGTAAGAAGTATAACCATAAACTGATCATATTTCTGTCTTTCCCCTCTATTCTTTTTAATTCAGTAAAGAATGAAGTTTTGAATTTGGCATCCTATATGTCAGGCTTCCATTTATCTCTTCAAAGTGTTCAATATATATTGTAGAAATGCACTGACAATAAAATTACTTCGGCAAACTAGTTACCTAGGGCAGATGCATGTAAAAGATGTATTATTTATAGCATCTGTTTGCCAACCAAAAATATGTTAATTATTAGATACTTATTTTTTCCCTCTTCTATGTTTTAAAATACTAAGTTGAGGACAGGGACATACTTTTCTTAGTGTGGCACCTTGCAAATTATAGCAAACAGTATTACTACTTAAACTCACTAATAACTGTACATTGTGAAATGTTTTCAAAATATCAATTTTAATAACTATTTACTCAATATGCAAAATTCTATGTCAGATATTTAAAGCATACCGAGAAGAGTATAAATAGGTAGAAGATTTAGCATTGTGCATAAAACTGTAGGATGTGGTTAAATCAGTGTAATGAGATAAATGTGAATTTATTGCAACATAGGTTTAAAAGACACAAGGATAAGATCCATTTCAAGAATCAGTAAACTTTCATGAGGAGATAATATCTGAGATGGGTAGGTCTGAAGGGTTTTAGCTTTCAGAAAATGAACAGAAAGTATTTCTGAAATGAGGGGCAACCTGTATAAAGACGTTATAAAAATTAAAGTATATTAAAAATAGATTCTAGTTTTCCCCTAAAAAGTAGAATGTACTGAAACAGGTTTTAGATAAGAAGGAAGAAGAAGCTGCAGGTAAAGAATACTGAAAGCCAGAAAGAGAGAGAGAGAGAGCGAGAGTAAGAAAGAGGCAGACAGATGTTTAGCTTGCATCAAATGGAATGCTTTCTGCAGCAAGTAATGAAAACTCCACTTTAATTTATTTAAACAATAAGGAAAATATCTCACACTAGCAGAAGAGTATCCTGCGTTTAGATGCAAGTTACCCACAGTTTTGGTTAATTCAGTATTTCAATAATATAATTAAAGAGCTAAGTTATCTTCATTTTTCTCTCAGATAGGCTAGGATGTCAGCTTTGTCTTCCGCTAGTTCATCTCATGATCACGAACTGGTTACTGAAGCTTCAGGGATTACATGCAGAGAAGACGTCAACCCGAATAAGGATAAGAAATGTATCCATAATCTTTTTTCAGGAACCTCTTTTCCCGAAACAAACTACCTCTCACTTTTCAGAGGCTAGAATTAGATTATGTGCTCCTTCCTAAATCAGTTGCTGACAAAAGGAATGCAATGTCCATGTTGGCTAAGAAAGTTCAATTTATGTCACTAAATCATTTTTAGGAGGAGTAAATCCTCCTTTTTTTCAGAAAGAAGGGAGGAATGATTGTTGAATAAGCAATCAACAGTCCTTGTGGAAGTTAAAATGACCATGCTTTTTGGTTTGCTTGGACAATTCCAGTTCATATGTGTCGTCCCAATGTAATGAATAATAGTGTCCTTTTTATTCTGAAAAATGTACTCATTTGGATAATAAATTATATGCTCCCTACAGCTGAACTGGTAATGGATAGACAACTAAGGATTTGAGCATGACCGTTATGATTTAGAGTGATTAATTAGTTAATAACATGATCAAAAACATGCAGAAGTGAAGACCAGGAGAAGAATTAGAGATGATTAAGACAGATTTAAGCCAAAAAGTCTAAACTAGTGTGGGGCAGTGGGAATGGAAACAAAGAGGCAAAGTGTCCTTACAGAAGTAATAATTAAAACTGTGGCATCTGTTGATGCAAATACAGCAATAAAGGAGAAGCATAAAAGGTAAAAAGAGGCTTAAATATCTACATTTGTATGACTGAGAGGATCACCCTGCATTAATGGAAATAGTAATGTCAGGAAGACATAGTCTGATGGGCAGAATAACGAGTTTAGTTTTGACATATTGAGTTTAGTTCTGTTAAGAAAATTGAGTGGAAGTACCAAGTAAGTATATTGAAAATTTTCAGTAGCCTCTGTGATAATTTAATTAGCTATATAGTTTTTTGATAGGCTGTCGTGGGGTTTATAACCCAGTAAAAGTATGCAAGTAAACAAAAAATTCAATTTACCATTTACTTAATAAATAATTACTAAGTATCAGACTGTTCCAAGAGCTGAGGAATCAGCAGTAAAGAAAACAGACCAAGTCTCCACTCTCCTGGAGCTTATATGCTAGTATAGGGAATGACAATAAACAATGCATGTATATCATGGCATATTTTTGTAAAAGCTGTGAAAGAAAAATATTTTGGGGTAAGGAGAAAAGTCTTTTGTGATAAGGTGATATTTGAACAAAGAACTGAAGGAAATAAGCCTACCAATATCCAGGCAAAGAATGTTCTCGTCTGAGAAACAGGAGATATAAATGTCCTTATGGGAAGGTTCCTGGAACCTGCAGGAACAGCAATAAGACTAGTAAGTCTGGAGCCCAAGGAATGGGGAATACGGTAAAAGGTAACAACGCCAGACAGGTAACCAGAGGCCAGGTTGGATATAGCCTTATGGCTCCTGGTAATCACTCTGGATTTTTAATTGAGTGAGGCAGAAAGCTATGAGGATTTTTAATGCTGATGAGTAGAGAAAAGACTGTTAACAGGTAAGAATAATGAGTAGAGTAGTAATATTAGTTAGAAGCCAATTGCAAAAGTTTTGAAAAGAAATGATTATGCTTTGAAGTAGGGGAGCAGCAGTGGGGATGGTAATAAGTGCTCATATTCAGAATTTATTTTAAAGGAGTACGCAGATAGGAGGAAGGTTAAAATAAAGTGGTATTGTAGATGGCAAGAAAGAAGAGTATTTCATGAAGGAATGGTGAACTGTTGAGGGTTCAGTGAGACCAGAAAACATGGGGGTCATTGGAGACTTTAACTAGAACAGTTACTTAGAGATGGCGAGGGTGGAAGAGAAACTGCAATGAATTTGAAGAGTGAACAGCTAGGAGGAGTGTAGACAGCATGATGTGGCAACTCTTGCAAGAAGTTTGGTCCAGAAAGGGAACAGAGAAAGAGGAAGGCAGGAAACATTGCTGCCGATGGACTATGGTAAACAGCAGCTGCATGCTAGTGGGAATAATTTAGTATAGATGGAGAGATTGGTGATGCACAAGAGAGGTAGAATAATCAGGCAGCAAAGCCCTTCAAAAGGTGAGTGGCAAAAGGACACGGATGTGGAAAGGAATCTCCTTTGCTGAATATTGGGAGGGAGATGCCTCCTCCATTGAATTTAAAGGGCAGAAGGAGATGAGTGCAGAGTCAGATAGGTTTGTTGATTTGGTGATGGGAAGAAGAACTCCAAAACAATGGCTTCTGCTTTATCTGTGAACTGTGAGGCAACATCATCCCAGTACAATGGTGGTGGTGGTGGTGTCGGGGGGCAGTGCACAAAACACAGTAAAAAGCAGCTGAGTAGAAAACAGAAAAATAAGCTACTTGGAGAAATACAGTAGGATTACAGGGTGCTAGTGAATACCTGCTACAGGCCGGTGATCATGATGTTTATGAATTTAAAGTGACACTAATTACATCAATTTCTCCAGCTGTGTGATTTCCTCAGTAATTTGTATTTTGTTGTGATAAGAAATCAAAATGAGGTCCTAAATGTATATATTGAAAAAGTAAAATGTATAATGTTTAAATGAATGGAAGTTATCAATTTCCCTTCAACGGGCACTTATTGAGCACCTGCTATGTGTCAGGCGCTACAAATTCACCATTAGAAGTTATGGTCCCTGCTGTGAAACCCACATTAACACAGTGACACAAGCAATTTCAGAGTAACTACAACCCACTCAGGATAGAAGAGCATGCTGGTCTAGGCTATGTAAACATAGTTTTATCTTGCATATGTGAGGTATTCCAGCTTGAAGAACTCAGAACAACTTTATGATAAAAAACCAAAAAGTATCAATATCTGATACTCCATCAATCATAGGATTATAAAACTTCAGGCACTTCTGATGTTCTATTCCCTTTCCAATATTCATCTACAGTAATTGTCAAAGCAGCCTGATATTCTGTATCCTACAGAATATCAGACTCTCCAAAAGTAAATTGTATGTGTTTTTGCAAATTTAAATACTAATTCTGTTTACATGTGTACATTCTGCCTCTCAGTAATATATGCTAAGCACTTAACCCTCATTACCTCATTCAAATATCAGACACACATGAAAAGCAGATGTCATTACTACCCCTTCTTTTTAGATGAAGAAATTGAGTCTAAGAGAAGTAGGTAAATTGCTGGGGATCACGGTTTGTAGCTGATTAAACTAAAGCAGGCTTTAAATCTAATCTCCCTCAGTATGTACTATTAAAAGACACCTCTCTAATTTTATTTTGATAAATCTTTTTATAAATTGTTTTAAAAAATGTTCAAATATTACAATCTTTCCTGTGATACTACCACCATCATCCCACATCAACCCAGACAGAGCAACATTGGACATCTGACAATGTTGACTTTTTGGACATTTTCAATAAGAAAAATAATTTTTACATGTTATCTCTGAATAAATTTCTATTTTGCTCTTAATCCTCATCAAAATGAGCTTATGCTGTGTTTCTCCTTAGAATTTCTGAGGGCAGACATTGTTTTAATCTTCCATTTATTCCTGCTTTTTGGGTTCAGGTTTTAGCAGAGTTAGAGGTCAAAGATGCCTGTTTATCTGAACTAAAGATTGGACATGATATCCTGTGTGGTTTCTCAGAAGACGCTGCCATAGGAGTTTGACCAGCCTTGGCTCTAGACTTAGATCATGATGCTATCTGGAAGTGCTGACCAAATACCTCAGCAATGCCTCATGATTTGTGAACAGCATCACCTCCAGGATGTTTGAAAGACCATGTATGTGAGAGAAATAGTGATCTCGGTGAGTATGGGGTTTTCTTTGACTGATATTCAAGGTCACGTCTTTCTGAGTGGCAGAGACCAAGAAAAGTGAGGCAGTGACTCTCTCCTCCTTTTATAGCATGGTTGTCCGGCAACTGCTAACTATGCAGCTCTTATGCCAAGGTAATGAAAGAAAGGTGAGGAGTAGGAGTGAAGGGGGGGTGTCAGCAGGTGAGAGGGAGGGAGGCGGGGAGGGGGGTAGAGAGACAGAGAAAGAGAGAGAGAGAGAAGTTCAATTCCTCAGTCTACTACTTAGTAGTTCTATAACCTTTAGTAAGTAACTTCTGTGAATTTCACTGTTCTTACTATGCATTTGTCTTCCAAAGTTGATAGGATTTATATTTCTTGTGAAAAAGCCTGGAAGTCTGCATAATGCAAAAAATGGTGAAAAAGTGGTAGCTGTTGAAAGCGTGACATTTTTAGACTATGACTTCTTTGAAGCCAGGAATTATATCTTGTCAACCTTTATATTACTGATGACAAGTCTAGCCCAACTTACAGTAGTGAATCAAGAAAGAATGAATAATAGTGATAGCATTGTTCTATTTTTTTGTCTTTTGTCTCCCAAAGACCAGCGACCTTTAGGAATCTGAGGTTATGCATCAGCAGACTTTTCTAATCACTTATTAAAATCATAGAGAAAACTCCACAAGAAGTATGGTTAAACAATTATGAGGTACACATTTATATTTTTAGTTATTAATCACAAACATTAAGTTAAATTGATTCTTTTTTCATTCAACCACTTGTCTAAGTGACAATAAACATAATCATTCTCATTATAAACTAATTTGAAAAGGTAATTTTCCAATTAATAAATATACACCAATGTAAAATGTGTCCTTATGATAAAATAATTAAAATAGCTGTTGACAACTTTGGAAAGAAAACAAAGAATTTTGTTAATGGCAAGATCTAATAAAAAATCTGATGGGCTAAACTAGAGAAACTGACAAGCACAATTTCCCCCACAAGAATAATTTGTTACCGATGATGAAATTGAGAAATTAACCAGAATGAAAGTTGTGAGATTTATAGTGAAAGCCCTCTGGGTAAAATTAATTTCTTTATAACACAGTTTAAAGGCAAACAAAAGGAAATTGCTTGTGCCAGATGGGGTACGGAAAGCATTGTGAATGAAAATGAGCATCTCTTTTCTGCTTACAAATATTTGAATTAAGATGATACCAGCGTGTCTAGTTAATGGACAAACAGTATTGATGGTTGTACAACTTTTAAAGATTTCCTCATTCTTTTTAAATGGACTTTGTCAACACAACAAAGTACTTTAAGCAATATATTAAGCCTGGCACTTACTATCACAGCACATGTATTCTCCTTGAATTATTGTTTCAGGCAAAACAGGAAGAATACAATGGCTAGAATGCTGGGCTTAGAGTCAGAGAACCACTATGTAGCTCTTCTTCAGGTTCTACTGCTGAGCAGAAGGAGTCTAAGAAAGTCAACAAGTCTCTAAGGGACAGTTTCTTCATTAGTAAAATTAAAATAGAAACACCTACCCTTCTATCAACTGAGTCTCATGAAAATAAAATTATATAATGAAGGTGAACATTTCTTGTAAACCATAAAGTGTATGCATGTAACCTTTCATTTTGTGGTTTATCTTTCTGGAATTAGTCTAGAAATTATCTCCAATTTTGTCTTGTATTTTATCTGAACTGTTGATTAACAGCTGCTGGCTTTCTTTTTGTTGTAACCTCATGTATTTTCATGCACAACATTTCAGATCTAATCATTGATGTTGCAGCTGATGGTGATCTCTCTCTGCTCTAAGCACCTATAATAGTTATTTAGCACTTATGCTATGCCACCATTCCTGTAACATCAACTCTTGAATATTAGCACTTGTACTAAAATGACTGCTACTAATAGCTAACATTTATGGTTTACTGAATGCCAGGCACTGTACTAAGCATTTTAAATGGACTATTAAATTTAATAAGAAGCAGGAAACACATCGTGTTTTACAGTGGGATCACATAATACATCTATTATATAATATGTATTAACATTTCACACTTGGCCGGGCGCGGTGGCTCACGCCTGTAATCCCAGCACTTTGGGAGGCCGAGGCGGGCGGATCACCTGAGGTCAGGAGTTTGAGACCA
>NW_012116411.1:442254-480852 GCF_000951035.1 Colobus angolensis palliatus
CAGCATGGCCAACGTGGTGAAACCCTGTCACTACTAAAAATACAAAAATTAGCTGGGCGTGGTGGCACACACCTGTAATCCCAGCTACTAGAGGGACTGAGGCAGGAGAATCACTTGAACCCGGGAGGCAGACGTTGCAGTGAGCCAGTGAGCTGAGGTTGCACCACTGCACTCCAACCTGGGCGACAGACTGAGGCTCTGTGGTAAAAAACAAACAAATAAATAAACAAATAAATTAAAAAATAAAAAATAATGTCACACTCAGCAGCTCAGACTGTCACATATCAGAAAACTAAGAGACTGGGCCGGGTGTGGTGGCTTACGCCTGTAATCCCAGAACTTTGGGAGGCCGAGGCGGGCGGATCATGAGGTCAGGAGATGGAGACCATGGTGAAATCCTGTCTCTACTAAAAGCACAAAAAATTAGCCGGGCGTTCTGGCGGGTACCTGTAGTCCCAGCTACTCGGGAGGCTGAGGCAAGAGAATGGCGTGAACCCGGGAGGTGGAGCTTGCAGTGAGCCGAGATTGCGCCACTGCACTCCAGACTGGGCGACAGAGTGAGACTCCGTCTCAAAAAAAAAAAAAAAAAACTAAGAGACTAAAAATACATAGAAATATAAATTTATATAGGGTAAATATTTATCCTACCATTTTATTCAATGAGTTTATGCCCTAGAGTGAGAGTGAGATGGGACAGGAGAATCTACTCTTTCCCCGGGTGAAGTCACTTCCCATATACCACTTGCTCTGGAACATATAATGTTTAAAGACTGATATTTTTGGTACAACATGGACTGTGAATGCAGGCTGTATCTGTAACTAAACTAAAGAAACAGTTTCAATGCTAGAAGAAAGCCTAGTTGTATTAAATGTAAGAGACGGTATGTCAGTCTCCAATGTGTTAACTTTCAAGACATTTGCAAGACTAATTTGACTCTGTAGTTTGCTCTACTCATGTTGAGTTGCCAATGAAGGAAAAAGTAATGACATAAGCTTAAATTGAGAAGGGGAAGGAGGCTTTAAATGATTGAGCAGAGAGGGGAATGTGTGAAATGGTTAGTAGTATGGTAGAGTTGGGGGTAAATGAATTAGAGAAGTGTAGCTTTGTCTGGCAATTGTAAAAATATGCTATGCATTTGCTACTGTGAATTTAAAGTGTGACAAACTAGCAAGATTGTGGTTTTTTTTTTTCCTCCCAGTAGGTTTAGCTACTTAAGTAAAAGAGGAAGTAGGGAGAGGGTTGTGATTAATAGGTTTTACCATAAAAGTTCTTTCAGAGCAGAGGAGGGTAAAAAGAAATGAGTGCATTTGCACGGTGGTTATTTTAATGCTGGGCCATAGAATGAAATCTAAGCTGAGTAAGAAGAAAGGTAGACACAGATTGAGGGAGTAGACACTGAAGAAACGATAGGGTCAGTGTGTTGAATATATTCTGTGAGTGGGAGTATAAGAAGGAATTTGCTAAAAAGTCAAGAAGTATTTTTCCTAGAATGGGATCCTAGACATAAAAAATAATTGGAGCTGATGCTATAATTGATAATGACAAGCTTTAAGGTGTGACTATGGGAATGGGTTGTTGAGGATGGGTAGATGAGCAATGTTTATTCCTTTTGACTATGAGGACCATTATTCGGCATAGTTACTATTACAACTATGACTTTGTTGACCTAGCCCTTTGATATGGTTTGGATCTGCATCCCTGTCTGAATCTCACGTTGAGTTGTAATCCCCAGTGTTAGAGGTGGGGCCTGGTGGGAGGTAACTGGATCATGGGGGTGGATTCCTCTTTGGCGCTGTTCTCGGGTTAGTGAGTGAATTCTCTTGAGATCTGGTCATTTAAAAGTGTGTGGCACCTTCCCCGCTTTCTCCTGCTCCGGCCATGTGAAGCTCCTCATTCCCCTTTTGCTTTGTGCCATGGTTGGAAGCTTCCTGATGCCTCCCCACAAGCAGAAGCTGCAATGCTTCCCATACATCCTGCAGAACTATGAGCCAGTTAAACGTCTTTTCTTTATAAATTACCCAGTCTCAGACATTTCTTTATAGCAGTGCGAGAATGGACTAATACATCCTTCCATCCAGAGATAAACTTTGATGAGTCATAAAACAACTTTTTCACTGTCCTTTGGGAATCTCGAGAAAAGATTTCAAATTAATCACTGTACTGCAAACTAACATCTATTTTCTAGGCCCACCCTGCCCACCATTGTGTCCAGTATCTCTTTGCCCAGTGGCATAGAAAACAAGTTATAACCAAAATCTGCAGGCCTGATTTCCTTTGTTATCCTTGGCCAACATTAACAGCTGATATTCTGTCAGGATATACAGGTATGACCATATCAATTATTAAAGTAATGAAGGAATTCCATGCAATTTGACAAATTGTCATTTGCTATCTTACGGCTTCCTCATGCCCACGGCTTAGGTAACCAAGCCTTTCCCCTGGGGCTACTCTGGTTCTCCCCAAGCTATAAGCAAGGGTTAAAATCTAGCCCAGAGAGAGCTTCCAAGATTTAATGCTTGTGTGTCCTCCATTCTGATTGACAGAATCAACTCTACCAACACCAAAAATAGAAGATCCTCATTCTATCTACCCTCTCACTGCTCATACCTCCTCCCCCTCCCCACTATGCTGTGCTTCTTTTCTACAGACCCATTTCTCCCATTCTTGCTTAACTTACTGACAAATCCTTTCTGTTGTGCCTTCAATTTTATTGATGATGTTGAGATGATCAGGCAGGTGTTTCCTCTGTTACTACCTACAAATTTATGATATTTATGATATTAGGAGTCACATTTAACAACTTTGCTTCAATTTTATAGTCTTCTATTTGAAATACGTAGCTCTACCTGAAATTTGGACCCCATCTCTTCCTAATTCTTTAGGAATCTTGTGAAATCAATAATTTTCTTTCTACCAGTTTATATTCCCCCCAAAAATACATTCTATGTTCTTCCACATTAAAATAAAAGACCCTTCCTTTGCCACACAGTCCTCACTAGCCTAGATCTCAGTGTCTCTATAGCCAAGCTTTTTGAAAAGGAATCTCTTCTCGCTGAATAACTGGTTTCCTCACCTGCCAGTTCCACTTCAACTTACTGAAATCTGCCTTCTGCCTCTGCCACCTAACTGAAACTGACCTCATGATGGTCACCAGTAATATGCTAGCTGCCACATTCAACGTTTTTCTTTCAGTTCTTACATTATTTGGACGTTCAGCATCAGCACCCGATGCTGTTGATTATTTCCTCTTTCACATTCTGTCCTCCCTTCGTTTTGGGGTCATTACCCTCACTAGTTTATTGTCATGTATCTGGGCCAATTCTTCTCAATCTCCTCTAGTTCTGTTCAAGCCCTGTTAGTTTTCTCCATGATTCCTTCCTCATCTTTCCGTTCTCATACTATGTATTGATCCTGTGTGACTTAATTTAAATTTTTGTTACAAAATACCTCTGATGTGCTGTTGACTTTCAATGATGTATCTTTTCCCTTTTTGTCCCATTTGATATCAATCCTTTTTTGTGCCTTCTATTTATACGTTCTCTATTTTATTTTTAAATTTCAACTGTCTGATGAATATCTATGATTGCATCTTTCACTAACACCTTAACTTATATGTACTTGAGCTGAAAGATTTATTCTCTCCCACAAATTTGTATAATCTACAGTTCTTTTTTTCTTCCTTAGTAAATGGTACCATCTTCTTCCTAACCTCTGAATAAGAATCCTAGGACTCACATGATATTTCTGTGTCTTACTCATTCTTCTTCACCTCACAGTATTCACTAAATAAACAAGAACTGTAGCTTCTATGTTCTGATATCTTGTATCTGTATTGTCTGTAATACTCATAGCTCATCTCCTTGCCCTCTGTAAGCAATTTTCACCCTGCCCTATCCCATTCTAGGGTATTATTTCATCAAATGAAGAGTATGAATTAATTCATTCATAAAAAATTACTTCATACAATGAACTAGGCATCTACAGATATCTACCAGACAATCTGCATTATTTCCATATGACTTGCCAACAGGAAAATTATGCCATAGCTTCCAATAGACTTCAGGATGATAAGAACATAAGGGCCTTCATGATCTTGCTTTTGCTTGCTTATTCATTATTGTCATCACATTCCCTCTCCTAACTGCATTACCACACACTAATTAGTTGCCCCAATCATGCCTGCAGTTTCCACAGTAAGTGTGTGACTTATCCTGCTTCTGCATGTCTTTTTCCATGAAACTATATCTAACCACTCCAGTTTTCAATGAATGCCTAATAGATGAATTCCGCGCACAATGCTTTTGGAACTTAATCATCTGTTGTCATCTTTCATTTCAAAAAATGACATATAATTCTATGGTCACTTAAAACTGATTATAAAGATCCTGAGTACATGAATTTCATTTTATTCTCTATAGCACCTAATGTCATTTTAGGAGGTACTGAAATGTATTTGTTAAAAATGCAAAAATAATTGAGTAAACGAATAAATGAAAACACTTTCTTTGAAACACGTCACCACGTTTATGATTTGTTTGTGATTATCTTGCTCCATCTGGTGACTGAATTTAAAAATCTGAATTCTAGTTCAGCAGGAAGGCATTTTAAAAAGTCTTGTGAGATTCCGTGACCTTTTACCACAAACAGCCCTGAAATAAGGTCCTTTGAAACCTTTGAAGAGCTAGAGATTTGGAGGTTCAGACTCACATCAATGGTTTGGCACTTTTAGGGTATTATTTTATCAATTGGAGAGCATGACTTAATTCATAAAATATTACTTAATACCTACAACAAACTAGATATACAAGAGTGAGCAAAAGAAGACTCAGCCCCTGCTCCAGTAAAGTGTATGATCTTGCGGAAAAGACAAGTTTAATGTTTAAGTCACATAATATAAATTATAAATATTTTAAGCACTGCAATGGAAAGACACATGGTGTTATAAATACTTATGAAAGAGAGATTTAACCTAGTTATGATGGTCTTAAAGGAAATGGTATTTGAACAAGGACCCACTTAGCCTTTTTGAATCTCAGGTTTTTCATCTCCAGAGTGTAAAGAAAACCTTCTTTTAATCCTTAGAGGACTGCTGTGGAGTTTGGATAAAAGAATACAGTCATGTGCTGCATAAGAATGTTTTGGTCAATGACAGACTACCTATAGGATGCTGGTTCCATACAATTATAATACTATATTTTTATTGTAATTTTCTATGTTTACATACACAAATACCACTGTGGCATAGTTGCCTACAGGTACTCAATACAGTAACAGGCTGTATAAGTTTAAAGCCTGGGAGCAATAGGCTACACCTTGTAGTATATGTTGGTATTAGGTTGTACCATCCAGGTTTGCATGAGTACACTCTATGATGTTCACACAGTGACAAAGGTGCCTAATGACTCATTTCCCAGAATGTATCCCCATTATTAAGTAACACATGATGGTATACATGAAAGGGTTTTGAAACTATATTATTTTCACTGGATTTTTGCCTCCTCTAGATGTCATATTTCCTTCTCTTTCAGATGAGAGTAGGACTTTGTTGTAAGTACAAGTCACAAAGCCACAAAGTATTGATCATTGAATGAAATACTTCTCTTTTTTTATTTTTAATGTCTTTTAAATTCAGATGGAGTCTCACTATGTTGACCAGAATGGTCTCGAACTCCTGGCCTTAAGCCATCCTCCCATCTCAGCCTCCCAAAGTGCTGAGATTACAGGTGTGAGCCACTGCGCCCAGCCCATGAATGAAATACTTTTATTTTTAAAGAAAAAGTAAATATACTGCCTGTGTCCTTCAGGTCTTTAGTTTTTCACCACACATTTCAAATTTCCCAGGAATGGATTACAGATCATTATTGAATAGATGTTAATCAAGTGAATTAGCAGAAATAGGTAGTGAATCAACGAATTCAATAAACTTTGGCACATACTATCTCATCTTAGACAATGTGGGTTTCTGGAAAAGTAGATGGTTATGTCAAGCCTCCATAGAACTGCTGTACTCCACAACTAGGGCTTCTTGAATGTCTCACTCTGTATGTAGTTTTCCCTTATCATCTCTCCAGCATGATGGCATTGCTAGCTAGACTTCTTACATGGCAGCTCAGGGCTCCGAAGGTTCATGCCTGGGAGAGAGGGAAAGCCTACTAGACAATATTCCCTGTTATGACCTAGCCTTGGAAATCATCCAACATTCTATTCATTAGAATTTGATCATGCATTTCAATATTGGTAAATACTACATAAGTTTAATTTTAAGTTACACTATTTTTTTCATTGATACAATTTTTAGAAGTTATTCCCAACACAGAGAAATAGCCTTATTTTCTCAATTCTACATAGGGGCATATAGAATAAAAATGAGACTTTTCTTTTTTTTTTAAATATGCAATGTCCTACTAAGGAATAACAACCTAATTACATTAAACAATTTGACTTTACTGAAAGAATATATGAAATTCGGATGCTTTAGCTAATCACACCAATAGATTACAGCTGTAAATTTGAATTGTGGAAGACAATACTAAGAATATGAGCAGACATAGTTAATTGACTGAAATCCTATCGTACTCTCAAAGTAAATTTTAAGATCTCCAGAAATTCTTTTCTGTATCTAAGGAAAACTTTCAAACTTCCATGGGAGAATTAAATTTGACTATTAAAATGTTATCTAATGATTAAACATACAAATAGAAAAATTCTGACTGTTTAGAGGAATTGGGAGATATTACTTTGTTATAATTAAAACAAATAACTAATTTTTATGTTTCCAGATAAAAGAAGTAAATGATGGGTTTTGGTAACAATGAGAACAAATATATATAGAACTGTCCATGTTTTAATTTTTACTTAGTAACAGAAACTCCAAATTTTAACTTGAGATAATGTTAACATTTATTGGCATCTTTTAC
The DNA here is from genome assembly GCF_000951035.1 of Colobus angolensis palliatus. NCBI lineage: Eukaryota > Metazoa > Chordata > Mammalia > Primates > Cercopithecidae > Colobus > Colobus angolensis. The sequence goes on from NW_012116411.1 coordinate 449,173, forward strand.
ATCTAGGTTCGGACATGTGACTAAGTGCGCAACTTCAGGGAAATTTGACTATTGGAACCAGGCGTGCTTTTCTTTATCCTTTACTCCCAAAGATTGGTTAGAACATGGACTTGATTGATGAGCAAATGAGCGGCCATCTTCGAGAATTCAGCATCATATTACCTTGGGCTGGGCAACAGGACAGAATGAGCCAGCTTTGCCAATTGTTGTGGGGCCATCATGCTGGCAGTGTCCTTGTTGCTTGAAATTTTATATGGAGGATAAATAAAGATTTATTTTGTTTAAGCTACTGTTATTTTGGCTTTTTCTGTTATCTTCAGAAAAACCTACTCCTAACTGTTTTGTGTGTGTTTTTTTGAGACAGAGTCTCACACTGTCTTCCGGGCTGGAGTGGAGTGGTGCGATCTCACTCACTGCAACCTCCGCCTCCTAGGTTCAAGTGATTCTCCTGCCTCAGCCTCCTGAGTAGCTAGGATTACAGGTGCCTGCCACCATGCCCTGCTACTTTTTTTTTTCTGTATTTTTCGTAAAGACAGGGTTTCATTATGTTGGCCAGCCTGGTCTTGAACTCCTGACCTTGTGATCCGCCCGCCTCAGCCTCCCAAAGTGCTGGGATTAGAGGTGTGAGCCACCATGTCCGACCGTGTTTTGTGTTTTTAAGCGTGTGGTTCCTTCTTTCTCTCTTCCCTGCTTCTTAGTTGGTCCTCTCCTCTATCTTTACGTTCACCCTCTTATTTTATTTATCTTTCTTATATTACAGCTGTTTCTTTGTCTTATTACCTCTGTTTCTTTCCCTGTCTTCCCATAAATATTAGTAACAGTAATAAACTATTATTTTGGTTGAATCACCCAATAGCAATGAGAGCTAATAGATTTTATGCTTCTTGTTCTTACTTTTTAAAGCCAGAAAATACAATATTTTAGATTTATATTTCTAAAAAACAAATGTAAAATCACCTCATCCTATAAATTTTTTTTTTTTTTTTTTTGACTGATACTCCACTGAAGGATTTTACCCTCCAGTCAGTCAGAATTTCATGACTGGCCAAGGTTTCCTCATCCTGGTTAAGGTCATATGAAGACTATATTTACGCCTTCAAAAATGTCAACAAATCAATTTTTTTTAGGTTTATGATTAAAATTATCTGCCTCGAAGGTCTGCTCTACAGTAGGGAACTCTTTCATGGGAGTAATGGCTTAGAAGTAGAAAGTCTGTTAAAAACAAACATAAAACTCTCCACAGCTGGGAGCTGCCCTTTCATTTTTAGAAATTCATTCTTACTTCTATAAATGTAATAAAGACTTAGCCTCTGATCTCTAGTCATATCTCATAGGTTTTCACTAAAAAGTAGCTGGCAGAAAATACATTTCTTATAATTTCAGCTACATTAAATTGTCATTTTAAGGTATTCAAAATGCAATAAACAGAATGCAATAAACCAGAGTACTTAACATCCATCCCCACTGAACACTTAGTCATTATCCTAGAACCAGCCTGGATTCCTGCGTTGCATCTTTATTAAAAGACCACTTTAACCACATAGTCAGGTGATGTACTAAACACAATTGCACAGGGACCTGTTTATAGATCAGATTTTATTATCTCTCTCAATTTTCTAAAAATTCTTCTATTTTTTCCTCAATAATTAATTTTATGTAAATTATTACTTAATATTTTTTGAAGACATGGATGAAACTCTTGATCTCTTGGGAAAAGATTCAAGGCACTTTGTGCTCTATCCTTCTAAGGTTGCTGTAAAATGGTTATGGATTTTAGTTTCCAATGACTCTGGTTATATTTGAGAAGTCTGTTTAACTGTATAAAATATTTTATTTTATAAAAGACTACAGATTATGCCTCATATATATATACACACATAGATAAATACACAGAATGTATTACTAAAACATATATAAGTATATGCACACATATATGAAAAACCACAACATATGCTGTTCTAAAAGTTAAAGCACCATACACCATACAATACAGAGTACAATACAATCACACTTACAATACAAAGTACATTTACAGTACACTACACTATACAGAGTACACTTACAATACAGAGTACACTACACAATACAGAGTACACTACACAATACAGAGTATACTTGCAATACGGAATACACTATACAATACAGAGTACACTTACAATATGGAGTACACTTCAAATACAGAGTACACTACACAATATAGAGTATACTTGCAATAGAGTACACTATACAATATAGAGTATACTTACAATACAGAGTACACTTATAATACCGAGTATACTTACAATACAGAGTGCACTACACAATACAGAGTACACTTACAATACAGAGTACACTGCACAATACAGACTACACTACACAATACAGAGTACACTACACAATACCGAGTACATGTACAATACCGAGTACACTACACAATACAGAGTACACTTACAATACAGAGTATACCGCACAATACAGAGTACACTTACAATACAGAGTACACTACACAATACAGAGTACACTACACAATACCGAGTACACTTACAATACAGGGTACACTACACAATACAGAATACACTTACAACACAGAGTACACTGTACAATACAGAGTACACTTACAATACAGAGTACACTTATAATACCAAGTACACTGCACAATAGAAAGTACACTTACAATACAGAGTACATGACACAAGTACACTATGCAATACACTTACAATACAGAGTACATTGCACAATACAGAGTACACTTACAAAACAGAGTAAGCTCTTTAAGACTTATCCCTCTTTCCAGTCTATATGATGCCTGGGATATTGAGACATGTTAGCTACCCCTACCCCAATATTTGCTGTAGGCAAAGCTTGGGTGAACAAACACAGTAAATATTAAACACTGTATATACATCTGTTTTCTATAGATTTCCATTATATTATTTTGACTACTTTCCCCTGACTCCTGACACATGGATTTTGGTGGCCCGAAGATAATGGTGTCAATGACAGGAAAATTAGAATTATGGGTTCTTGGTATTTTCCCTGCTTAAATGAATAGAAAATGAAATACAAAAACAAAAACATAATATAACCAAAAAAATAACCACCCAATGATATAAAGTTGTTATAAGGTTACAACCTAGATAATCTGCCACTGAATCAACAAAATTAGCATAATTGACAGCTGAGTGATGTGGAGTTATCATCTACTCGATCACAGCCTCAGGTACTGATAGAGCACAGTTTTCTTTATTTTTTTTTTCTTTGGCTTGCTCCTGGGAATGAAGAGTTAGAAAGAGAAGACACAGAGAAGTAAGAAAGCCTGTCCTGAATTTTCTTCTTCCTCTGACTTAAAAATTATATATATGCCATGGCTCTAGACTGCATACCTTTCCTTCAGATCCAAGCTTCTGACTTATTTATTCTACTATTTGACATCTGTTAGATGTCTTAAAGGAATGTCAAAATTAGTATGCAGCAAATAAAACCTATCACCTTTTCTATCCTATTCCCACAATTGTCTCAATCTATCAAGTTAACCCAATCCACCCCTATATTAACACTAAAAATCTAAGAATCATTTGTAGATTTTACTTTAACCTATATCAATTCTGCCCTAATTACATGTCAATTCTATCATCAGAATGTATCCAGCATCTATACCACATTGTCGCCTTTTCAAATACCACCTTAGATCAAGCCATCATTCTCTCTTTCTTGGACTTCCTGCACCAGTCTCCTGTCTCTGCCTTCTCTTGTCCACCTTCACCATATCAACGACACACACTTTATACATGGAAGCCACAGTATTATTTTAAATATGCAAACTAGATTATACCACTGCCCTATTTAAACCTTCCCTGTGTCCAGGTCTTCAACTTAATCTACTTCTTGTAGTCTTGCTCATTATACTTCTGCCACCCTCTTCTGTTATTCAAATACATTAAGTTCTTCTCTACCTTGAGACCTCTGTTATTACGGTTTTCTCTGTAATGTTCTCCTCATTCCACCTCTTCATCTGAGTGGCTCTTTTTATCCTTTGAATCTCGGTTAATGTATTGTTTCTACAGAAATTCTTTTGCTAACTATCCTCTTACTTTCTCTCATGGAACACATTACTTTCCTTGAAAGATATATAAAGTTTCAGAGCCAAGATCATGAGAACTAAGTGCATTGATTAGCTAGCTCACGTCTAAGCTTGCTAATTCCAGGATATCCTTATATCTTTACCTCTCCTTTTCCTTGCTTGGATACAGATAGGTTGCACCCTTAACTGGCTCATCTTATAATTCCTTTTCCAGTGACAACATAAGTGCTAAGCTATCTCTGTTAACTGATTATAATTTTATTCTAGATTGTTCTTTCATCGGATATAAAAATCTCTCCTTTTACTTAATATTTCTTCCCTACTTATATTTTAAAAACTCTTCTAACAAAGGCTCTCAGGTATTTGCTCTTTCTAAGAACACATCCGTTTCTCAGGTTCAAGGAAACTCAAACGCTTAAAAGGGAAACTAAAGTGTCACATATTTGAGATCAAATTGGTTGGATGTGGGTGAAACATGATACAATTTATTCCAATCTATTTGTTTATGCTTCACGTCATTCAGTGAAGGGTTTGAGGTAGTTTACACAAATAATTAATGTGATAAAATTATAATAAAATAAACAATGGCCCAGGTATTTTCTATAGTTGTATTCCAAATTGGGCTCTGAGTTTTCTGGCAGAAAAGATGAAAGCAGAGATTAGATATGTTACACACTTCTTGTGATCAGAGAGAAAAAAACAAAATTCTGTGGTTCCTTAAAATAATTAAAGCCTTTTCCTGCACTAATTTCACACTGCTCTTCCTTATAATGACCTTATTGCTGAGAGCAACATAAAACAATAGACAACCAAAAAAAAAAAAAACTATAACCATAAAACAATAACAACAGCAATGACAGCAATGAAATCAATGTAGTGGCATTGATTCTGTGAAGGGCTAAGGTTATAAATTTAAAATACATATGTTGCTTAAAATGATTCATTTTTTTCAGGTCACACACAAAGACATTCAATTAATGTATCTTGTGGTAGTAAACTTTTGACCAATTTTCAGCAATATACAATGTGTGCAATTGAAGTGCTTAATAAATGCTGAGCCAAGCTTTCAAAGTACCCATGCTCCACCTGGATTGTAAAGTATTGCACTTTTGAAGGCTGCTATCTAATAATCTGCTACTTCATTGTGCTTAGTCTGATTCAGTATTGATTAAGTTCTCAGCTTTTCTGAGCTCACCACTCTTTTCTGTCGGTTGAAGATGATTGCCTCCAATTCTGTGCCATTTCCCGGGAAATGTATCCCTTTCAAAATGCTGCCTGAACCAATTTCTTAGCATGTGAAGGCAGAGCAAAGGTATGCTGTAATGAAAAAGGGATCATCTACAACACAATTTTTTTTTTTTGCTCAAATAAGAACCTGTGGATTTATAGATTTTACATGGAGAAAACCAACAAATGAAATTTTCTATATAAAATTATATCTGGAGCTCTGAAAAAACTCACTTGCTTTTATAATTCATGATCAGAAATTACATAAATCTCTCTACTTGACTTCTTGCCTTCTCTGCTGAAATAAGGAAAGGACAAAAAGAACTACATACATTATTTTTATTCTAGTTGTAGGATTATCGGGTTTGAAATTGGTAAACTCAGATTTTAGAAGTCAATTTCTCTAAATAGCTATGTGTTCTCAGGCAAATAACTTTTTCACTCTAAGCCTCCATTTCTACAAGAAAATAGCTGAGGAATTGAACTAGACTAGTGGTTCTCAGTTTTATCAAGGACAATATCCCCTTTTATAACAAATATTTCTAATGCCCAAGAAAGTAAAATAGCACATATGTGTGTATTTCAATAGGCACATATTCAGTGTTGTTTCCATAGAAGAACATATTGAAGTGGTCAGATAATTGTACTTCCTTAAAATGGATGTTTTGATTTATTAGACATGAAATGATCAGAAATCATTTTTTAGGAGGACAGGAAAATAGAAGAGACATAAAAGTATACATTAAAATAAGAAAAATAGTGATGAGTCAATTAAACATAGGTCAGAATCACTTGTATATGGTAGGGCAAAGAGAAATAACCTTAATGAAAGCATGTCAGTATGCCAAGAGATGGGGAAGTGGATACAACAAGGAATTACAAAATAATTGGAAATAAAGTGAGCCCTATTTTTAGATGTAGCATCAAATAATTATTTTTTATTACATGGGAAAGGGTAGTGATAGGAACAATATGCCCTCCTACAGGTCTCTAATACTTATAAGGGTCTTAAAAACCATATTTTTTGACATGCCATGGGGGAACAGAGGGTAGATTAAAGAAGTAAACAGTAACAAAGAGAATACAAAGAAGTTGCGTGATCAGTCTCTGAAAACACCAGGAAAAGATAAAAAAAACCCACCGGTACACGCAAAACAAATAAATAGTTTTTACACCTGTGCTGTAGTAGGATAACAATTGAATATTATGAAATAACTAATGTTAGTAAAATACAGAGAGGTCTCTGATTTTCACATCTCTACTAAAGTAATAATACTTGGTTCCAAGTTTCTTAAAAGGAGTTTCAATCTCCTTTGTTACATACTTACATGTAAATGCTATAAATGTAGGCAGAAATATGTGGTATTGGTGCTGGCTTGATCATTGGTGATGGCTTTTTATTGGTACTATGATTTTCTGAAATGTTAAATAACTTGCTAAAGTCTGAACCCAAAAAAGTTCAAGTCTCTTAAGATATATGGTAGTTGTGGTACCAGGATATTTAGTTATTATTAAAATCATGCAAAATATTTCTTTACAAATAAAATGAAACTAGTTTATCTGATTCTATAGATAACTATAAACAGATTGTCCACCTACATATAGCTATCTATCTAGGGCTACAGTTTTCAAAGTGTGGTCCCCTGGATCTGCAGCATCAGCATCATGTGGGAACAGGTTAGACATACATATTATCTGGCTCTGTCCTGAGCCCACTGAATCTGAAACTGGGGGTGAGGACCAGTAATCTGTACTGAACAAGACCTTCAGATGATTCTGACATGGTTAAAGTTTGAGAACCACTGATCTTCCAGGAGTACTTTCAAGTCCCATAGGATGTGACAGATGTCTTCATTTGGGGTAGCTGTCCTACACATTACAGGACATCTAGCATCTCTGATTCCCACTGTCTAAATACTAGTCACATTTTCAGTAACTGCAACAACCAAAAAAGAATGCACCCACAAATTCCTAAAATTATCTCCAGAAGGTGCTATTCCTCCTACTGAGAAACATTGGATTAGAAAATGGCCAGTAACATTCATGTAGGCAGCAGGAAGTTAAGAGTCAATGGAATTTAGACTTGATAAGTTGAAAACTCCAGACATTTAGTGAGATTCCGATAGGACATTTGTCCAGAGGCTAGACTTGTGTCCAACTACAGACATTGCTGAGTCTCATTCTTCTGAGGTTATTTGAAAGTATAACTTAGCAGGCAGAGTGGAAGGGTATAAAATGAAGTTGAAATACATTGTAGCTTTAAATGTCTCAGGTTATCGCTTCAGATTTCAAGATTCTTCCTGAAAGCCCTAGAAGATGGCTGGTTTACACTACTGGTTAGTTAAAATGGAGCAGATCATTAATTTGCATGATAGATTTGTAGGGCGGAGGATGTCAACCCTTATTGCCTTGTCAACGTTCCTCAGTCTCACCTAATACATGAACTTCAGAGAGTTCTTTAGTCAGACCCATGACAGATACAGAAAGACCCAACCAAGATTTTGCAAGCATAATGGAGTTATATTATTAGCAGCTATATTAGCAGTTATATTATTAACAACTACCATGAAAAGAGTTTAAAACAGCTAAAATTTCATCATATTGAAAATCAGAACCAACTCCCAGATTAGCTTTAAGATATTAGTCAGGGTATAGCTTACAACTATATTTTGAGGTAAAATATTAATGAAAGTTGGATTGATATTTGTATATTTGTATTCTTGATCAGTAACAGGATACACAACATTTTAAATTATAATAGTTCATTAGCAATCTGTCACATCATTTTTTCTTCCTTTTGGCTAATTTCCTCCCCTCCAGAAAATTAACATAGAAAAAAATATTCACATGAAATGTAGTCTTGGGACTTTTATGCTAATCAAACAACTTGCTGATAAGAACAATCTACTTTTATGACAAATTGCTGGAGTGACAGCTCTTTAATCGATCAACTGACCTCTTGACGGGATCCAAGAAGGAAAGATATCCTCCTTCAAATTTGTGTTCAGGGCTTCTGTGTCATTTTCTGAAGGTTTCATTATATGAATGTTCAGTAAACTTGTGTATGATTTATAAAATCAATGTTGGTTTTCCTTTTCCTTAGTCTCTTCTTTTTTAGTGTTTATCAATCTTGACAATTCCCAGTTAAGGTGTAAGCTTTTCAATTAACCAAGGAACTTGTTTTGAGTATGTCATCTAAAGTCAGGGCTCTGTCCCTTTTTTATGTATTCCACAAACATGGACTGAGTACTAATGTGTGATCATCTCCATGCTAGTGGTTAGTAACACAAAGATAATACATGGCACAATTAGAAATAAGACAATGCCATATGTGCTAATGAACTTTAAGTGCAGAATATAGATGAAGCACGAAGGGAGATGGTTTGATTCCTTCTGACTGATAATTTCAGGGAAGCCTTCAGACAACAGATAACTTACATGCAGATGAAAAACAAATGTACTGGACCCAGATGATCAAGGTATAAATATCCTCAGACTGAACAGTATCCGTTCAGGAGCACATTATTTCTTTCACATTCAGTAACATATTAATCCATATTAATCACTGCTCTTGCCTCAGTCTCCTGATACGGATGTGAGCCACCACCCTCAGCTAGGAAGCTCATAGACTTTAGATATCGAGAGAAGAGGATTAGATGTCATGCCTATAACTAAATTTAAATGTAGTCTGTATTTTAATCTAATATTTCACCTGATGGTAGATAAACTTAATTTGGACAATTCTAGGTAAAATTAGTAAGTCTGAGTTTGTTTTTAGTCTAAGAGTGTTATTTAAGCAAATTGATATTTCCTCCTCTTTCCTTCTTATAATTGCATCTTAATATTGAGGGACTGTCAGCGGAAGGGAGAGGTGGATATACATGGCATTAGGATATCAAGAGACGGTAATAATGAACATATGTCGGCATCCACTGAAAAGCATCCTGACTGACCTTTGGCCATTTACCATCCCTTCATATAGCATTTGCTGGTGTCCATCTTTACATCTGCCTGCAGCGGGGTTGTCCACTCTGCATCTGGGAAACCACTTTAGAGTCTATGGCTCTCTATCCCCAGTTAACTTCTTCATCTCTTTTAGAGACCTAGGGAAGGTGTGGGCCTTCCCTGGGGTCATGGGAAATTAGTAGTGTTGCTTCAGTCACTTCAGGCATGTGAAGTCTCAGGCAATCATCTTTACTGTGCCTATAATATGGTGCCATCTGAAACTCCTGTTATGGCTTCTGGGGGCCCCACGTGTATCATCCTTATTGCTATTTTTAAGAGGGATTTAATAGATCTCTTCTATTATTGGGTCTAGCATCTTGTGAGTCTCCTCCCACCTTCCTTCTTAATGCTAAGTTGGGGCAGGCTCAGGACTCTGTCTTAGAGAATTCCCACCCCACCACTGTATTAGTCTGTTTTCAAACTGCTATAAAAATACTACTTGAGGTTGGGTAATTTATAAACAAAAGAGGTCTAATTGACTCACAATTCCACATGGCCAGAGAGGCCTCAGCAACCACGATTATGGCATAAGGCCAAGGGGAAGCAAGGCATATCTTACGTGGTGCCAGGAGAGAGAAACCAGGGGAAACTGCCACTTACAAAACCGTCAGATCTCATGAGAACTTACTTGCTATCATGAGAAGAGCAAGGAGAAATCGCCCCCATGATCAAATCACCTCCCACCAGTTTCCTCTCTTGACACGTGGGGACTACAATTTGCAATGAGATTTGAGGGGGAACACAGCCAAACCATATCAACCACCTGAGATGCTAACTTGCAGCAGGTTTAAGACTCTGCCTTAGAGACTTCCAGCAGTGCTATCTCCTTGTCTTCCACTCACAACCCAGAAAGATTCCCATTGTTAAAAACTTCTTAGGTAAAACCAATAGCTCAACGACCATCCTCTCATATTTTTCTGTGTTTATAATTTGATCCTTAGTTTAGTTGTTTTTTTAAATTAAACTAGGAATATAACACCCTTTCTGGATCTTTTCTCTTGAGGGATCTGGGGGTGTCGGTTTCAAAAGCTTAAATGGCCAGAGAATTCCTTCCTGCTCTTTCCCTCTGAGTACAGCTACAAACCTGGAAATTATGCAAGAGGCGATTGAAAGAGAACTCTGAAAGGCACAGAGAGGAAGGCAAACTGGTTAGGGAACCCAGGATTGGAGGGACAACATAGCCACAGGGCAACTCCCACCCAACAAAATAAGACAACTCAGGTCTGGTGTTTCCAACCCTCAACCTAGCAACAGAAGATGGTCTAGCTGGCTCATTCCTCACCCAGACGGACTGCATGCTGCAGACAACACCAATAGAACAGGCAGTGCCTTCAAGGGTAAATCCATTGGAAGCTCTGTTGAAAACAGTTGTCCAGGGTAAGTTCTCTTCTTCCCTGCTGGGCCTAAGACCCTTCTACCACCCAAAGACACCCGGCAGCCTAGTGGCACTGATCAGGAAGTTTTTTCACAATAAGCAGACAGGATAGCAGACTTATCTTTTAGTTTCTTCATCCCAGGGCCAAGACTCCCTCCCGCACTGAGAGAGATGGGGGAAGCCATAGGGCACTGGCCATAGAGACTCTGCCACAATAAAGGCTGGCCTCTGGGATACTCCTTATTTCTGTGGCCTAGAGATTCTCTTCCCCAAATCTGGGGCAACACAAGAATCTTCTCCTCATTGGACTGTACCAGAAGGGACCAGTGGAAGCCCCAGAGGTACCAAATCAACTGAGCCAACCACAATCGCACTGCAAAGACGCTGAAAATTACATTGCCATTGAAGCCACAGCCCCAAAATGTAGGCCAAGACCTGTGTGCTCAATTTAAATAGTATGACTGCTGATAAAACAAAAGACCTAAAGAGAACCCAGAATCTCCTAACATAATAGAAAAAATATTCAATGTACAATAGGAAGTCACCTGTTACACCAAAAGCCTAAATGTGGAGAGTCAGGGATACAGGAAGCACATGTGTGAATAAACATTGGTTCACAACTGATAGTACCATTTAACCACATGAAAATTTTTTCTTGGTATATTTTAGTTAAATCTGGCATACTTAAGTAAGTTAAAAAGTTGAATCTGTCTTAATTAGGTCTACATTTTTCTGAATAAACCGTAAGTGAAAAGAAGCCAATGACAGATAGATACCTCCTAAAATCTCACTTCAAATTTGTCCCATTTCCCATACTCCAACTTCTGATGCTACAACCTTGGAACAGAAGGGACAGGGAGAAGTAGGCCATGCTATAATTGATGAGAGTGATAGACCAGGGTGAAGGAATGCTGTAAATGCTCTGAGGCCTGAACTCTGGCACATGGGTTTATCCAGTGGCATCTTGTCATTCTGAAGTGCAACCCCAACCACATTCATTCCAAGGGAAGATGTCTAAAGGCAGAGGTACAATTCTGCCCTAGCATCCAGGTACTGAGTAATCAGACAGTTGCTGCCTTCTCTCTTCTCACCTCTCCCCTCCCCACTCTTCTCCTCTCTCCTCACTAGTGTCTACTTTGGTTGAACACTATGGCTTATTAGAGACTGCAGAGGCACATGTATTGAAAGGCTTACTGATGATACTTTTCATTAGAGAAAATATTAAGAATAACTTTGTTAGGTAAAAAATTAGAAATATTTAAGGGCTTTGATGTATATATATGTTTGTGGTTTTAGGTTGCTCTATTTTCTAAATTTAGGTATTTGCATTTTATACTGTTGTGTTGTTGTTGTTGATTAGGCAAGCTACAAGTTATTTTAATTTTTTTCCCAAATGAGGTCTTGATCTATGGTTTCGTTTTTATTCAGACATTTTAATGACCACTGTTATCTTTTAAAGAACTATATTCTGCTTTTTAAAACAATTTGATTTGTTTTCCTTTTTTACATTTTTAGTTTAGATATTTTATGTTCATGTTTTCTAACACTGAAAACATTTAGGACTTCAGGAATACTAAATTTTTGCTTTGTAGTATTCTAATTTTTATTATTCCTCTGATTCTAATTTTATTTTTCATTAATTCTCATTATTTATTTAAAAAATTGATTTAAAAAGCTATTACTATTTTTATTTAATTATGATCACAAAGTGTGGTCTATTTAATTTATATTATTTATTAAAATTTTAGTAGAGAATATATACCAATTATTCTAAATTTTCTGTGGAAGTTTGGCAATAAGATATAAGGTATCCAGTGAAGTATATTCTCTTTTCAAGGGTAGCGTGTTCACTATTCTTCTTCTGAGTCAACTTTATCATATTATTTTTCTCTATGCCCTTAGTAACTCATAGGCCTTTAACTTCCCTGGTTTTCGGGGACCGTCACTTAAAAAACAGCCTATGATAGTTTGAATCCCCCTCCACTTGATGAGCAGAGATTTGCATCTTTTGGGGGAGTTCTCATTTTCAGACATTGATGATGGGAGGGAAGGAATGAAGGTATTTCTCCAGGTTTATATATACCACAGTCCAACCTGTTGTTTCTTGGTCACCTTAGCCAATCCCCTTGTTTCTGACAACTGTTACACTTTTTATAGATAATCATTTCTCACTAGTAGTTGCTATTTTACACAGCCCCTCTTCCAAAGCATAGCTAAAACCAAATTGTAACATGGTTGTGTTAATTTTTCTAGGGCTACTGTAACAAATTACTGCAAACTTGGTGACTTAAAGCCACAGAAATATATTCTCTATAGTTCTGGAGGCCAAAAGTACGAAATCAAGGTGCCAGCAAGATCACACTATCTCCAAAGGATCTAGGGAAGGGAGAACTTTTTCTTGCCTCTACCAGCATTTGGCATTCCTTTGCTTGTAGATGCACTGCTCCAATCTCTGCCTCCAGAGATTTCCTCTGCCTTTTCTTCTCTGTGTATCCCTTTTAGTCTCGAATAAGAATACTCCAATTAGATATACGGCCCACCTGAATGTAGTATGCTGTCATCCAGATCCTTACCTTGATCACATCTGGAAAGTTTCCAAACAAGGTTATGTTCTGAGATTCTGGGTAGACATCAAGTTTTGGAAGACACTATTCAACCCACCATAATTGGTATGAGCAGAAGAAAATTATGATGGATAGAAGGGGGAAAAAAAAAAAAGTAAACAGCATCCAGAGTCCAAATGCATATTGTTATGTATGATGCTAATAAAATATTTTTCTCTCTAAAATATCTACAGGCTCAATTAAGATGTGGATTTGACTTCTTAAATATTGTCAACAACAGTAAAAGAAACAAAAGAGGGGGAATAGAACATAAGTGGAATTACTAGGCATCACATCTATACATACGTGCATAGTAAGTATGCATTCCATTTTAGATAATTTGTATTTAGATATTTATTTTGTTTCATCTCATGCTTGTATGCTCCTCTAGGGAAAAGACAATGCCTCATTCATTTCTGCCCATTAAAAATTTTTGTATTCTTCAAGTGCTCAAAAGCTACGTCTTTGAAATTTTTATTAACAAATGTAGTACAGCAATAGTGCTAACAAGTGCAATACTAGAACAAGTGCAATATAGCCTCAAATCTGTGCTAAAGTAGAAAAGATGGTAATCTGAATGTTTTTAACAGCAAGTAGAGGAATTTTATCTCAAATCAAACTAATCATAAGTGCTTTCAGTATTATTTTTACATTTCCATTACCAAAAGAAGAGAGATATAAAAAGTTTTTGCAACTGACTGGTAGAAAGACTTAATTATTTCATCAAGGGTTTGTGTTCTTTTTTCTCTCCACTCTGTAATCTATACAGCATCTGCATTTTAAGACTGATTCCCCATGTGGTTGTCCGATAATTGCCAGAAGCAGTTGATAAAGACCTCTTAGAATCTCTCTCAGCCTTCCCTTTTAACAAGTAAAGGAACTAGTCCCCAAAGAAATTAACTATTTGGTTCAGAAACAAATTAATTCATTAATTTAAAAATATTTATAAATGCTAATATGTGTAATGTATTGTTCTTAGTGCTGGGGATGGTATGGTGAAATTAGACAAAACTTCTTACCCTTATAGGGATTACATTTTAGTAGAAGCAACCAGTGCTGTTGATTAATCCAATTTGTGGTGTGTAAAAATGGTTTATGATGGCATTTTAATAATCTGGTATAAAATAAGTTCTTTATAAATTGCACAAAAATTATAAGAAAATAGTTTAACTGATATCAATATTATTGGGCCTGTTTGAACAAGTTTTAAGTTGTGAAACTTTATATCAACTCACCTAAAATTATAGTTATTACTTTAGCCATATTTAAATTAATGCCTCAATATTTCACACCAGTTGATACAATAAATTTATGAGCCATTATAGCCCAGTGGCAACTTTTCTTTAGAGTAATAATGACACAAGCTCTTCAAGTAACCATTCTACCCAGGATGATTAATTTGACAGTAAAAATAAGCTTAGTTGCCAATGCATCATCCCTGTCTTCCTAAGTCCTCCCCCAAACCAAACCAAACCAAGCCAAACCAGTACAGAAACAACAAACATGTTTTCAGTGAACAAATATGATAAAGGTGTAATAAGCCTTTTTGTTGCTTGTTTCATTTGATTTCACAGCAACATCTAGTCATCTCCACACATGTATAATTATCTGTTGGCACCTCATTTTTCTCTCTGATGAAGAAAGTAGTATAAAGAAGTATTACTAAACTAAGGCTGATTTAATTTTTTATGTTGCTGAAAAGATGGTGTGATGAAATACAGTAAGAAATGACTTTGGAGTTAGATTGACTAATTGACTTTGGAATTGACTGTTTTCAAATTGTGACTCCAGTATTTTCTACTTCTTCGATTTTTGGGAAAGGTACTGAAGCTTTCAGAATTTCAATTTCTTGATTTAAAAAGTAGCAATTGGTGGGAAATATGATTAGATGCAATTAATATATAGGAAAATAAAACAGCTGAAAGCTTGGGACACTGGAGACATTCAATAAATTTTTACGGGTTTTTAAAATAACCTTTATTTTTAAAAAGTTAATATGTGCAACACAGGAAACTGCAAAACACAAAGCAAAGAACAAAGTCATTCACAATCACAAGCAGTTTGTAGTTTGACATGTTCTTCTAGGTCCTGTGGGTATGTAGGCACAACATCTAATTTTATGGGACTGAGATCGTACAGTATGTATCCTGCTTTTTCACACATCATGAATATTTACCAGTTCGAAATCCCAAAGCTATATGAGTATTTTGATAACTAAGAATACACTACACCAACTCAATCTGTTAAAAAAAAAATGTAATCCTGCCTTTCTTGGGACAAAAATTTCGTAGAAGACAAAAATGGCAACATGCCTCTAGATAAAAGCATTGGCAGAGTTCCGTTTTAAATACTGCATTCCCTTAATGCTCAACTTAAAATGAAACATAGAGCAACAGAATACACCAAGTATAATGTTTCTAGGATAATTCATTAGCAGATCTATACAACTGAAATATTAGCAAGGTATGATTTCCATTGAATTACTTAATGTATTCCTATAGTACAGCCAAAAGAGATGCACATACATCATTGGCTATCATCAAAATGTAAATATGGACACATCTGCACACATCTCTCCCTATATACTTCCTTCTGGCCCCCTGCTGCCAATCTAATGAACAAGTCCTGACATACTGCTCAGAGGTGGTTTAATAATTCCATGTCCAAGATGCATCTTTTCTATCAATTATGACAAAGGTATTTACAAATTGGCTAATTCACTAGCTGTAGTTTTTATCATACATTGTCACTCCAGACATCCATAAAGTTTAGATGCTGCAAAATAATGAACTTTGTCCAAAATAAATACTTTACTAAAAATGCTCATATAGACCTGTGGTTATCATCTAAAACCATCTTCTAGATATGGAGATACTAGCAAAGAGCCCTTCCCTTCACCCTTCCTCTTCTCCCTCTTCCACCATCCCCAGTGGCTAAGTATAGGACGTCTAGCTCCAGAAGGTGGACTAATAAATGTCACTCCCAGAAGACGGACCTTCCTAAAAACTAACAAAAGGACATTTATAACGGGATTGTTTTACTACATCTATTTTTAACATACTTTGAGCATTAGGACTTGTTTATCCTTTAATACACAATATTAATTAAACTACACATATAGAACAATGGTCAGACCATCTGAACTAATCTAACTCATGGGCACAGAACCCTTCTCCCTGCATAACTCCTCCTCCCCAACCCATCACCACTCAATGAATAGTCAGCATATGCTCCTAAGCATCAAGTTTAACAATTCCATTCCCAAATGCAACCACTCCTAGGAAGTAATGAAAACAAATGCTGAGAGGGTTGTTACTTTTAGCCCCTTACTTTCAACCTGTGTTGTGAACTTTTAAACACCTAAAAAGACTAGATGTTTCAAATTAGACTAAAGTTTTCCATTATATACACATTAGCACTGAATAAATGGTGCATATACATAACACAGACTCTAATTTGAGTGTCTTCTAAATAGGAACATTCTGGCCCAGAACCCTTCTCTTTCCGATCTCTACCAATCCCATAGACAGCTATAAGCCATCTGTAATGCTTAGGGGGGATTTCAACAATTTCACTTCTGTGTTTCTAAGACATCTTCCCTATGAATTTTAACACAAAGTATACTCAATGTATTAGTTTACTAACTCTACTTTTGTCATACACTGGCAACCCTTTAACATCGACTAGATGTAAATTAGGACTCCTTTGTCTGCTTATATACACTATATACACAGCACAGTAAATGAAAATGCAGACATAAGGGACAATGGTCAATGGGCATCATCATAAACACGCTGGTAGAAAGCCCTTTGCACTTTGTGCTCCTCCTTCCCCATGAACCAGCACAAATATAGTAACGTGTATTGTTCAGAGAACTAATCAATTTCCAAAAGACAATATTTCATATAAAAAAGATAGCTACAAAATGTTATTTACTACCTCTACTTTTAACATACTTTGTGCACTTCTGAACATCTAGAAAGACTATGGTTTTACCTGTACTATATTTACTACCTCGCTTTTAACATACTTTGGGCACTTCTAAACATCTAGACTTATGTTTCAAATAAGAACTTAAGTTTGTCCACTATGTACACAGTAGTGTTGAGCAAACTACACACCTGTAACAGTGGTTACACCTGAAAGTGTCTTCTAAATAGGAACATTCTGGTCTAGAATCCTTCATTCCTTCTAACTCCTCTCCACCACCAACCTGGTGGATATAGGCACATGTGTCACTCAGAGACAATGTTATCATTTCACTTCCAAAAGCCCTTTTCAGAAGACAGCCTTTCTATGAATTTTAACAAAGTGTACAAAATGTGTTAGTTTACTAACTCTATTTCTGTCATACATTGGCAACCTCTTCAATATCTAGAGACTAGATGTTATAAAATCAGGACTCATTTGTCCAGTATATACACAATATATACAGTATAGCAAAGTTAAATGAAATGCATGTAACGTATAGGCAATGGATTAAGCTGAAATTTTCTAATAAACAATCGCAAAACACCTTTTGCAATTTCTTCCCTCTCATCTCCCAGGTAGTTCAACAATTCCACTTCCAAACAGCATTTCCAATCAGTTTTAAAAGCTGTTTACAAAAAGTGTTATTCTACTACTGCTTTTAAATACATCAAGCACTTCTAAATATCTAGAAAAACTAGATATTTCATATAACTTGTTCACCATGTACACAGCACTGTTAAATAAAATTGCACACATGTAACAATGGTTATCATCTGAGGCATCTTCTAAATGTGAACATTTTGGCCTTGAATCATTTCCTCCTCACTTCCTTCTCTCTCTGACTTTAATACAGTCTGGGACAAGTACAGGCACTTGTAATGCTTAGAGATGGTTGAACAAATTTCTGTGCAAAAGCCATTCACAGAAGACAAGCTTTCCTATGAATTTCAACACAAAGCATACAAAATATGCCAATTTTACTAAATACTTTGTCATACACTGGCAACCTCTTTAACATCTAGAGACTAGACTAGATGCTGCAAAATTAGGACTCACTTGTCCTTTATATACACTATATACAGAGGAAAACAAAATGCCAAAACATACAGAAGAATGGTGTCTGAAAACGTCCAAGTATGAACATACTAGCATATTATGTTTTGCAATTTATTCCCTCCTACCTCCTCTAAACCGTTGAACAAGTATAGACAGCACTATACTTCTCACAAAGGTGGCTTCACGATTCAATTTTCAAAAGACAGTATTTCCTATTAATTTTAGCAAAAAGATACTTACAAAATGGTATTTTACTACCTCTACATTTAACATACATTGGGCACTTCTAAACATCTAGATAGACTAGATGTTTCAAGTAAGGAGTTAATTTGTCCACTACATACAAAGCAGTCTTGAATAAACTGCAAACATGTAACAACAGTTATAATTTGAAAGAAGCTTCCAAATATGGACATTCTGGCCTAGAACCCTTCCTATCTCCATCAACCCAGTGGGCAAGAATGCTCAAATTTTCAGAGGACAATCTTTCCTAGGACTTGTAAAACAAAATGTACAAAATATATTAGCTTACTAACTCTACTTTTGTCATACACTGGCAACCTCTTTAACATCTATAAAGACTAGATGTTGTAAACTAGGACTCATTTGTACATTATGTACACTATATACATAGATAAAACAAAACGCACAGAAAGAGATGATTCATCTTGCCTCGCTGTAAGCAGGGTGGCATAGAGCTCTCTGCAGTTCCCCCTCTTCGCTCCTCCCCTGTACCAGTGCACAAACACAATGAGTATTACTCAACAGGTGATTTGGCCATTCGCCACCAAAACAACATTTTCCATGAATTGTAACAAAAAGATATTTACAAAATGTGATTTTATTACCTCTAATTTTAACATATATCAGGCACTTCAGAACATCTTAAAAAAACAGACATTTCAAAAAAGCTTAGCATTGTCAACTATATATACAGTAGTGAGGAATAAAATGCATACAAAACAATGGCTAGAATATGAAAATGTCTTATAAATATGACCGGGCTGGCGTAGAACCTTCCGTTCCTTCTCAGGTCCTCCAGCTCCATGTCATCTAATCCACTGAACAAACATGGATGTACCGTTTCCAGAGGCCGCCTAACAACTCCATTTCCAAAAGTCATCTCCAGAAGACATTTATTTTCTATGACTTCCTTTAAACAAATGAGAATTTACAAGATGTGTGATTTTCTAACTCTACTTTATGATACATCAGGAACCTCTTTCCATCTAGAAGGGTTAGATGTGACAAATGTTTTCTATTAAAAGGCTGGGATGGAGTTGAGAGCAGGTTTTTCATATTATATACACAGGCCTTCCATAAATGGCCAGTAAATCTTCCCAAAGGGTGGTGGGCATTTCCAACGGGCCAAACGTGACCTGTCATTCTACCATTCCTCCCTTCCAACTGCAAGATCTGGCAGAAGGAAGACCAGCCGCCCCGTGGCCCCTAACCTTCCACTCGTTGTTCCGGACTTCGCTCACCTGCCAGGCCCTTTAAGGCCTTTATCCATAGTTCAGGCCTTTGTCCGTAGTTAAGGCCTTTTTCTAGGTAGGTCTCGCCCAATGGGGACAGAGCAGTCGCCCAGGAACCGGTTCTACGCGGCTCCGTGGCCTGAAGAGGCAGCCGAGCCTGCCTGCGACCCCAGGCCGCCTTGGCCGCTTTCTGGTTCTTCCACGCCCTAATGGCTTCCACCGCCCGGCGTTTGGGCAGACGCTGTGCTTGTGCTTCCGGACCCGCCACTCCCGCCGCCACCCAAAGGCGCTGTGTCCCGGCAGCTTGGCGGGCCCGGCAGACTTGGACTGGGAGGCCATGCGGCGGGTGCCAGGCCACCATCCCCATCAGCTATCGAGGTGGGGTGGGGAAGAGAGGTTCGCCGTTGCTTCAAGGTCTGGGTCCTCAGTCGGGCCAGTAGGCAGCCACAGCGGAGGCCTCAGGTGTCTGCAGGGCAGAGGGCGCGGCCTGTCCTGGTGCCCCCCAGCTCACCTGCCAGCCCACGGCCGAAGGCCCCAGGCCCTGGGGGAGCGGGCCACTCTCCATGTCTCTCCAATAAATCTTAGTATAGCTAAAATTCTAATTACTGTAATGAATATAAACAACCCACTATTAAGATACTGATTTAGCCAATAATCAATTTTGATAAATCACTACTGTATTGTTTTTTAAAGGTCATCATTTGAAAATATGAATTCAAAATAGGAGAGTATCTTTGTTCACTTATTTGTAAAAAGACAGTGTAGTAGCAGAGTGGTAAAACCAGAAGAATAGAAATTAAGAACTTCTAGTCTCAGCAAGGCCACTTTCTATTTGTGTGACATTGAGCAAGTCGGGTAGTACTTTACATGACCTCATATATGTTCCCTGTTTTCCTGCCTAGGTTTGCCTAATGTCACTTTCCCCTCTTCATCCATTGTTGGAATGGGTTAGCCTCTCTCCCACCAAAAACCTTTCTAAATGATGCCTAGCCTTCTTTCTTTCACTTTTTGCCCAGTTAACTCCCAAACATCCTTGTGATTTCAGCTTCAAAATCCCTTCCTCAGAGAAGGCTTTCCTCACCTTACAATCTAAACTATACCATACTGTTATAATTTATGATTGTACCCTTTTCTTCATAGCGTTTGTTATAGTTAGTAGTATAACATATTTAAATCCTGTTTCCTTTACTGGATTTAAGACCCATGAGCACAGAATCCTTGTTGATTTTATCATAGCTACATCTTTCATGCCTTTCTTGTCTAACACCCAGAAAATTCTCAATAAGATTTTAAAAATAAACTTTCCAGATCTTGATTTCCTCTTCTATAAATAGAGAATAATAATTGCAGCATTGTTGCAATCAATATCAGTTAATGTATATTTTAGAAATAGTAATCCAGTATGTTATTATTTGAATAAACCAATTTTCATTTCTAATAAACTAGTGTATCTCAATATAAAAGTTGAAGGAAGACATTGTATAAGCATACTTTAATTATGAAAACACTTTTAAAATACGCTGGACAGTGCACAATTCAAAAGCTTTGGATTCAAAGTAGGCCTGCCAAACGATGGACATTTCCTGTGGAACCGTTATCAGTCTTTCAATTGCAGTCCTGATTGAGAATGTTGCAGTTGGAAGAAGTGATTTGCAATGACAAAAGAGTACTGGTTGAACTCTGATGAGTAGACTTATCATGTGTGGCAGGAAGTAAGGTTATCTGTGTCCAGGAAACAGATGGAAACCCATAGACTGCTTATGAAAGAAATGAATTCAGGAGATTAGAAAGTCATACCATTTACTTTTGAGGGGAAATTATTGGCGGAGTTTCGAGTAATTTGGCTTGTCATTCTCAACATCTGTTGCCTTTGCCGTTATACCACTTAGCTCCTGATGACAAATTGAACAAGATCAGAGTGAGTGCATGACAACTAATAAGCATCTTCATGGGTAAAATCAGTTAACATCAAAAACAGGCCAGTGGCAATCGTGTATGCAGTTTCCTGTTAGTAGTCTCTTCATTTTTACTATTCTTAGATAACTTTTTCACTCCTCAAGGATGCCGTCTAGAAACAACTTTAATTATAGTAGCTTGCTTATAGAAGCAAGCTTATATTGGTCCTAAAAGAAACACATGTGTAATACAATTATAAGAATATCTGATATATGTTTTCTAATGTAGGATTTTCAATCTCAGTCATATCTGTAATGAAACTGGAAAAAAAAAACTACACGGAAAAGAATTCAAAATGATTTGGCACTGCCTTCTGCTTGGCCCATCTGCTGTTATTTTTTTTCCCCTACTGGCAAAATGTTAGACAATATTTCAACTTAGCATCTCATAGGCAGTTAAACAACAGACAAGATAAACTATATTATTGTTCCATTTATTTTTTTTTTAACTTTGTATACTGTTGTTTTTTCCCCTCAGTTAAGAGCAAGGTTAAATAGATCATTATGCTTTATTTGATTCAGCGTGTTTCATTCTTTAGAAACAATATTTTACATATCTAGCTTTCCTTTAAACTGTGTAGTGGATAAATTGGAGTTCTGTTCCATGGACAAAGAAACTGATGCACAGCAGTCCACCCTTATCGCAGGGGACTTGTTCCAAGACCCACAGTGGATGCCTACAATCACAGATAGTACCAAACCTTATACAGGCATACCTCATTTTATAACACTTCACAGATTTTGCAATTTATTTTTAGCAATGGAAGATTTGTGGCAATCCTGCATCAACCACGTCTATCAGGGTTATTTTTCCAACAGCATGTGCTTACTTCATGTCTGTGTCACATTTTGGTAATTCTCACAGCATTTCAAACTGTTTCATTATTATATCTGTTACGGTGATATTTGCTAATTTGTTGATGTTACTATTGTAATTATCTGGTGTACCACAAACTACACGCATATAACATGGCAAACTTAATCCATAAATGTTGCGTGTGTTCCGACTACTTCACCAACCACCTATTGTCCTGTCTTCCTGCCTCTCCTTAGGCATCTCTTTCATGAGATACAACAATATTGAAATTAGGACAATTAATAACCCTATAATGACCTCTAAGTGTTCAAATGGAAGGAAGAGCTGTATCTCTCTCACTTTAAATCAAAAGCTAGAAACGATTAAGCTTAGTGAGGGTGGCGTGTTGAAAGCTGAGATTGGCCAAAAGCTAAGCCTCTTGAACCAAACAGTTAGCCAAGTTGTGAATGCAATGGAAAACTTCTTGAAGGAACTTAAAAGTGCTACTCCAGTTGCACTAAAAGTCACCAGCTGCATTAGCTGCTGAAATGAAAGGGAAACAGACATATTGCTGATACAGAGTTTTAATGGTCTAGATAGAAGATCAAACCAGCCACAACATTCCCTTAAATCAAAGCCTAATCTAGAGAAAGACCCTAACTCTCTTCATTTCTATGAAGACTGGAAGAAGTGAGAAAGCTGCATAAAAAGTCTGAAGCTAACAGAGGTTGGTTTATGAGGTTTGAAGAAAGAAGCTGTCTCATAACATTAGAGTGCAAGGTGAAGAAACAAGTGCTAATGCAGAAGCTGCAGCAAGCTATCCAGAAGCTCTAGCTAATATAATTGATAAACGTGGCTGTGCTAAACAATAGATTTTCAATGTACATGGAACAGCCTTATATTGGAAGACGATGCCATCTAGACTAGAAAGAAGCCAATGCCTGTCTTCAAAGGACAAAAGGCAGACTGATTTTCTTGTTAGGGTTAATGAAGATGGTGATTTTAAGTTGAAGCTAATGTTCACTGACCATTCTGAAAATCAAAGGACTCAAGAATTATGCTAAATCTACTCTGCCTGTGCTCTATAAATGGAACAACAAAGAATGAATGACAGCACATCTGTTTACAGCATGGATATTTTAAACCCACTGTTGAGACCTACTGCTCAAAAACATTCCTTTCCAAATATTACTGTTCATTGGCAATGCATCTGGTCACCCAAGAGCTCTGATGGAGATGTACATGGAGATTAATGTTGTTTTTATGCCTGCTAACAACATCCATTCTGTAGCCTATGGATCAAGGATTAATTCTCACTTTCAAATCTTACATAAGAAATACATTTGGTAAGGCAATACCTGCCACAGGTTATATGATTCTTCTGATGGATCTGGGAAAAGTAAGCTGAAAACCTTCTGGAAAGAATTATAGCATTCTAGATGTCATTAAGAACATCTGTGATTCATGGAAAGAGGTCAAAATATCAACACTAACAGGAGTTTTGAAGAAGTTAATTCCAACCTTGAACTGCTTTGAGCAGTTCAAGACTTCAGTGGAGGAAGTAACTACAGATATGGTAGAAATAAATAACAAAAGAACTAGAGCTAGAAGTGGAGTCTGAAGATGTGACTGAATTGCTGCAATCTTATAATACAACTTGAATGGATGGGGAATTGTTCCTTATGGATGAGCAAAGAAAGTGGTTCCTTGAGATGGGATCTACTCTTGGTGAAGATGCTGTGAATATTGTTGAAATGACAACAAAGAATTTAGAATATTTTATAAACTTAGTTGATAAAGCAGCAGCAGACGTTAAGAGGATTGACTCCAATTTTGAAAGAAGTTCTACTGTTGGGTAAAATATTATCAAACAACATCATACGTGACAGAGAACTCTTTTGTGAAAGGAAAAGTCAGTCAACATGGCAAACTTCATTGTGGTCTTATTGTAAGAAATTGCCACAGCCCCAAAACAAAACAAAAAAGAGATACAATTTGTCATGACTTCTGGAAAGGAAGGAAGGAAGGAAGGAAGGAAGGAAGGAAGGAAAGCAAGCAAGAAAGAGAAATTGCTACAGCCACCCCAATCTTCTGCAATTTCTGACCTGATCAGTCAGAAATCATTAATGTTGGGGCAAGACTCTCCACTAGCAGAAGATTAGGATTCACTGAAGACTCAGATGATCATCAGCATTTTCTAACAATGTAATATTTTAATATTAAGATATGTACGTTGTATTTAGACATAATGCTATTGTACACTTTAAACAAAATATTTTTATTTCAATAATTTTGGGGGTACAGGTGATGTTTGGTTACATGGATAAGTTATTTAGTGGTGACTTCTGAGATTTTGGTGCACCTATCACCCAAGCAGTGTACACTGTACCCAATGTGTAGGTTTTTATCCCTCACCCACCCCACACCCTTTCCCCTGAGTCGCTAAAGTCCATTGTATCATTCTTATGCCTCTGCATCTTCATAGCTTAGCTTCCACTTATAAGTGAGAACATATGATGTTTGGTTTTCCACTCCTGAATTATCTCTTTGAATAATGGTCTCCAATTCCATCCAGGTTGCTGAAAATGTCATTACTTCATTCCTTTTTGTGGGTGTTATTCCCAAATATGTGTGTGTGTGTATGTATTTCCTTTATCCACTTGCTGATTGATGGGCATTTGGACTGGTTCTATATTTTTGCAATTGTGAATTGTGCCACTATGAGCAAGCATGTGCAAGTGTCTTTTTCATAAAATGACTTATTTTCCTCTGGGTAGATACCCAGTAGGGGGATTGCTGGATCAAATGCTAGATCTTCTTTTAGTTCTTTAAGGAATCACCATACTGTTCTCCATAGTGGTTGTACTAGTTTGCATGCCTACCTGTGGTGTAAAAGTGTTCCCTTTTCACCACATCCATGCCAACATCTATCATTTTTTCGTTATGGCCATTCTTGCAGGAGTATGGCCATTCTTGCAGGTGGTATCGTGTTGTGGTTTTGATTTGCATTTCACTTGATTGACTATAGTATAGTGTAAACATTACTTTTTTATACACTAGGACACCAAAAAATTTGTGTGACTTGCTTTACTGTAATATTCACTGTATTGTGGTAATCTGGAACAAAACACAGAATATCTCCAAGGTATGTCTGTGTGGACTCTGTTTTTCCTTCTACATGTATACCTATGATGAAGCTTAATTTATAAATTATACATGGTAATAGAGTAACAACTAATAATAAAATAGAACTCCATTATAATAGTGTAATAAAGGCTATATGAATGTATACTGTCATTTTCTCTCAAAATATTGTACTGCATGCACCTATTTTTGGATCTTGGCTGACCACAGGAAACTGAAGCAGAGGAGAAAAACTGCAGATCTGAGTAGGGACAACTGTATAGTGTTAAAAAGCTTGCAGTTCATTATAGGTTCGGGATGATATACTCAAGAGTGAAACTAGGACATGTGCCAACCACTTAATTAAGCTTTTAAAATAATTAACTCCTATCGGAAACACACCTCCAATAAAATGAATTTACAGTTTCCTACTAAGCACAGACCTGAACACTGAAAAAAACCCTGGATTTTGGTAAAATTTCCCATCTCCATTCCATCATACATATCATTCATTCATTCATTCAATCTTTTATTTAACCTGAATGATCTCAGGCCTCACCAGCTTTGAATAAATATGAGGCTACATGAACTTTAACACTCAACTTCCCATGACTCTTACTTCTAATTTGCATGATTGCAAAACCTCAGCTTGCATAATGCTTCTGGAGTTTTCACAATTATTTCTGGGAATCCCCAAGAGAAGGTTTTTATGAGTTTGCATAAATTCATTTATGTTTCTCTGCTCCAATATTTTGCTAAAGTGCTAGCAACACTTTGCTAAAGTGTATTTGATCCCCAAAATATGCTTTAGGGAGAAACTCTGCACCTGCTATGGCTACCAGACTTTCTGTAAGAAGGAGACTGCTGGGTGCCTTTATCTCCCCTGTACTTGATGAGAACAGAGATTCTCCATGGGTCATCACTCTCAACCCTCTGAGACTATGGTAGCATAGGATGGTTACTTTGTACTTACCTCTGTAAAATTCTGCCATGAGGACCTCTGAATTAGCACTTCTTTCCCTAAGTCTTACAAGATTTTTATGATGATCCCTTTAGCTTCCCCCTGTTGTTGCTCTTTCTGTCTATGTTACTTCTACTTTTTAGACTGGGTCAGGGCAGGCAAATCTTATCTTCCATTTCTCTGTCTTATCTTCCCAGATAT
This sequence comes from Colobus angolensis palliatus, assembly GCF_000951035.1. NCBI lineage: Eukaryota > Metazoa > Chordata > Mammalia > Primates > Cercopithecidae > Colobus > Colobus angolensis. The sequence goes on from NW_012116411.1 coordinate 475,982, forward strand.
CAGTGCAAAAAAAGAAAAAAAAAAAGAAAAAGAAAAGAAAAGAAAGAAAAAAAATGGTAAAAGAAACTGTTCTTTCTTTCTTTTTTCCATCCAAAGTAAAATTAAAAATGTTTATTAATAAACTGATTCCCCAGGCTGTCACTGATCTACTATTCTGTAAAGAACCAATCTGAGTCTCAGTTTTGCTCAGAACAAAAAGAGTTATTGAATAGCTACTATGAACTAGGCTTATATTGAGTGCTGGATCAGAAATTAAAAAAAAAAAAAAAAAGCCTCAGCCCCTACCTTCAATAAACTCTTGGTTTGAGAAAAGGCATTCAATGATAAAAATAACTAGTAACTTAAAATGTAAATGTTATAATAAAAAGAATGAGGAATTGTTGTAAACATACATGGGGATTACTAATTTGGCTGGGTACAGCATTTTGAGAAAATATTTTTGGAGGAAGTGGCAGGTAAAATTTTGTTGGTATTTTGGAGGGGTATGAAAAGGCTGACTTGAATCTCTGGAGGCAGAGAAAGAGATTAAGGGCATGCAGCAATACAATGAGTATTGCTTTACAATGAGTAAAGTCAAGGCATTCTCAAATGCTCACAGACCTCTGAAAATAGAAGTTCTGTGTGGCTGGGATGTTACATACATGAAAGAGAATTTTAAGAGTAGTTTGGGGGTAAGATTGTGAAGGGATTTTGGTTGTCAAACTGAGCTATGTGGACTTCATCCTTTTAGATGATGAGCAGCCATTAGAGGCTTTCAACAAGAATCTGACACATAATTGAGTCAAAGCAAATGAGGAGGCCAGGCTATTGGCCTGAGGTTATCTCTGTACTGGGAGCTCTTAAGTAAGCAAGCTGAAACTTAACTTGAAGACATTTCTTGTAATTGACTTAAAAACGAAAGCAAACCAAACAAAAACAACTGAACTTCTGACAATCATAAACAGCCAACTAGCTGACTGATTCTATAACTGATTCTATAACTAGGGACCTTCCATAGAATCATACCAAAAAAAGGAAATGCCTAGCTGGTTCCAATCAGGTAATTTCTTTATAGGCTGTGATCAGCCTGTAAAGCTTGCTGCTCATGTTACTACTGGAGCAGAGCCTATAACATCCTTTCATGTTGGTACTTTCTGATTCGTGGATGTTCAAGTAAACTTTGTTAAATTTCTTTTGTCTAAAGTTCTTCTTTCAACAACTGTGTGTTAAGATATAACTCTGGGAGCATTTTGCAAAATGTGTTGGAAGAGGGAGAAAATATTGGCATAAGGCTGAGTTTGGATGCCTTTGAAATAATCCAGGCAATAGGTAAGAAGGGCCTGAATTAAGAATGTAAATGGGATAGAGAAAATTTGGAGATATTTTAGAGTTTGAGTGTGGCAGGGATTGAGAGAATAATCACTGTGGTTTTTAACATTTCCAACATAGGATATTAGGTGCAAGAGCCTATGATAGATCAATACAGAGGGATAGGTTTTACTCAGTTTTAAAAACTTCAAATAAACAATGTACTTGTTTTGTAGGTAGAATAATGTTCCCTCAAATATTTCCATGTCCTACTCCCTAGAACCTGTGAATCTATGTTTCTTTACATGGTAGGAAAGGTTTTGCAATTGTTGTTAAATTAAGGAATTTGAGATGGAGAGATCACCCTGAATTACCCAGCTGGGTTCGTTGTAACCACAAAGGTCCTTGTAATAGAGAGGCAAGAGAGTCAAAGGCGGAAAGAGATGTAATGACAGAAACAGGGTTAGAGTGATGTGCCTTGAAGATGGAGGCAAGGAATGCAGGCAGCCCCTAGAAACTAGCAAAGGTCAAGGAAACAGATTTTTTTTCCGCAGAGCCAGGGATGCAGGGATGCAGCTCGGCAGCTATGTTGATTTTAGCCCATAAGAACCATTTTGAACTTCTGAATTTCCAGAGTTGTAAGGTAATACATTTGGATTATTTTAAGGTACTGAGTTTCTGGTAATACAACCTGTTATCCTCAGATTATCTCTGTGCGTGTTAACTAGGAGAATATCAGTATTTTTTCCTGAGTAGAACAAAGATAAAACTCTCCATATGGTAACTATTGTTATTTATATGTCAGATAACTTTAAGAAGAGATGGGAGTGTTCCAGGTGGAGTGAATAGCTTCTGCAGAAGCCCACAATCTAAATGCCCAACAGGGAACATCTGTTTGGAACTCCCTTAGCTTGCTCTTCGCCAGTGCTGCTGACTCATCATGCCGGTTCACCAGCTCTATCAGCTTGGAGGAAGTGAAAGCCCTACTCCTGGCTTTCACTTTCAATGGGTCATTTGAGCTTAGAGGGTAAATGTTTCTGGGTCATTTAGCCCTCTGGGCTCTGCATTCGGTTCCTGTGCCTTTCTCTGTAACCCTTGCCGTGATGATTCATTCTGGACTCCCTTCTCTTGCAATGTCCTATCAATACTGATTCTGTCACTTACGAAGCTGTGTTAACTTTGTCATACATACGTCTCTTTATCAGAGGCTCCGTTTCTCATCCATAAAATGGCAATAACAAAGCCAACCTCCCTGGGTTAGGATTTTTGGCCGATTGGCTTCTTGATGCACAGCAGTGACAAGTTTAAGGCACCCCAACCTGGGGTTACCCATATTAAGGACCAACTTCACCTACCCTTCCTGTCAGGGGGACTCAGTCTACTTGTCTTTTTTTTTTTTTTTTTTTTCCTCTTTTCCTTGCCCACAGGGCTTCATGTTTGTCTTGAGGATGCGACCCCTATTTGTTCTGGATGTGTGGGTGGGAGGAGAGTGAGGGAGTGAAGTGAGAGTTTCTGCTAGAAGACTCTGGATATAGTTGATGTCTGGAAGACTTTCTAGGGGCACGTCATGTCATAAATGACAACTAACATGGGTTGAAACAAAGGTCATTAGAATTCAAAGCCTACATATTAATCTTTTCTGGTGTTTTAATTCACTTGTTGGTGGGTTCAACTTTTTTTTTGATACAATCTTTTTACTTTCCTTTTTACTACTTCTTCCTGTTCCAGCGTCAACTACTGATTTGAAGATGTAAGCAGATGACTAATGTGGTTTACACAGAGTAGAAGGATTTCTTCTCCCCATTTCAAATTAATGACATGCTGACAACATATATCCTAAAGAATCTGAGTATTTTGATGTTGACATAGAGGAAAACCAGCCCAACTAACATCTGTTGAGTGCTTGGAATGTGCCAGACACTGGGCTATGTGTTTTATATCTATTCTTATTTAAAACTCATATCAAATTTAAGATGTTGGTGTTAATGTCTCAGTTTTACAGATGATTAACCTGTCTTCTGATGCTTAATGAGACTTGTGTGTTGACAACGTGCATATGGCTAGCAATGGAAAGTACTGATATTAGAATTAAGGTCTATTTAATTCCAGAGTCAATGCATATTTCTCTACCCCCTAATCTCTACTATAGGAACTAATACATTCCGGGAATTCTTTCACAAGCTGTCATTTGGAGGATAGTGCAGAAATTATAGAATTTCAACTGAGAAGGTCTGAATGTATGCAGAATTTTGTTATGAACTAGGTGTGTGACTTTGGACAAGTTATTTTCTTATCTTTTTGAGTCTCCTTATTACTGGTGGTATTATACATGTAATGGTAAGGTGTTTCAAGTTTGGGCTCCAGCTCGGTATTGATTTAGCTGGATGGTTTGGGGGAAAACCACTTTACCTGTGTAGGCCTTAGTTTTGTTTCTTTGTTTATTTTATCTGTAAAATGAGAGGACTATGGAAGCCTTGTTCCTGTTAGGTTTAAAATTTTGTTATACTAAGAGTTTCAATTTCAATAATAATAGTTCCGCCTAGGCAGCTAGTGGGAGCAATTCTAACAGTTCATTAATACAGAAACGATCTTCTTTGAACAATGAAATACTATCCTGGCCAGCCTGGGCTCCAGCCAGATATATTTACAGAGCATCCTTCAGACTGAAATAGAAATTTATTGCTCAACCATCTGTTACAATTAAGAAAAGATCTGAAAATGTTTTCTATGTGTTTGACTAATCATGTTTTAGGGCCCTGTGGGTACTTTACAAATTATATGCCTTCTCTTTTTCTTGGCATCATGAAAAATCTGGGATCTGTTTCCAAAACTTATCAGCTCCTGCTCTCTATTATTTTCTCTTTTTCTAAAGAAACTTGTTCAGAGCCCCAAATGGAATAGAGCAAGCAAATATGTCTCAATATAAAGTTAGCCTGTAAAGCAAATGAATTGTCTTTGGTGAGTGATTGGTTTGGAAACAACTGAATGAATATTGCAACATAAGTATCTATGATTTGTATTCATTGGACTATGACCTACCTGGTATCAGCGATGAGATGAGAAGACATTAAGACCCAATTACTGAGCAGGGTCTCTTGTTTCCTTTTTAAGAAAATAGGGATACAATGGAATTAAAATAGCCCACTTGTGTGGCCAGTACTCAGAGAATATTGCAAGGGAAAGCTCTGGAACCCTCCCACCTCATTCTACTTTTGCACTTCTTCTCACCTCTCTCTTGTACTTTGCCTCTGTGTTTCATCTCATACTTGACTCAAGAACGTATAAAGTAGGCTTTGGGAAAATGATATTTTCCCAAAAACCTTTGTTTCCTTTTAACTCTAAGAATCTTTCAGTTGTGTTCAACTAGTTCATGTAAAGAAAAATAATGTTAAGTAGTCTAGTTTCTGTAGTATTCTTTTTCAAAGTACTCAGCAGAATCCAGCTATTTCTTTCAAAGTACTTTTGTTTTGAAAGTACTTTTTTCTAAAAAAAAAAAATTTATTTTTCTTTTTTTATTTTATTTTTATTTTTATTATACTTTAAGTTCTAGGGTACATGTGCATAACGTGCAGGTTTGTTACATA
>NW_012116411.1:486438-500786 GCF_000951035.1 Colobus angolensis palliatus
GCTGGGAGTTGGAGACTGGAGCTGTTCCTATTCGGCCATCTTGCTCTGCCCCTCTATTTTTCTTTCAATAGATTTAGGGGTACAAGTCGTTTTGGTTATATGGATGAATTCCATGGTGGCAAAGTCTGAACTTTTAGTGTAACTGTCACCCAAATAGTGTACATTGTATATAATATACAATTTTTCATCCCTAACCCCTGCCATCCTACCCACTTCTGAGTCTCCAATGTCCATTATACCATTTTGTATGCCCCTGCAAACTCATAGCTTAGCTTCCACTTATAACTGGGAACATGCAGTATTTGGTTTTCTATTCCTGAATTACTTCACTTAGGATAATGGCCTCTAGTTCCATTCAGATTGCCACAAAATAATTATTTCATTCTTTATTTTATGGCTGAATAGTGTTCCACGGTATACTACTTCCATGGTATTCTATGTGTGTATACACACACCATATTTTTTTATCCATTCATCATCTGATGGGCATTTAGGTTAATTTTACATCTTTGCAATTGTGAATTGTGCTGTGATGGACATAGAAGTGCACGTGTCTTTTCTTTTGGGTAGATATCCAGTAGTGGGATTGCCAGAGTGAATGGGAGATCTACTTTTGGATCTTTGAGAAATCTCCATACTGTTTGTCATAGAGGTCTTACTTATTTACATTCCTACCAACAGTGTATAAGCATTCCCTTCTCACCATATCCACGCCAACATTTATTGTTTTTGACTTTTTAATAATGACTATTCTGTCTGGGGTAAGGTGGTGTCACATTGTAATTTTAATTTGCATTTACCTGGTGATTAGTGATGTTGAGCATTTTTAAAAATTTTTTTTGGCCATTTGTATATCTTCTTTTGAAAAGTATCATTTGTCCACTTTCTAATAGGTTTTTTTTTTTCCTTGCTGGTTTGTTTGAATTCCTTTTTGGATTCTGGATGTTGTCCTTCATCAAATGTATAGTTTGTGAATATTTTCTCCCATTCTGTATGCTGTCTATTTACTCTGTTGATCATTTCTTTTGCTGTGTAGAAGTTTTTAGTTTAATTAAGTCCCATTTATTTAGTTTTGGTTTTCCTGCATTTGCTTTTGAGTCTTAGTTATAAATTCTTTGCTGACACCAATGTCCAGAAGCGTTTTTCCTGGATTTTCTTCTAGAATTTTTATGGAGTGTGATCTTACATTTGAGTCTTTATTCTAGGGATCCAGTTTTATTCTTCTGCCTGTGGCTATCCAATTTTCCCAACATCATTTATTGAATAAGGTGTCCTTTTCCCTGTTAATGTTTTGTCTGACTTTATTGAAAATCAGTTGATTGTAGGTATGTGGTTTTATTTCTGGGTTCTCTATTCTGTTTCATTGGTCTATGTGTCTGCTTGTATATCAGCACCATATTCCTTTGGTTACTATAGCCCTGTAGTATAATTTGAAGTCCAGTAAAGTGACACCTTCATATTTGTTCTTTTTGCTTATAATTGGTTTGACTATTTAGGCTCTTTTTGGTTCCATATAAATTTTAGGATTATTTTTTCTTAAATCCGGGAAAAATGACATTGACATTTTTTGATAGAAACTCCACTGAATCTGTAGATTGCTTTGGGCAGTATGGTCATTTTAGATATCGATTCTTCCAAATCATGAGCAGGGGATGTTTTTCCATTCGTCTGTGTCATCTATGATTTATTTCATTAGTGTTTTCTAGTCCTCCTTGTAGAGATCTTTCCCCTCCTTGCTTAAGTATTGAAATGGTTTGAATATATGTCCCCACCAAATCTCATGTGAATTCAAATTCTCCGTGCTGGATGTGGGGCCTGATGGGAGGTGTTTGGGTCACGGAGGTGGATCCCTCTTGGCTTGATGCTGATATGGAGATAATGAATGAATTGTTGAGAGATCTGGTTGTTTAGGTGTGTGGCATATTCCCTCCCACTCTCTCTCAGTCCTACTCTCACCATGTGATACATTTGCTTCCCTTTTGCCTTCTGCCATGATTGTACGCTTCCTGAGACCCTCATTAGTGGGTGAGCAGGTATTGGTGCCATGCTTATACAGCCTGCAGAACTAATCAACCCTCCTTTCTTTATACATTTCTCAGTCTCAGGTATTTCTTTATAGCAACACAAGAATGGGTTACTACAAATACATTCCGAGGAATTTTTTTTTCTTTCGCTAAATGAGATTGGCTTCTTGATTTGATCTGCAGCTTGGCTGTTACTGGTGTACTGGTGCTACTGATTGGCATATGTTGAATTTGTAGCCTGAGACTTGACTGAATTCAAATCTTTGTCAAAGCTAGGAGTCTTTCGGAGGAGTCTTTAGGGTTTTCTAGGTATAAGATCATATCAGTGGCAAACAGATAGTTTGACTTCCTCTTTTCCAATTTGAACGCCCTTTATTTCTTTCTCTTGCCTGATTTCTCTGGCTAGGACATCTAGTACTACGTAGAATAGATGTGGTAAATGTGGTTATCCTTGTTTTATTCCAGTTTTGAAGGTGGATGCTTTCAACTTTTACCCATTTAGTATGATGTTGGATGTGGGTTTGTCATATATAACTTTTATTATTGTGAGGTATGTTTCTTATCTATGCCCAGTTTGTTGAGAGTTTTTATTGGGAAGGGATGCAGGATTTTACAAAATGGTTTTTTTTTGCATTTATTGAAATGATCAGATAGTTTTTTTGTTTTTTGTTTTTGAGACGGAGTTTTGCTCTTATTGCCCAGGCTGGAGTGCAGTGGCGCAACCTCAGCTCACTGTAACCTCTGCCTCCCAGGTTCAAGCAATTCTTCTGCCTCAGCCTCCTGAGTAGCTGGGATTACAGGCGCCTGCCACCATGCCTGGCTAACTTTTTGTATTTTTAGTAGAGACGGGGTTTCACCATGTTGGCCAGGCTGGTCTTGAACTCAGGTGGTCTCCACCTGCCTTGGCTTCACAAAGTGCTGGGATTACAGGTGTGAGCCACCATGCCCAGCCAATAGTTTTGTTTTTTATTCTGTTCATGTGATGAATCATTTATTGACTTGTGTATGTTGAACTATTCTTGCATCCCTAGGATAAAACCCACTTGATCATGGAGAATTATCTTTCTGATATTCTGTTGTATTTGATTTACTAGTATTATGTTGAAGATTTTTGCATGTATGTTCATAAGGGGTATTTGTCTATTGTTTTCTTTTTTGGTTGTGTTCTGTCCTGGCTTTCATATCAGGGTATTACTCACATCACAGAATGAGATAGGGATGATTCCCACCTCAATCATTTGGAATAGTTTCAGTATTATTGGTATCAGTTCCTCTTTCAATATCTAGAATTTTGTATGTAAATCCATCTGGCCCTGCATTTGTTGTTGTTGCTGTTGATTTTTTATTACTGATTCTATCTCATGCCACTTATTGGTCTGTTCAGGATTTCTATTTCATCCTGATTGGAGGTAGTAGGGGGTTGCATGTTTCCAGGGATTTATCCATTTCCTGTAGATTTTCTAGTTTGCGTGCATACAGGTGTTCATAGTAGTTTCAGATAGAAAGTACTGTTTTGAAAGTACTATTGTGAAAGTATTTTGCTGACAATATTTTTTGGGAAAATACTTTAAAAATACTGTTTGGAAAGTGCTCTTTTAGCTCAGACATCATGTTAAGAACTCTCTTTTGCTCAACCACCAGAGTTCTGCATAGAGGGAAAAAGTGTACAATCTTTGTCCAGGTTTTTACTGTCTTCTCAACATTTTTAAGTGATCTTGTGTTTGCTTAAGAAAGCTAATCACTTTTGTGGCATCAGCTAGAACGTAATTCATTTTATCTTCACCTTCCTGCAGAGAAAGTAGTGTATTGAGAAAAATGTGAGGACTTTTTTTTTAATAATTAGAGAGCTAGACCTTCTCATAGAGCCAACCATTGACAGGATACCATTAGGACAGATGCCAATACAATTTCTTCAAGATACACCTTTGTTTTTTTCAAAGTATGAAGACAAAACATTAAATATATCTTGACTTATGTTGCTTTCAGCAACTTATTGCAGTAGCAAAATTTTTCTTGAATTTCTCTATCCTTTATAAATCTTAGTAATCTGATAGCATGACCTTTATTAGTAAAATGTGTTTACTAATCTGTCTGCATAGACAAGCTCTTGCTTTTCAGTTAATTACACAAAACCTCTTAAATATTATGTGATATGTCATCACTAAATTAACTTACTCTATTTTTAAGACTAAAATCTTTTGAATTTCTGCAATTGCATCTTGTTTTAGTCACTAAATGCCATTATTTTTAGTTTCTTACCAACTTCATAACTTTTTTCTTCTAAGCAATATGTTTTGTTATTCAGAAACTTGATTTTTGAGATTTTTGACTGTATGTGACTTTTCTTGAAAAAATCTTCACTCTGTTTTGAAATTCCAATAGCTGTTTAAAATAATCAGTACTCTTCCTTGTCAAATGGATGTAATTTGCAGTTAAGTGTCTTTTCAAGATTTCTCATGGCATTGCAACATTTTAACTTGTCTGCCACAGACAACATGGAATGGGCACAGCAACTTGGATTACTTGACCATGTGAAACCCAAGGATAAATAGCTTTCCTTGTAAACACATAATTTTTTGCTCTGTTGATACGCAAGTGCAGAGAAATAACCCAGAAGATTGTAATTCTTCATCATTAACATTATGAGAATTGTTCATAAGCCTAAGTCTAAAATCTTTCTCTTTCTCAGCACATCTTATCTTCAAAAATTGCCACATCAGACCATCAAAGTTGCTTGTAAAATATAAACATGAATAAAGTATAAAACAAAAGGTTATAATAACTGACTGAGAATATTACAAAAATAGAACTTGATAATCATAAGGCAATTTACTTCTAACCCATACAATCCATGCAAGGCAACAATCCATGTTTTGCAATATTTATAACACCAGCAAAGCAACAATAGGACAGCTGAGTCACAATACATAGAAACACCCTTTTTTATAATGAAAAATTATGTCTTACTGCCTATTGTATCAGAGGAGTTTTCCCCCAGTAAGTCAGTAGGAGGCATGCAAAGCCAAGAATGCAGGAAGGAATTAAAAGACTCAAGGAAATGGACATGCTGAAACAGATATATTATATGAAGCCAGAAAATTCATTAGGAATTAATGGGAAACTTCAGGAAAAACACCATTCAACAATGCCTTCAGGAATGCACTAGAGAGATGGGCATGATCATCCCTAAGGAGTACAGCAGTAGCTCTCCTCTGCATGTGGAAGTGCTAATTGTGGGAGAGGTGATCACAGTCTTTGCTTATTAATAATAATGAGGATGACATATGTGACACAGCAAGGATATTTCAATTAATATAATGATTCACAAGTTCAGAGGGGCAGTGAGGAGGCTATTAATAGAATATAATAGCCCTAATGGTAATATAGATTAGGAGACAAGAGTGTTGCTTAACATATACAATCAAAAGAAGGCAAGTGTGCATCTGCAAGAGACTGGATGGGCACCTTATTTTAAGTCATGTTCTTTTGCAAGATTCTCCACTTGAGTCAGTTTCAGACCCAGAGCCTTTTGACTAAAGATATAGTCAAATCCCTGGGAGGAAGGACCATGTAACACCATGGAAGGTACAGTTTGTAATGGTTTCCTCAGTCTTTCTTCAACTATGCCTGTAGCCATTTATTCACTTGACTGAGTTTCAGGGACAGAGTAATGTCCAGACACTTTGAAGGTTATTGGATGCAGGCCCTGAGTTGACATTGATACTTGGAGTCTCAAAATATTACCATGGCCCCTGTTAGAGTAGAAGCCTATAGGGTTAAGGTTATAAATCCTGGCCAAAGTTGGGCTTATAGAAGGACTACTGGTTCTGTAAGTCCACCCAGTAATCACCTCTCAGGTTCTTCAATTCCTAATTAGAATTGACACACTTGGCAGTTAAAGTAACCCTCACCATAGATTCCTGGACTGTAAAAACAGATTGCTCCCATCCCTCACCAAAAATATACAGAATCAAAAACAATATGGGATTCCAGGGGTGGAATTAGCTCCACTCTTAAAGACCTTAAGGATGTAGGAGTGGTGGGCCCTATTATATTCCTGTATATATATATATATATGGTCTATTGTGGGACTTTGTGATCATGTGAGTTAATACTCATTAATAAACTCCATATATATATGGAGCAAGCAAATTGAGGAGCAAGGAAGCCAGTCCAAGTTCCAAAGTTGAAGAACTTGGAGTCCAGTGTTCAAGGGCAGGAAGCATTCAGCATGGGAGAAAGATGTAGGCTGGGAGGCTAAGCCAGTCTAGCCTTTTTAGGTTTTTCTGCCTGCTTTATATTCTGGCCCCACAGCTGGCAACTGATTAGATGGTGCCCACCCAGATTAAGGGTAGATCTGCCTTTCCCAGCCCACGGACTCAAATGTTAATCTCCTTTGGCAACACCCTCATAGACACACCCAGGATTAATGCTTTGCATCCTTCAGTCCAATCAAGTTGACACACAGTATTAACCATCACAATTACCATTAAACTAAAAAGTCTTGTCCCTATAGAAAGTGCATGTATTCTAGAGAATGACTGTATACTACTGCAAGCTTATTCAAGTAGTAGTCCTGATGTGGCTACTGTGACATATACAATATTTTTGCTGGAGTAGATTATCATGGCCTCAGGAACATGGTATGCAGCCACATACCAAATTCATTTGGCAAATAAATTATTTTCTATCATAACAAGTTTGTATTCATGTGCAATGAATAAGAAAATGTGTTCACAGATTTGCTACACAACTATGTTTACTCTTCTCTCTGTCATAATAGAAGAGATTTGGACTGTCTGGACATACTGCAAAATATCATACTGATTCATTATATTGATGACATTATGTTGACCGTGACACAATATAGCCACATTCAAGCTTAGCAAGAAGTGGCTGGTATACTGGAGGCCTTGGTAAGACTTATATACTTTAGATAGAGGGAGATACTATCACCCTACAATGATTCAGAGGCCTATCACTTTGGAAATGTTTGCGTCCAGTGGTCTGGGTTGTTCTAGAACATCCTCTCCAAAGTTAAAAGACATTTTTACCTCTTTCATTCCTTACTATTAAAAAGAAGCACAGTTCCTAGTAGGCCTCTTTGAATTCTGGTGGAAACACAATCCACACTGAGGAATAATGCTTCAGTTCATGTCTTAGCTCATTTGGGCTGCTCTAACAAAATATTATAAACTGGTTGGCTTTAAACTACAGAAATTTATTTTTTCACAGCTCTGGAATCAAGGTAGTCCAAGATCAAGGAACTTGCAGGTTTGGTGTCTTGTGAGGGTTCATGCCTGGTTCACAGATGGTACCTTCTCACTGTGTCATTACATAGTAGAGATTGGCTAGCTAGCTCTCTGGGGTCTGTTTTATGAAGGTACTAATACCATTTATAAGGCCTCCCTCGTCATGACTCAGTTGCCTCCCCAAAGTCCCCACTTCATAACACTATCACCTTAAGGTTAGGATTTCAACAGAATGAATTTTTTGGGAAAGTATTCAGACCATAGCAATCCATATATGCAGTATCGTGAAAGGCTTTTTACTCTGAATGGAGCTGGAGCAGAAAAGGGCTCTGCAGCATGGCTAGGCTATGGTAGAAGCAACTCTACCATTCTGGCCATGTGATCCAGAAGAACCTATGGTAATGGAGGTGTCAGCAGTGTGAGTTGGGGTTTTGACAAATTTCAGTGGGAGAATCACAACTCAGGGCCCTGGAGTTCTGAAATAAGGACATGCTCTATTTCACAGAGAGTTATACACCTTTTAAGAAATAGCTTCTGGAGGGGCCCTGTAGACACGGAACCTTTGACCATGAAGCACCAAGTGACTGTGCATCCAGAACTATCCATTATTAGTTGGATACTGTAAGACCTACAAGGCCAATAAAGTCAAGGAAGCCCAGCAGCCGGCTAGTGTAGGATGAAAATGGCACATTTGTGTTAAGATCAAGCGGGAACAGAGGTTACCAGTAAGCTGCATGAGTTAGTCCAGATCATCATGCCATCCAACTCAACTACATCAGTGCTCTTCCCGCTGCTTATACCTTTGACCATACAGAATGTCTAATTTGCCTTACAGATAGGTCAGCTTGATTTGCTGGTATCATCTTAAAATGGGCAGTAGCTGCAATACAGCCACACTCAGGAGTAGCCTTGAAATATAGTTAGGAGGAAGAATATTCCCGGTGGGCAAAGACTCAAGCTATTCTCCTCTGTGGAAGAAGTGCCCTTAGATGGGAATATAAACAGACATGTGAGCAGTAGCCAATGGAGTGGCTCACTTTTCAGGATCCTGAAAGGAGAGGGATGGGAAGATCAGAGGCAAGGAAGTCTGGCAAAGAGATGTATGGATGGACATATGGAAATGAGCACCAAGTGTGCAAATTATTTAAACAGTGGGAGCAGGGAGGAATACCTGTAGAATCCAGATGATCTTCGTGGGTGCTTTTCTAGTATTCCCTTGCCTAATTGTGACTGTGGGTAGACAAATACAGTAACTCTAGCCCTAGAAAGATGCAGTTACTCCAGGAAGATGGGTTTGGATCACACCATCTGTTAAGTCCCTGAGACAAGCAGATGATGGATATTTAGAATAGCTGGTGGAGGAGGGAGCCCAACTGCTGAACTTTGTTCCACAATCATCTTCCTCCAAGTTTCAGGAGGAGAGGACAACTAGAACCTGAAGGATCTAGTTAACCTTTCCACAAACAAATGTTTATGGAAAAGTGAATTCATTGCATAGCAAAAGGTGTGGAATATGGAGGCCACAGAGGTGGCCTGCCCAGATCTCTCTTCAAGAAAAAACTTGATCTGCTGTTAGGACACCACACTGCAGTGTTTGCATCAAGGCCATGTTCTTCCCAGGCAGGCCCCTATGAATGACTGAGTATGGGTAATAGGGTCTGGGAATTTACATCTAATGAGCTATTTTTGTGGGAGTGCTCCTGGTTTGACCGCATGAAACTTTCACCAAACTGCACTATTATCTTAAAGTCTTTCTATTCAATTCTCCCTCTTCCCCTCTCTGATTATAGATGTCAAATCAGCATTCCAGTATAAAAGCTTTCCCTGCCTGTATCTGTTGTTTTTTCCCTTTATCTTCCATAGGCATTTCCCCCAATAAATCTCCTCCTCCACTACTAACTCTGTCTTGGCACCTGAACCAACACCAGACCTAACCAACAGTTTTGAGGAAGGCTGGAGAAGGTATTTTGGGAGGGAGAGGCTGATGTCGTCAGCCTGTTCGTCTCTCCTTGATGCAATCACACGCTCATTAGCTATCATCGGCTTCCCCTATCTTAGGTCAGAAACCGAGAATGGACTCAACCAAGCAAACACAGTGCTACACGGTGCTATCTAGAGCTAAAAGACATCCTGCAACATCACAAATCAGGCTGCTTGGTGACTGTCCACCTCCACAAATGCTAGCATTCCACAGATCACAAAGTTCCCCCAAATCAACTTCAATTCCTTTTCAGTCACAATCTCTCAAGGAACTGTAAGTGCCACCTTGTGGAACCCTAGGTTTCCAGAAAACCCTGCTTGAGAAACTCTGTTGTAAAAGTTTCTTCTTTATCCTCCATCTCATGGACTAACTCATTATTTCTACGAATTCCTCCTCTCTTGTATAAGTTGCCACTCTTCCTTTCCAACTCTTTTCTCTTTCAGGGCTAACCTTAAGTAGTTTCTGAGAGGGGACACAAAAATAGCCATTCAAGTAAGCTTGTGAGATTTGAATTTTTATTTCTGTTTTAGAGTGGGCTGGAGAAGAGGAAATGATACCATATTCTTCTAAGAAAAAAGAGAAAAAAATAGTCTACAAGATGAACGCTACAGTGTATAACCCAGTCATGTCTTTTAGCAATGAACTTTGGAGCCCTGGAAATAGCCCTAAGTTACAACACTCAGTTTTAAAGTAAGATTTTTTTTGTGACCCTGGCAAACTCATCAACTCACTCTCCACCCGCTACCTTCATGGACTGTCCCAGTTTTTATACTTTCTTTCACTGGCTTATTTCCTGTCAGGTTGGTGCTATTTGATCCTACAGAAAAAAGAACCATGACAATTTATTTGGCTGATTCTTCTATAATCCCAAATTCCCAGTTTAATTTGCTAATTTAATATAAATTGTGGCTCTAGTTTGTAGAGTTTTCCACTTGTTTTATACCAATTTATGATTTTAAACATTTTTTTTTTTTTTGCTGTAACATAACAAACGTTTCTATCAGTGGGTTGCTACAAAGCAAACAGCACATCCTGGCAAGTAAATGAGTGGATATTTGACGACAGCCCTAGATTCCAGGGGCAAAGTCTTATAGTTAGGTTGGCAGATTGTCGGTTCATAATTGTTTTTAACAAGTCTACACATTTTTGAAGTACTTCAAAATATATTTATGTTAGAATGATGGCCTTATTTATCTAAGTATCAAAGATCTGAGGTGGAGATGATTAAGTTAGTTTTCTGCTATTTTTCTATTAATCTAGTTCACAGAATTAAGTGTTTTACAAAACATATTTTACATTAAATGTAATGATTCCTTTCAAGTGACAGTTAAAAAATTGTAACTCATTTTTGGTGAAAATATATCAAAACATTACATTTCACCGATTTTCTAAAATGTTCACACTTGAATTTTTTAAAATTACACTTTAAGTTCCAGGGTACATGTGTACAATGTGCAGTTTTGATACATGGGTATACATGTGTCATGTTGGTTTGCTGCACCCATCAACTCATCATTTACGTTAGGTCTTTCTCCCAGCACTATCCCTCCCTCAGTCTCCCACCCCCGCGACAGGCCCCGGTGTCTGACGTTTCCCGCCCTGTGTCCATCACACTTGAATTTTTAAACTTTTTTGTAAGATGACTTGGGGGTTGTTGTCAACTGTGGAAAAAACTTATTATCGTATATTATGTTTACTCTACTGAAGTCTCTACTGCCAAAGAGGGGAACTCTCACCTCAAATATATATATTATTTACCAGCAAAGCCTCTGCTTTGAATTTCTGGCATCTGTCACACCCTGGTGGGCTAGGATAAACAACATGAAAGAAACCTCACATCCTACTTCCTGTTTTCTTCCAAGGTTGAATCCTGAGGTTGGCAAAAGTAGCAAACCTTCTTCTGCTTGAACCACAGCCTTGTTTGAACTTCCTTTTTTACCTCTGGATGAGATTCCCTATGGAAATCTCAATCCCTAGGAAAGTGAGATTTTCCACTTTTGAGATTTTTCTGGAAATCACAGTCCCTCATGTAAACACCATTTTAGACCCAATCTTTTAGTCCTGCAGGCAGGCAGGATTTTGTCTGAATCATAGGCTGAACTAACTAGGCTATACCTAGGGTTCTTTACATAAATGCATACCTAAATAAAGAGCCTAGAAGGACTGTTTGTTTGCATTTACATTCTTTTTCTTTCATGCTATCTATTTGTTATACACACATGGGATTTTCGAAATAGAGGCATAACAGAGTTCCTTAGGCGGCCAGAACAGGATATCTGAGTGGGTTCAAGAATGGTTACAAGGACAGTCATGTAAATTTTGAGAACACCACAGAGGTGTTTATAACATCTTTAGGCTTTCTGTCACCCCAGTGGAGAATCACTCATGCGTGGGCATTTAAAGCATGCTCTGTTGCAAATTACTTCATTGAAATACCACAGTTTCACATTTAGAAGACCTGGGGTCTTGTCCTGATTTTGCTGCTCATTAGCTTTATGACCATGCTAATTATTTCCCATTTATCATTCTCAAGTTTCTTACCTATAAATAGAGACATTAATGTTTAACAACTGAGTTTTGTGGAAGATGATATGATATGATGTATGTGAAACTTTCAGCAGTATAAATTGATAGAGGAATTTATAGGACAGGAAGCAGCAGGGAACAGAGATGGTCACTTTGTGTAACCATCTTTCTGGAGCCTTCCTAAAGGATATGAAATTGCTAAACTGTCCAAAGCCTGAGATAGTCCTTGGGACTCATTTTACTGGGGTGTTGGGTTACTATATGTAAAACATAGAGTCTCAAATTCCACTTCTTTTCTCGTACTCCTTAAATCGATTTGGTAAGTGTACCCGGCAAGGCTTACCTCAGCAGGCACAGCAGTCATCTGACTCTCTGTGTTGACAGCAATTAAAGTAGGTAAAGTGAATCCCTTCTGCATCCATAGTGGTGGGCATTTTGTATTCAGAGAAACAGATCAAGGGAAGTTCCGTACATTTTTCAAAGCCTAACCCTTTCCCATCAGCGGAGCTAGCTGAAGAATCCCTGAATTTTTAAGAATTTGTAAGAATCAGTAATTACCTAGTGGTTAATAAGCTTATTCTTCATTACCTACTCTGCTACAGTTGCTTTTATATTTAGCCCTTTTGGCAGAATACCCCTGAAGGGAGGCAGAATGATAATAATGTTCTAGCACCAAAACCACATCCCAAACTTCTAACATTAGGCAGGAAAGAAAAAATCTATTGCTCATGTGCTCTTGAAGATCAACTTGTGGTAGGGGAGATAAATGCCTAAACAAATAGTTATCACATCACTAAAGTAGAGTAATATGGCTATGCAAACTGTATTTAGCTACAATCGGGACTAGAAAGCTCAGGAAAAATTTCAGAATAGTGTGATGCTCAAGTTGAATCTTAAAGGATAAGCAAGAGTTAGCTTGTCCGGGGAGATAATTAGAAGTTGTTCTAGGTAGAAGGGGCAGCATGAGAAAATGCATTGGGTTGTAGGAATACAAACTGTAAGTTATTTGAAATTGTTGGAGCATGCAGTGCAAGGTAGGGAGTAATGAGAGATGCAGCTGGAACACAAGGTGGGGGATTTATAATGAAGGGTTTATGCCACATTAGGAGCTTGAATTTTATCCTGTAGCCAAAAGGAACTGTTCAAGGGTTATCAGCAGATACTGTGCATAGCCATATTTGAGTTTTTGAAAACAAATTTTGGCAGCAGTGCCCTTGGTACATTTGAGAATAATGTGACTAGAAACCAGTTAGGAGCCACTTACAGTATAATTTAGGTCAGAAATAGAATTTGAGAATACATTACACATATAAAATTTTTTAAAACAGAGGCTTCCTTTTTGCCATGTTATATATGTACTGTGTGTACATGGAGTTGTTTTCAAAACAGAGGCATATCTGATTCCTTGGGAAGCTAGATCAGGATATCTTGGTGGGCTCAAGAATGGCTACAGGGACAGCTGTATATATTTTGGGAACCCTGCAGAAGTGTTTCTAATACATATAATCATTCTGTTGCCCACTTGAAAATCATTTTTTCCATGAGCACTTGAAGTATGCTTGGTTGCAAACTGCTAGGTTGAAGATTTCATAGCATTTTACAGCAAAATTATATGTCACTGTTATTGACATCTTGGAATATGATGAGTTTTTTATTATGAAGGTAAATAATGGTTTACTTTTTTCTATTAGAGAAAATGAACTGAAACCTTCAGAACAATATTAGCATGATGTTTGTTCACAAGTCTCGCTGCAGTGAATTCTTCAATTAAATGATTAATAATTTCCATTGCTAGTCATCCAAGAGACATCATACTTGACTACACTTTTAGCATGATATAATCATTACTTATGGCTAGGGCTTTCACCTTCACCAAATAAAATGTGTAATGTTTACTTAGTTATACTCTAGCATGTAGGTAAATTCACAGAGTATGCCAAGGTAAATGAGAAAGTCGAGTGGCTACTGTTTTCAAAGTGTCCCTCTGAGAGAGCCTGATATTTCTTGAGATGTGACATTTCACATTCTGCTTATAAGTGATAACTTAAGCTGCCTTGGTACTTTTCTATGTGTGCTTGTATCATATAACCTGAACAAAAATTGAATCTGATTGTACAAAGAAAAACACAACTGCCATATCTTCAGGACAGATGGATATTAAACACTATTTTCAGAAACGTAAAACACAATACTAGTCTGATCTGGAATCAACTTCTGTCTAGCTCTATTATTTCTTGGTAATGTGACCAAGGGCAAATACATAGCTGCTAAGGACCTTGGTTTCCTACTGCAAACTGAGTAATAAAATCTACCTCATATATTTCTATCTCTCCATATATTTATATTTCAGAAATGAGGAGTTATACAATAATCAAAATAAATAAACTATATATTATGGTAGTAATAAGTCTTACACAAATAAAGAAAAATAAAACAGGAAAAATAGATATTTATTATTGCTTAGAAACTATCCTGAAACTGGATACAAAATTAATGTGCAAAAATCACAAGCATTCTTATACACCAGTAACAGACAAGCAGAGAGCCAAATCAGGAATGAACTTC